>NW_023425438.1:1200000-1785000 GCF_014108245.1 Pipistrellus kuhlii
ACTTAAAATAACAGTAACAAGGAACCAAGAAATGGGACAATTAATGAAGTAAATTTATGTGAGATACAGAGCCAATGGATTTTTTTTCAGGTGGAAAAGACTAAGGAATGCTCCGAACACACGGAAAAGATTCACCAAAGGTGCTAAGATTAATGATGCAACAGAAAGTGTGACTAGACAGAGGCTGTTGAAATACAAGAGGAAAGAAATCTTATATAATTGTGAAGACATGGAAAGGTAGGAAGATACTTTCTCAACTGAAAATAAAAGGGAGGAATATACAAGTAGGGGTTTGGTCCCCAGTAGGGGGTGTCTCCAGGAGGCAACCAATGGATATTTCTCTCCTCTCTCTCTTTCTCTTTAAAATCAATAAAAATAGAAATAAAAAAATAAAAGAAATCTAAAAGCACAAGATGGTACCAAAGGGTAACATAGGTTTGATGGTGTGAAGAATGGCCCTCCCCAGTCTGGTGGCTGTTCTTCCTGGTAGATTTTTCCTAGAATCACGTCTTCTAATCCTCATGGAGGCTAGAAGCTGCCCAGTGCTGCCGTCATTGTGACTGAAGCCCAGTCTCAGAAGAGAAACGTGTCTGCAAAGAAGCTGGCTGATGTGAAAGGCATGCAGCAGTTAGAGAAGAAAGCTCACAACAGGATAGCGCTGACTTCAGCCACATCCCAGCCCAAAGGCCATACTCTTGCCCGCAGGTGCCTTTTCCCCATTGTGCTCTAACAATTCTCTCTCCAATCTGTTGCTCTGGCGGAGACTTCTCTACAGGGAGGGTAAAACGCCTGCACCAACCCTGGTGCAATGAAAGGGAAGCTTCATTTCCCCTTTGTCAGAAACTTATCTCAGAAAACAAGTTGATTGGACACAAAAGAAGTTTAGACGCTGCAAAGGGAGGCATGTTCTTAGTCTTGGATGTAAGATCTTAGACATACACACCTGAGAGTTGAGTATTTATTAAGAGGACCCCCATGCCAAAACAGATAAGCAATTCACATCTGATGACTTCAATTTTTGGTTGGACAATATAGAGAGAGGTCACCAGCTGAGAATTATGAAGGGATGGCTTGAGGACAGAATGAGCTTTGGGATAATCATCTTAGACCATGATCAAAATAAAGATTAGAGACATATGGATGGGTTCCCAGGCAATCAATTCTCTTTTTAACGTAGTGCTTTGGCATGGAAAACAAAAGTTGTAATTCCACTCTGATTTCCTCAGCCAGAGTCAGCTGCTCAGGTGCAGACTCCAAGAATATGGATTATAATTCCCATCTGAGATGAATGAATGAGAGGAAGATAAAGACAGTATTTTTAAGAAAGTAACAATAATGATGAATCAAGTGTTTCATGACTAAACAGTTGAAATTAAGGGATGTTTTAACAATGAGAAAATGATGGAATCATTGGTTTGAAATCCTTGGTATGTTTCCTGTTTTGTTTTGTTTTATTTTTAAGAAGTGAAGGGAGAAATGGAAGTCTTAAACAAAGCAAGACAAATAGGTAATTATGGATGGAAATTAGGATGTTTCCTGTTGTGTAATTTCAGAGGTTATCTAGTGTTGGGTGGTAATAAATTCTAGAGTGTAGCCTCTGACTGAGTTGCAAATAAGATTTATAGAATTGAAAAGATAAAGAACCAAAGAATCCAGAGACTGTTGGATGCTTTATTCACATAGATGGTGAAATCCCTGACCACCAGGAACTGATATAGAGAGAAATACTGTGGTCCTAGAGGCAAACAAACAAAAACAAACAAAAAAATGGAGAAAATACAAGATTATCCATAGAAGAGCCTGACTAGGGGGGAAGATGGGGTCCTCAATAAATGACAGGAGCTTTAAAGAGCAGGAAATCTGTCCGTCTGTCCATACTTCCAAGCAGAAGGAAGAGTGAAATGATCTGAAAGTGGCAATTAAGAACATATGAGCACATAACCAAACCCCTGGCCCTAGGACAAGAGGGGGAAATAAACCAAAAACCATAATCGGCTTAATTTTAAAAGAAGAGAAAGAGAGGTAGTATTCTCATAGAATACCCTTAGTTTACTTCAGTCAAAGTAGTAAAAGGAATATTCAGAAAAAGAGATTCAGAATAAGAACATTGACAGATAAGAGTCCAGAAGTTTCAAAGTCTGCTACTGTCATAGATCCCATGGTGCCCGGTTATGAAGGTCACCCTACCCTTCCTTATTGGTGATGCATACCCATGTAACAATGATGTCTCAGTGGTTGAATATCGACCTATGAACCAGGAGGTCATGGTTCAATTACCGGTCAGGGAACGTGCCTGGGTAGTAGGCTTAATCTTCAATAGGTAGCATGCGGGAGGCAGGCAATCAATGACTCTTGTCGAATCCCAGACTCATCACAGAGGGATGATCCACTTTCCCGGATGTGGGCCCAAGTGGACAGCTCTCAGCCATCTCGGCATACGGGTCCCAGAATGAAAGCAGCCAAAGGCTTCAAATCAAGGATCTGGACTACCCACTGAGTATTAATCCCCCAAACCATGAGGTCACCTTCTTTGTGAATTTTATAAGAAATCAGGAGCCATATGAAACCTGTTTGGACACTTTAAGATATCCTCCACTCAGCTCACACTTAATAATGCCAAGATGAGTTCTCATTCTAAGACATATCCTTAACAATTTCAGGGCAATTTTCTGCTCTGACTCATGCTAAGAAGTACAGAACTTCTGCTGCTAAAAAAGGAAAACTAACTGTTGATCACCTTCAAGGCAAACCTTTGATAAAGCACCTGGCTAAACTAAAAATAGACCCTCTTATGTTTCCTGCCTTCTGGAAAGATAGTAATTTATCAAAATGTTACTCTCTACTGCTGGTTTTATGCTGTGTTCTCACTCACTACTTCTTTGATCAATCTCTATATCACTATGCAATAGGGGAAAACTGATAGTACCTGATACATTATTTATTGCTAACTTTTGACCTACATGAGCTCATTTTATCTTCCCAGACAACACTGAGGGATATTTTTTGGGAGAAAAGGTGACTCATCAAGTTTGAGTGACCTGCTCTACAACTATGGTTTGTGGCCTGGCCAGTGTGGCTCAGCAGTTGAGTGTCAACCCATGAACCAGGAGGTGACGATTCAATTACCGGTCAGGCCACATGCCCGGGTAGTAGGCTTAACCCCCAAGATGTGACATGCAGGAGGCGGGCAATAAATGACTCTCATCGTTGAGATTTCTCTCTCTCCCCCACTCTCTGAAATCAATAAAAATATATTTAAAAAATAAAACTATGGTTGTAGGAAGGACTTGAACCCAGTTATACTTGTCTCTGAGGCTCATATACTCCCTAGCACCCCAAATTGTATAAATAGCCCATTTCAGGGATAATGAAAATGTACCTCAAAGATATAAAATAACATGCTATCCAAGGTCTAACAACAGGAAAACAATCAGAGTTCAAAGTCAGACTCTGCAAAAGCTGGGCCTCTTTCTCACAGCAGTTCTCTCCTTTCAGAAAATAAAACAAAATCTTGGCACGGCAGTGGCTGCGTCGGCCCTGGGATGGTCCCTTTTGCCTGCCCCTCAGCACCGGAAGGGAGAGAGGCAGACCAGTGAGGCTGTCAGTCATTGGGAATAAACCCTGATGGAGCCCATCAGCCATACACACTGGATGTCTGGGGGCACCTTTCAGAAATTTTCTTCCAGGGACCTTTTCAGCACATTGTGACCTCGTCTCTGTTGGCAAAGGGCTGGCAGCAAGCACTAAGGAGCTCCCCTGCCCTCTAAATGGCCCCACGGGCCCATGGAAACCCCCCTCCACCAGGACCAGAAGCCGAAGATCCTTCCAGATGGCCACGAGGTCCGGGACAGCCTCGCAGAGGTCAGCCAGGCCGCCTGCCGCTCACTGACCTTTGTGAGAATGGGCCTGCGCAGGAGGGTCCAGGGGATTTAAAAAGGCAGCCCCTGAGGTCCTGCCCTCCATGGCCCCTGAGAAGACTTAACATTTTCACTTTCAGGAGCAAAAGCAAAACAGGAAGCAAGCACACAGAAGCCTCCACTGGGAGACAGTTTCCAGGGCGGCCTCCCGGTCATCCATCCCAGCCTAAGCAGCTTCATAGCAGTGCCCTCTGTGAGCAGCAGGCTCTAAGGCCCCGTGGAATGGTCTTTGCAAGGTTAACAGGCTCTGCACAGGTCCCTGGGGCAGGCTTAGCCAGTTCTTCTTTAAAAAAATAAATAAATAAAACAAAACGTGTGCATTGATGACACTGCTTTGCATCTGGCCCTGATCTCAAGAACAGTTTTGAAATGTCCCTGAGACAATGGCCAAGAGAACAATGTTTCAAAATGAAATCTCCGTCATTTCCTCGTGCTCTTAATTGTATTCTTCCCTGTCATGCCCCCACAGGAACTGGCACGCAGAGCTTCTAATCATGTTCTTCAGATGACGGAGGGCAGAGAGCCTTCTGCAAATCTGACAAAGAGTTGTCGGAGGGCCTCCTGGGGATGAGATTTTTCTGAAAGAAGCCTTCGCTGAGCTTTATAGAAGATATTACTATTCTTCAAGTTGGTCAACTAATACCGTAGCAACCCCACTGGCTCCCTGAGCTCAGGGGGGAAACAGTTTCCAAACTAAATACCCACAACCAAGGTTTCCCTAACTTAGTCAAAGCCCTTTTATGTCAGATCAAGGGATCTCTCTCAAAAACAGTATGGGCTGATGTTCTTGGTGCCTGTCCCAATAATTCTGCAAAAGTTTGGAAAGTTTTTTCTCTTGAAAGAGAGGCAGAGAGAGAAGGGGGTGGGGGGGAAGTCATCGCTACTAATCTGTACCATATATAAATTTACATATTTAGCTAAAAACATATATTCTTAACTATTTTTCATCTCCATTCCACAAAAGGCTTGTAGCCAAGACAAGGAGGAGGTTCTTTCAGTGTTCTGAGATCTACCTTACGTCCTGTGATCCTCCAAAGTGTATCCACCCTCATCCCTCATTCTCCTGGGGAAACTGTACCCAAGAGACGTACTGTATCACATCACACACAGGTAGCTTTGAGTCAGAAAAAATATTTCAGTGTTTAATTAAGTGTGTCCCATGGACCATGGACATCAGAACACTCGCCAGTGCTTGTTATGAGAGTCCAGAGCCTGGACCTCCTTACTCAATACCTGCCCCAGAACTCCCGTTCCTATTCCACTATCTCATCTGCAAAGAAAGCATCAGTGGTCAGAGAGACTTTACAAAGATCACCTGAGATCATTTCCACAGGCTCCTCGGATAGTACTGGGCATTAAGAAGAGCCCCATCACGTGTGTGTTGGATCTCACTCACAGCCACATTCTGACACATAGGTATGGAACACCCCCCTTGGGGAGGTGCTTGCTCACGGCCTGTCTCCCGTAGGCTACCAAGAACTGATGTTCAGGCTCCCACTCCTTCTCCCCTACTTTTTCTCCTGCCGGACTCCTTCAGGAAGACCTCATCCCTGACAAAGAACAGCCGCAGCACACGGGAGGTCAGGAGACACTCTGGGGCTCAGGGCAATGTTTTCTTTTTCAAATCATAAAATAAGTTCATGTAATGCATTATATTTATCTTTATACCATCACAATTGCGTGTGTGAGTGTGTGTTTGTGTGTGTGTGTTCCCACACGTGGGAAAACATATACTATCTATATATATTTCTAACCCTTTATTAATTCCAATGGTTTGAATTTGCAAAGAAGGAAACATCAGTTGAGCTATCGGTGTGTACACATTTTGGGGACACCCTGTCTGTCTGATAGATTGATTGACTGCCTGCCTGAAGTACAATGTCTGGGGCCCACCAAGGTGACAATGAAGCCCAGCCACTGTGCCCCCCACTCCTTGCCTGGCCATCTGCTCCCCATCACTTACAATTCAGCTGAGGAGTCAACTTCTATAGTAAGAACGATTTCTCTGAAATAGGAGAGAGAAATCAAGAGGACCTTAAAATCTAGTAACCCGAGCGATGCAAGAGAGATTGGGTTCAGGTCAGTTCCACGAGGAGGGAGTGAAAAGCTCTGTTCTGGGGGGGACAGTAGGAGAAAACCGATAGAAAATGAGCAAAGTTGCAGATGCTGGCAGGAGTCAAACCCAAATGACTTTACAAACATAATGAGGGATGAGAGAAATCTATCGAATCTCATTTCTTCCCCCTGGTCTGAGAGCACACTTATTTGCCAATCAATTCTAATAATTGATTAGCTAATCAGAGGCTGCCTTCAGAGCTGCAGGCAACGGTAGGTCCCGTATCACTAGGCAACCGCCGCCTTCCGGGGGAAGGAGCCAGCGAGGAGAGTGCGGTGGCAGGAGAATGCTTTCAGCGGGAGAGTCACCCAAAGGAGAAAACGCTCCTTATTTTGTTAGGAAAAGGCCTTTGACTTTTCAGCAACTCCTCCAGGACAACACCGTCCCGGAAGGGCAAAGACAGCGCTGGTCTTCATTACAAGTTCAGGACAGAGTAGTTGCTTCTGCAAATCTCATCCTCTCTTTTTTTTTAATTAAAAAAAAATAAAAATCATATTATACATATATACATACATACACACACACACACACACACACACACACACACACACAAAGCACACGCACATACAAATACATATACACTAGAGGCCCAGTGCACAAAATTCATGTCTGAATAGGGTTTCTAGGCCTGGCTGGTGAGCAGGGATGATCAGAGCATTCCAGCTGCAGGCTGGGGCCTTCCTTCGTTCTGTGCAGCCCTCCACCCCCCAGCCTCCAGTGGTCAGCACACATCATAGCGAGCAACTGGTTGAACTCCCGCAGTGAAACTTTGCATACTAGCCTTTTTGATAGATAGATAGATAGATAGATAGATAGAGATAGAGATATGAATATAGATATATATAGATAGATATAGATATAAATTATATAGATATAGATATATAGAGATAGTATATAGATATAGATATATTGATATATATTATATATGTATGTATATATGTATACACATGTATGCATTATGTACATATCTATCTATCTATATAGCTATCTAGCTAGCTAGCTAGCTATGTTTAAGCAACCAAATGACCGGTAAATGGGTCACTCTGGTGTGCACTGTCCACCATGCAGCAGACGCTCAATGTAGGAGCTGGCCCCTGGTGGTCAGTGAGCTCCCATTGTAGCCCCTCCGGGCCAGCCAACCTCTCTCAGCCCCAATCAAGGGATCCCACCTGTGCATGAATTTGTGCATCAGGCCTCTAGTATGTAATATTATGTAAAATAACATAAAATCCTATCTAATAAAGAGGAAATATGCAAATTGACCATCACACCACCACAAAGATGACGGCACCCATAGCTACAAGATGGCAACGCCCAGACTCGTCAGCCCTGCTGGACTCCCCCAGTACTTTCAGCCCAGCCAGGGATGCAGCAGGCACACAGTGCGGCCAGACCTACCCTCAGCCCCCTAGCCACCCTGGGTTGGCCTGAGGCACAGGCAAGCCTCAGATATCAGCTGCCCAGCCACCTAGGGCAGGCCGGAGGTGCAGGCAAGCCTTAGATGGTGGCTACCCAGCCACCCAGGGACACCCGAGGCTTGTGCTGTCAGCAGTGGCAGCAGCAGAGGTGTGATTGGAGCACTGCCTTCCCCTGATTGCCAGGTGGCCTCCCACCCCTGAGGGCTCCTAGACTGTGAGAGGGGGCAGGCCGGTCTGAGGGACACCCCCCTCCAATGCATGAATTTTCATGCACCATGCCTCTACTATAAATAATAATGCCAAATATAAAAAATAATGTATAATATTAAAATCAAGTATCTATATACTGACAGTATTCCTGGAACTTTTATTGAATAAATAAGGTTCAATTTTAATTATCACTTTTTAGAACCAGCTCCTACTAACGCTTCACACATTATCCTATGTATTATGCTATTAATTTGATAAAGAAATGATGTAGAAATTCTTAAAGAAATGTGTTTACTGAGGAATATAAGTATAATGCATGTGGGTTTTTAGTAAGTGAAGTATAGATATAGATGTTTTCACAGTACTGGTGATTGCTTTTAATGCAAGTTCAAAGATTTCAAAATGCTAATTTGTTAAAACCCATAATCTCAGTCAATGTGTTAGTATCTGTAGAACTTCAGGAGAACTAGAGGTTAGGAAATCCAAATAATGTAACCACGGTAAGTAATTAAAGTATTTTAAGCAGCAAAGTTTCATTATGTGCTCTAATTTTCTGTAACTATAAATTAACAATTTACTGACTTCTCCTCACCTCTCATGTTAAAAGGGGGCTACCATCTTCTTATCTACATGGCTGTCACTAGTTGTAAAGAGGCAATGATTACTCATTAATTATCTCAGCAAATATTCCCTGAATTTCTGCTATTAAATATCCTGTTGGAGATATCAAACATCTATCAGGACCTAGAACTTACTAGAAAAATGCTATTATTCTAATTTTTATGGGTTAAAGGAAGTGACCATCGAGTCGCTTTGACAGACATTATTGTGGCAAGTGTTGTCTGACCTACTGCTTCAACAAACCAGAAGACAAGTGATTGTATTTGGGTTAATAAAAGACACAACTAAAAAAAAGAAAGTTCTTATCATTATAATGATATTATAGGGTTGTCAGTTGCAGCAAGTAAAGAACATCTATATAGATGGAAAGAGAGAGACTTCAATTCAATTATTGTATTTTAATGTAGAGAAGGTTGATCAAATCAACTAATCAGAGTAGTTAATATGCAGTTGAAAAAACTCTATTTTCTTTTGTGTTTCTTTTTTTCCACTTTTATTATATAATTGATATATTGTGTAAGTTTATGGTGCATATGTGTTGACTTGATACATGTATATATTGTGAAATCATTATCACAATAAGGTTAATTAACACATCCATCCCTCACATAACTACCTTTTGTGGTGAGAACATTTGGTATGTACTCTCCTCACAATATTGAGGTACAAAACACAGTCTGTTCCTATGGTCACCATGGTGAACATTAGACTCCTAGGACTTACTTATCTGACAACTGTAACACCCTGTGACCAACATCTCCCCTATTTCTCCCACCTCCCAGTGCCTGGCAACCATGATTCTATGATATGTTTCTATGAGCTTGACTCTTGTAGATCCACATATGAGTAAGATATTACAGGAGAACTCTCTTTCAAAGCTTGCAGTTAGAAAGAGTTCTCACAGTTCAACTGGTCTCCCAAGAAGAGTCCAAGGTGAGCTGAAGCAGAACACAAAAAGAGAGAGAGAGAGAGAGAGAGAGAGAGAGAGAGAGAGAGAGAGAGAGAGAGAGAGAGAGAGACCCATCAACCACCAAGTCCAAATAGCAACAGAGGATCACCCAAACCAGGACAGAGGAAGACCCACCGAAGACACTCAGTGAGAGCTCTCCAATCAATGCCCCTCACTTCCGGGGACGGTTTGTATTCATGCTCTGCTTTTCCTTCAGTGACTAAGCACAGCCTCGGTCATCATAACTGAGCCATTACGTCGATCCTTCCATAGATGAAATCAGGTAGTGTCCCTTTCAAACCGAAAATGTCCATTTTTCACAAAGAACTGATATTGACTAAAAGAATGATAATTTCAAAAACTAACCAACTCTGTTGTTTAACCAGAAGAGCAGCTTTCAATCACTCCTCTCTTGGGTCTGCAGACAGGGAAGGCCGTGCTCGGAGCCAGCAGAGCAAAGGGAGCGCCCTGAGTCAGTGAGGCGCCCCTTGCTGGGGACCAGGCTCTCTGAGCCTCCGGCCTGACAATGGGCCTCCTCGGGGTGGTATCTCACAGTGTTTATCTTTAAATAAAATCATGTGCATTTGGGGAGATTTCAATCTCCTGGGGGAGGAAATAGCTTAGTCATTTCATGAATCTTATCTTTGGTCCAAGAATTTTTCCTTTGAAAAATCATGACCTTGATGCTAAGCTAAAATAGCAAGTCTTAGGGTCACCCTGCTCACTCCTCCCTACCCCCCCTCATTACCCTTTCTGCTGTTGCTGAATGCTGCCTGCCTCCCTATTGTCTGGCCTGCTCTGCTCCTGGGTGACTTTCCCCATTGCCAGCCTGGGCTCCCAGACCCCCCCTCTTCCCTCATTGCCCTTTACAATTTGTAAACAGTCACCCTCCTTTATCTCCTTTGCCCAAAGCTGCATGTAACCGATTAAGTCTCTGTAATCGCTTTTCCCTTGTCATTCCTCTAATCCTTTGACTCGTCTCCGGGCCTCAGTGGTATTTATGTCAACCATTCCCCCCTCTGATTGGTAAAGGAGGGCTGAGCAGTGTCAGGGAGGCAGGAGCTGTGTCTCTCACAGGTGCACACAGAGGCGCAGGAGGAAGGGGGGACCTGGGATGAGGTCAGTCTCCCCACAGGCTTTCTGTGTCACCTTGATCAAGCCTGACATGTGCTGCCAGCACGGTTCACTCAGAACCCCGTGTCTTTGAAGAAGCCTGGAACAGAATCCACACCCACTAGAGAGTTCTAGATGACAAGCGGTAGACTGCAAAGGCGTGAAAATCAATCTTGGGAGCCGGTTCAGCCATAATTACTTGCCTCCAATGTTTAATCTTCTCTTTGGAAGTGACCTCATCATAGAGTCCTCCATATCCCAGTGCGGTTGTTTGTGTAGCCTGATAATTAATGTACATTTTTATATCAGCGTGCCGCTGCCTTGGGGAATGGTATCAAAGGCTCCCCACCGTCTCCCCAAGTCCTTCCAACTGGAGGAGGGAAGCAAGGAGCTCTGAAACCCTCTTGAAAAGGTCAGTGAGCTTCAGTCTTCTCAAAAAAAAAAAATTTATAAAGAAAATTGAGAGATGGAACCCAGGCTGCCTGACTGGTGATTCAAGGTCATTAACCAAATCTTCAGACCAGCTTCTAATTGCTGCCTCCCGGGCAAGCCCTCTGGGTATCAGGAAATAGAGGGCAAATTAGATCAGGTCTTTGATGCTCTTGGTCTCCTGGTGGGGGGCCATCTAAATCCTCACCCTTGTTACTTCTGGTTCTTTCCATGCCTATGACCTTGGCTAACCGGAAGTGATTTACAGCTGGCATGTCAGGGCACCTGCCAACATCTCCAGCCACCTCACAGGAGGTGGGGCCAGGAGCACCAGGCAGTCACACTGGACAGCAGAACCCCCTCCCCAGCCAGAGTAGCATAATTATAGGACAACAGCAGCTGTCTCCGGTGTTAAGTGGTGGCAGCAGGCCAGTTACTGCCAGACTAGGTAGGAAACTAAACCAGAAGCTGCCTTGGGTTACCAGATACCCTCCCCTCACCTGCCCAGGGTTATCCAGTGACCCTTCAGCTCTGACACGGGGAGAGGGGCCATGTCCACTTAGGAGTCCCTCAGCCAGCTCCATTGGAAGTATGGCTGTGATTTTTTGTTAATTTGTTTGTTTTCTTTCACTGGTTCAGGGAGTCAAAAAGGGATGCAGCCCATTCCCCTATGGAGGATGATAACATAAATAACAATTAACAAAAAATCAGGCACATTCATTCCCTGTCTTGTTTAGTGTCATCCTTTTCATCTGGCCACACAGATCATAAAGTTCCATCTCCCTGACAACCCACATCCTGTCACAATCTCTTATCAGCTGTGTCTCCTGAACATTCTCCAGCTCACGCTTCCTCTTATTCCACTGCTGTTGCCTTCTGGGGCCCAAAAGCCTATTTGTACAAAAAGCTCTTCAGAAACATCTGTGGAGTGGGGTTTCTTCAGGTGCAGCCATTTTTAACTGGTGTGCCACATGATTATTAAAACATGCGATGTCTGACTATTCAGTCAGGAGCACTGACCTCTTTCCCCTTAGGCTGTCAAATAAAGAAAACAGCCAACACAACAATAGCTGTCTGAAGTGAATGAATCAAAATTACATTTATTTTCTGTCAGATTATGTATGTGTGTGTGTGTGTGTGTATACATATATATATATATATATATATATATATATATATATAGTATATGTTGTGTGTGTGTGTGTGTGTGTGTGTGCATGCTACAGAATTTTAGCAATTAGTTTGTGTGTGGCATGAAACCAAAAAAGGTTGGAAATTGCTGTTCTAGTGTATCCCTCTGATCATGTAGGAACCAGACCAATTCTAAAAGGTGAAGGTGAGACAGACTGAGTGAACTGAGGATCAGCAAACAAGTGAGGGACAGCGAGGAAGAGGAGGTGAAAGCCAGGGCTCTCTGCTGCCATGGGCCTGGGGAGGGGGAGCTCCGTCTCAGGTGTCACCAACAGGACACCTGCTGAACTTGTTCCATCAGGAGACACCGGAGCACTCAGCATCTCCTTCCAAAACACATTTTCATCCTCACCTTTTATTTCTCCACAGAATTGCCCAAAGCTCTAAACACCAAATGTAAAGCTGACTGCCTTCAAGCCTTCTTGCCCATAATCATTCCGGGAATACTGGCTCCCTCACCCAACTGGCAAATTCTACTTGGTCTTTACAACTTAATTGCAGGACAGCTTCCTCTTCTGAGGTCTTCTTTATCGATGGGCACCTGCCTCTATACATCCACTTATACTTTTTCATCAAAATGGTATGTTTTTACATGACTTTATTTCTTTATGTTTGTTTCCTCCCACTAGACTGAGTTTTTCCTGGAGGAAAACCCTAGGATTGTCAATTATGTTAATCCCAGCATCCATCACCATGACTGGAATACAGTTGTGCATAGCACATCCTTTTACTTAAAGTTAATTAAACTGCATGCAACGGTGATTGCAAAGAGAAAGCAAGTGAGAAAGAAAAGGAAGGCAAGCATGAGCATTCTAAGAACTGAAGATTATCTTCCCTGCTATTCCACACTGTGAGCTTAGCAGCACAGCGAGGAGGAGATGGGACACATGATGATGGGATAGGAAGATATGCCAAATAACTTCAGTGTGACAAATCAATGTGCCCAAACCCCCTTGTGGTTCTCACTGTGTCTCAGCAGGAGAGGTTCTTTGAGCATAAATTGATGCCAATCAGGCAATGCCAAACTGGAAGCGGGTAGGAGCCCTTCATCAGCAAGAACTGGGGGCAAGGTTTTTAGAGAGAGGATATGAAAGCAGAGCAAATCAATAATGTGGTTAGAGTTGAAACAGCTGTCTTTTTTGGGAAGGCCTACTTGGAAATTTCTGAGGCTCATTCTTAATTCCTTTATCAGACTGAGTGCTCTGACTCTGCCTTGGGTTTTGGCTGACTTACATAATCTATCACAGCATCTGAGTCACCCAGTCTGTGGCCCTGTGTTTAAAGACGAGCCATGCTTCTGTCCTCTATTCAATCTAGACTTATCTTTTCTTTTACCTCATTTAATGGATTCGCTGCAATAGAACTATTTTAAGTTCTAAAGTATTTTATAATTTGTCAGAATTTGAAAGATCATGGAAATTAAAATTCACCACATTCAATATTGAAGCTGGATGTATTTAGTTGAGTTTACCATCCAATTGGATTTTTTATTCTAATCTCCACCATTTATAATATCTGTAGCATATTGAAGATATTTTAGTAGATACGTTATATGAAATACTTCATATAAAATGTTTAAATGATGGTAACCCTGATCTTTACATAAAAAAACCACAGTTCAGAAAGATGAAATCACTCGCCTAGTTTTGCACAACCAGTCAGCAGCAAACTAGGAATCACACTGAGTGCTCCCAGCCCAAATCATGCATCTCCCTGCTTTTCTTATGCTCCTTCCTATAATCAATGTCAATGCCAGCCCTTGGGTCTTCACTCTTCCAAAATCACAATCTCTATCATAATTCACTTTAACTTCACTGTTTCATTTTGTTTTTTAATGCATGTTTTGTTCTTGTTTTGGGGCTTTTTATTTTTTTTCCCCCCCACCACTTCCTCCTGCCCACTCAGGGATTTATGACTCAGCTTGCAGAACCAAAGCACATTTCCTTCTTAGGCAAATTAACTACCAGCTTTGACTGAGAGCACCTAAAGATTGTTCTTCTCAAATGTGTTTAGCAGGAGTGTGCTCTCTGGTTGGAAGATTAAATAGAAACAAAGTAGGTTGGGAGTTTTGAATCACACAATGTACTAGTCAAAATCACTAAAAAGATGGAGGAATTAGCTCCTTGGCACTTTTCTAGGTACTCTGCGTGTTTGAGTGTATTTATTCACTTAACATGTATTTTAAGTTATGTGTACATGTTCTCATTGACAATATCAGTGTCTAGCTGAATTGGATCTCTGTAAAGTGAAGAAGCACTGGGCTACATGATCCTGTACTATATTCTCCCAGAACTCACTCTCCCTGGTGACCATACAATGTCCTGCTCACGTAGTTCTTTTAAAAATATATAGTTGTTTGTGTTTTTTTTTTTTATTGATTTCAGAGATAAAGGGAGAGGGAGAGACAGAAACATCCAGGAGAGAGAATCATTGATCGGTTGTCTATTGCATGCCCCCTATTTGGGATTGAGCCAGCAACGTGGGCTTGGGCATGTGCCCTGACCTGGAATTGAACCTTGACTTCTTGGTTCATGGGTCAAAGCTCAACCACTGAGCCATACCGGTTGGTCTCACGTATCTCTTTAAGGAAGAAGGTCTGACCTTGACCTTACATGGTAAGGGAAGGATGTAGAGGAAAGGAAATGTCCCTGGGTATGCTCACTAGTTGTAAATTTCTGGATTTCCTCCATATAATATATTGTTATAATCCGATTTAAGAGCCTAAACTTTGTTTTTTGAGGCAACTAAGTGCGGTAAAAACCACTGCAGCTATTATGTATTGAGGACCTACTATGTGTCAAACATTGGATTAAATAATGCATAGAAATCAGTGCCATAGATGGATCAGAGAAAGGCATGGATGCCTATTATTTTAAGTAGACTTCAGACCTATGAGGTATGTTGTATTGAGGTATGTTGTTTTTTCTTAATTACTAGATTTGTATAAGCAGAGGAATTTGGAAAGAATATGAACTGTATCATATTTATGGTGCAGAAATCTTATAAGCACATCTTCAGTCTCAAAAGAAGGTCCTTATGGTATTGAAGGACAGGGATGACATCCCTGAGGAGAAGAGATGACCTGTCCCCGTTAGCCCAGCTCAGCTCTCAGGCCTGAGAGCTGAAGGGAAGGGATGCTTCCAGTTCTAGAACATGTTTCCTCCTGGCAGCAGCTGCTCATCTACAGAAGGACATGGTCACCGTGAGACTAAAAATAACAATTCTTACATCCAGAGCAAATGTTTGCATGGCACCCAAACAAAGGGGCAGAATAAAGGGGGTGTTCCATCTAGAGGAGCAGAGTTAAAGCATCCAGGCTAGAGTGCATGGATTCTGATAAGTGAGAGTAGGAGAAAGCAACTCACAGGCAAAGTCCAGAACTCAAGTTGGGCAATGAGGACCCAGAGTGGGAGCTGTGGCCAGTGCAGAGTAAGGGGGCCCTAATACAACATGGCCAGTGTCCTTCTAAGAGGGAAGAAGATACAACAACAGACAGGGAAAACACCAATATGGTAGAAGCATTGGTGAGAGGGACAGCTGCAAACCCAGGAGAGCCTAGGACTGCTGGCCCCATCACCAGGTAGGAATAAGCAAGGAAGGACTCTACTCAGAGTCTCAGAGGAGTCACGGTCCTGCTGATGCCTACATTTTAGCCTGCTGGCTTCTAGAACTGTGGGAGAGTGACTGTCTATTGTTTTAAGGCATCCAGTTTGTGGTAATTTCTTATAGCAGCTCCAGGAAAGCAATAGGACAGCTAATGATGGGGAATTAGTGCTTCTCTTCCCAGACTTCGGTGTCTGAACTATTCTTATCTCTTGACTAAGAGAGCCTGGTTTGGAAGTCTCTGGGGACACGTGCTAGTAAATCAAAGCAGTGTGTTCACAGAACGCTGGCGAAATTTCTTGAATCTTCCAGCCTGCCCTCTCCCCCAGAATCCCCCACGAATCTCTTCTGGAGATCACCTGTCTCTCCTGCTGCCTTTGCTGTGAAGGGGGTGCAGACTACCTTCCAAATTGCACCACACCTGTGGTTTCTGGGACAGGAAAGCCCCTCTTCTGGGAGGAAATAGAGAGAGATGCCATTTTCAGAGCAGGCCCTCTGAGCACTTGCCGCTAGTTGGTGGGGCCACTCAAGGGAAGCAGCCTTTTGAGGCTGACATGTTTGTGTAGCCTGACAGGACCTGAGCATTTGTAAATCAGGGACTGGAGCGAATACAAATGGCAGGAAGAAAGGCAAGGCCAGACTCCCACTTCCGTTAGCTCCGAATCAATGTCAGTGCTCCTGAAGGCACAGCGAAAGCCCGAATCCCAGGATGAGTCAGACCAAGTGTTCCTATTGAGATAATAGCCAAATCAGGCTTCAGAGAATTGTTAGTCAGCAGACGGCATTTTTGGGAAGGCCGTGCTCCCAGAAAGGAAATGAAGGGTTGGGATTCCAGATTTAGGCCTGCAAGAGGCCAAGACAGCAAGGTGCAGAGAGAAAGATGCGGGCTGGGCTCTCTTTGCTTGCACAGAAGGGAAGCTGGAGTGAGCAGCATGAGAAGAAAGGTTTGATCCTTTGCACAGTCCTGTGAGCTCCTTCCAAGGACAAGACCAACACCAGAGCACCGTCTTATAGTGGCCTCAGAGGGCTCCGCTCCCCCGAATGGCCTTCCTGTTTCTCCTGGCCACACCCCCTCCTGCAGCCTCTCCTTCCACCCTGGCTCATCCACGGGACAGTCCAGCCCACACTCCACGTCTCAGAGGCTGCACCATGCAGTCGTGACTGCTGTCTGTGTCCCTGGAAGCAGAGGTAGCTCTCCACTCAGCCTGGGGAAGGCAGGGGCTGTACCTTCCCTTCCTGAAGCTTCTCCATCTGAGGATGGATGGAAACGGGTTGTGGGGCAGGAGACACTGCTGGACATCCTGTCCTTGTCTGTCAACAGATGTGGGATGACTCCAAGTTGTGGCAAGACATGTTCTATTGTATTTCACTCTTCACCAGATCACATCACAAATATAATAATAATTTAACAATGTGAATTATTGTGAGAATTACCAAAATGTGACACAAAGACACAAAGTGACCAAATGCTGTTGGAGAATGGTACAATCGACTTGCTCAACTCAGGGTCACCACAATCTTCAAGTTGTTATTAAAAAAAAAAAAATGCAGTGTCTGTGAGTGCAATACAGCACAGCACAATAAGACAGGGTCTGCCTTACTTCACTGTAAAAGTATGATGAAACTTACTAAGCAAACAAAAGGCTCAAAATGTTTCAGAATCACCCAAATTAAGTGTAAGCACTGCAGGATACACTGCATCTCCATTTTCCCAAGTCCTTATGGTTGTGTATATCCTACTTTATTGAATATAGCTGATAAACAGGCTTAGAACTATAAAAAAATCTAAACCTATTTTCATTCTGTCATTCTCCAAGCAGAGGATCTTAAAGGCACTGTGCCAGGCTAGAGGAATAAGGTCATGAAGAAAAGCCTGCATTTGCCCTTAAAGTGCAAGTATTAGTGGAGGAAAATGCACAGTGAGAGAGGCTGTTACAGGGAGGGCAGTACAGAAGTGAGGAGAGAGAGCAGGGGTGGGAGGGTAGACAACTGTGCTCAAGGTTTGCAGAGCTGTGGACACAGAAGAGGAGGAAATAAGGGAGGGGAGGTGGGAGAAGGGACGGGAATGGTAACAGAGAGAGCTTAGGTCCTGTGTCAAAGTGGGAGCAAACCTTTGGCATTTTCAAAAAATAAAAAAGTTCAATGTAGATGCAGAAAGATTTAAATACGAAAAATAAAAGGGTTATGCAAGCGCTCAAATCTGAAGACTATTTTGCAAGAGAAAGTTTAAATGTTGTCTTGCAATGCAAAGCCATTGACGGGTTTTAAACACGGGCGTGAAGGACCACATACTCTTCAGAAAGGCCTGTGGCAGCGGCATGGGGAGGGCGGTCAGAGGGAACAAACCTGGCGGTGGGTGAGCAGACCTGCCCAAATGCTGTGGCAGTGATTCAATGAGCAGACGATGGGTGTCTATGATGAGGACAGAGGCTTAAGGCAGCGGTGACATCACCCCTGGTTCTCTGGGAAGCCTGTGCACTGGCACCGATCTGGATCAACCTGCTAGCTAGTTGGGTAAAAAAAGAGCCGCCCTGGCCGGTGTGGCTCAGTTGGCTGGGTGGTGGCCCATGCGCCTATAGGCTGTAGGTTCAATTCCTGCTCAGGTCACATGGCCAGGTTTCAGGTCGATATTTTGTTTTCACCTCTCTCTCTCTCTCTCTTGCTCTCGCTCTCGCTCTTGCTCTCTCTCCCCCTTCCTCTCGCTCTAAAAAAATCAATTTAAAAAAGAGCCTAAGATAAAGATATCCAGAGTAAAATAAGTGCTTTTCTCTATCCCTTCTCCTGTGGAAGAAGTGACAACATCAGCGTGAATGGAAGCTAGAATTAAGAACAAGTCTGAGAGCATCTATGCCCGTGTTCCCATGTAGAGGGAACAATAGTTAAATATTAGCTGATTCATTTTTCCTGCATGCTCATTTGCTTCACTTGCCACCGTTCCAACATTGAAGTGTGAAGCTGAGACTTGTGCTTGTAAAAGACAGAAGTGGGGAGGGGAAGATCACAAACGATTCCAGTGAGAACCACCAATAAATCCTGAACTTGACTTTCTGACTCCATCTTGAAATTCTATGATGCAGACGCAGTAATCAACCCACTGTAACCGAGTCTGTAGTGGGGGGAGGGGAGGGCTTTTAACCTTTTTTCCTGATAAATGTTCTGCTCTCTAATGACAACCCAAGAAAATCCATGACTTTATGGCCACTCCCAGTTTTGAGATCAAGTCCTGCTTTAGTCAAGAAGACTCCTCTTCTGGTACCACAAATGTCCCCCTGAGAACGAACCAAAAGACCCTACGCTCTCCCAGTGACAGCTCTGCATCTGCCACCCCAACTCAGGGGACCTCAAGTCCCCCCGCTCCCCAGAAAGGCTCTTACAGAAGGCGGGCGGGCGGGAATAGGGAAGGGGCAACATTCTCCTCTGTCATTCCTCAGGCCCTGCTCCCAGGCCCCTCTTGTGGCTACAGCTGACTGGGCCATGTTGTCCCTCTGTGTGGCAGGTGTCACATGCATGAGTTTTCCAGAACTCCATGGGAGAAGCTCACCACTGCACAGATTCCCGACGCTGACAAAATGGGCCTTTAGTCTCTGCCTCCCGCCTCCATTCTGTTTCTGGGAAGGCAGCCCACAGCCGCTGCTGCCTGCCCTTTGTCCAGAAAGACACCCGGGTGGCTATCGACAAGATGGCCCGAGGCCAGCTACTTGCCACCGCATCCCTGGGGTCGTGCTCAGCCATCCTGTGCACCAAACAGTGGGAGCGAGGGCAGTGTGCCCCGCGGCGGCCCTGTGTCCCGGCCCTGCCTCACAGAGGCTCCAACCACCTGCTGCTTCTGGGCTGGCAGCGGGCACCATTTCCATGGTTACCAGGCCTCCCGTGTTCTTGCTTTGTCTCGTTATTTTTTTGGTCTCTTTTTTAAATGTAATTTTTCAATTACAGTTTGTATCCAATATTATGTTGCATTAGTTTCAGGGGTGCAACATAGTGGTTACACAATCATACACTTTACAAAGCACTCCCCCCAATATTTCTGGGTCCCATCTGGCCCAATGCATCGCTTTTCCAATGTTATTGACTCTATATAATCCCTGGCCCAATACATCGCTTTTCCAATGTCATTGACTTTATACAATATATACAATATAATACGGTATACATTTACATCCTCGTGTCAGGCCACTGCATTGAGTGCTGAGAAGAACCTCGTAGAAGAACCTATACTTTGAGGGACTGCACTGCAGGGGTGTGGGAATTGTGCAGCTCAGTTCCTGGAGCTGACCGCCTAGAAGTTTCTAGCTGATTCTCTCAGAGAACTCCTCCCTCTCCCTGGGCAAGCAAAAGGGAAACCTTCAATATGGCTGACACTGAAAAGCTCCTTGTCCTCTGATTCCGTCAGCATTTTCAGCCTCCTATTGGCACAGGTTGTCTGGGAAGGGAGGACGGGGATCACCAGGCGGCTCCCACACTGTCTTTCCAAGCTCTGGAAGAGCTGACTGGCAGCAACTCGGTGCTCTATTTAGGATGTCAAAGCACACGCTGTCCCATGCGTGGGGCTTCAGCCAAAATTCCAGGACAATAGGCAAAGCCTCAAGCACTATCCCAATTTAAGAACTTGAAAAATTTAAGAGGACTGTTGTCATTGTTGCCGTTGTTGCTGTTAGCTGTTCCAGAACTTACTATGTATTCACAGTGCAGAGTTCTTCTATCAAACAGGGAGAAATAGGGCGGAAATGCAACCCAGGAGCTGTGTACCATGACAATATAAGATGGAGTTCTGCACTGGACACGGGTGATGAGGTAAGCTTAGGGATAAGATGTCAGAGTGTATCTATGTGTGAGGATTAGGTATGGAGAGTACTTCATCCTCCACTTTGGGATCAAAATCTTGGGGTCTGTGAATTCCTGGGCTTTGCAAGGAGCTAGAGAGCAGAGCAGCAACAGCTACAAAGAGACTCAGATAAAGCACTTTGGGGTCTCCTACAGCCCCGAGAAGACTTAGTGTTACAACCGGAGGCCATGGAGTTGACAAGCACGTAATCCAGACCAGCCTAGACAGGGTTGTGACCAAGATTTGGCCAGTTGAGGTACAGCTCAGTGGTGGCCCACAATGCACTGGGACTCAATGCCCCTCTTCCCCTCATGCCCCACCTCCCTCCACATCCCACCCCCACTTAAGCCTAAAGCTGTGTAGACTTTACACCCTGCTGTTGCTGCAGAGGAAGAGAGGGAGGGGGGACCCAGGGGTAGACGTGGTGCAGTGCTTGCTAAATGAGATTGGGTTTTAAACTAAAAGACTGACTTTTCTGCGCACAGTTTGGTTTCTGCATCAGTAGAAAATAGGTGGGCCTTGAGCAAGGCTGATTCCGGGCTGTATAACTAGGCAGTCCCACTTCACACTCGGTTTGAAGAAAGGAACATTGAAAACTGGGCTGGGGTTTACCTTAGAACCTAAACCATCCGCTTCGGAGCCGGGTCACTATTCCAATTCTAGTCATTGCCTTACATCAAAAGAAGCATTTCCATAAGTTGGCTTGGAACGTTTATAAAAGGAAGTATGCTGCCAACGATCATTTGGACAGGATGGATCCCGCCTGCCGCAGCCAAGCCTGCAGACAAAGCCAAAACCCAAATCTCTAAATAATGGTTTCCTTTCCTCAACCCCACCTATTTGGACACACATCCAAGTGCATTCAAATTGCCGTCAGGATGCTTGGAAGGTTTAGAAGCCTCATCCACAGCCATCGAGATCCACTTCTCAGGTGAGGAGGCAGCAGCATCAATGCTCGGTGAGCCAGGAGGGTCTAGAGTCAGCCTCTCGGAGTCAGTGGAATCTAGAATCCCAGCTTCGTGCCCTGGAGCTAACTGATGAAAAGCTGTGTGCCTCAGTGTCTTGATCACAGTATACTTGTCACAGTTGTCAGAGGCCTTACGCCAAGCTCTCAGCATACAGGATATGTGCAAAGGAGTGAGTTCTCCATCAGTTTGGACATTCGAGTGTAGGCTGGGCCACTCATGGCGGGGATGCTGCATTGGACTGCATAACTGCTGAGACCTCTGCGAACTTTAAGTTCTGAAATAGAAGGCTCAGTGCCACCGAACAGAATCTCCCGTGAGATAAGCACAGCCGGCGGCTCTCATTGGAAAAGGAGGCCACAGACATGCACCGGGTTTCAAAGCTGAGACAGAAGCAGGCCAAGGCAGGCCCGTTGTTGAGTCAGCAGCTGGGGTTCATGGCGAGGGCACTAGATCTCAGGTCAGGAGGGGGGGGGGGGAGGACATTATTCTCCGTGGTTTGGCCCTGGGCAGGTCCAGCAATGGATGCGGTTTGATGTTTCTTCACTTGGGAATTTTTCCCCCTTCTTCTTCTCAAAAGGTACTCATGAGGATTAAATGACCCAACATGAAATTGCTTTGAAAATGGTAAGTCACGGGATGAATATAGGTATTATCACTTTCAGAGCTCAGATTATGCTATACATCATTAGCTCTGAAAATCACATATGTGACCTCAGACCCTGGCTGAGACGAAGCTATTATTTTAAACATCACGATGGGTACAGAAGGTGGGGAAATAGCTATTTCAAAATCTCTTATTTTCTCTATTGCTCAAGAGTGGAGATTCCAGTTTACCTTGAAGGCAGGTAGAGGTTTTGTTCTGAAAATTAAAAGCAATCAAAACAGAAACAATGTTACTTGTCCATCTATATTTATGCAAATGGGCCAGCTCTCGCTTATTGTTTGAGAAAAAGTGAGGTCTCCCTCAACTTGAAGGCTAATGTCTTACACTCGTTTCATCCCTTAAATAAATATACCTTCTACTGAAGATTTTCTATGCAAATTTTCATTCAAATATTTATGGACAGTAGCACTATTATGTTAAGTGGTCAGAGTATTGATAAGTGAGATACACTCCTTCGGGTATGCCAGGAAAGATAAAATAGACAAGAATTACACAGATAACTAGAAGCCTGGGTGAGAAAGTGCTCTGAGGAGCTAGCAGAGGGTCCTCATGTGGAATTGGAAGGTTTTCTGGAGAAAAGAATGTGGAAGTGGAGCCTTGAAGATGAACAGGAATTATCTAGGTGGGAGATGCAAGGTGAGGGCAAAATGTTCCAGCAAATGTCTCTTTATGGTCTCTTTGAAGATAAATGTTTTCTCCTCTGGGTGAATGTTGACTGCTCTGTCTATAAATAATGGTTTATTCTTAGCAAGTTTTGTGTACTCTTCTCTGAATCAGTGTTATCAGGAGAAGCAAGCTGAGATGGGAAGGACTCTGAAAGGACAAGGATACACCACCGTGTTGTATGTCTTATCCTAGAGGAGTTGCTATGAAAAGAATAGGACTGTCCCAACTCATGTGGCTGAGTGGGCGAACCAGGAGGTCATGGTTCAATTCCTGTCCCTGGCACATGCCCAGTTGCAGCTCAGTCCCCTGTAGGGAGAGTGCAGGAGGCAGCTGATCCATGATTATCTCTCATCATTGATGTTTCTCTCTCTCTCCCTCTCCCTTGGACTCACTATTGACTGGACATGGATCCTTCATAAGGGCAAGGCCTTATGGAATGCAGCCTTGTGGGTTTGATCATCTTTATAAGTTCACTCAGAGCCTACGGGCAAGATCACTGTCTGATTGAGGCTGGACTGTTACCCTACTTAAGTGGATAATCCCACTGTTTCATCCTGGGACAGAACACGAATACTCACTTTTTGCCTATTTAATTAATCCCCAAGAAAACGCTGACCTCACAGTCAGACATTCATCCCTTCCACACACCTGCTTATTTCTAGCCTTGTGTGTCTCCCATAAAAGAAGAAAACTGGTTTTGCCTTAACTTTTATCATAAACATTTCAGATCAAATAGTCAGAGTTCTATTTGTTGTCATAGCTGAACTCACTGATCATAAGAAAATAATCCTTGAAATAACACTTTCAAATGAAGTCTCTCTTGACTAAGTTTGCATTTGTTTCCCATTTGACAGTGGTGAGAGACAACTAAGTCCTGAGCAGAAGAACATGAGGGACCCCTGTCTGAACACACATAAATTATCTTCCTGGAAAACCCCCAGAATGGATTTTTAAAAATGGGACAAAGAAGGGCAATTAGGTCACAAGTTCTCAGGTTATAATGTTGGTCTTAAATAGGAAATGTACACTTATTGTGCAGACAGCTTTTGGGAACAGGGCACTTGGTTTATACATAGAACAATATTTGATGGAAAAACACCATGGGTCGTAGAATCCAGCCAGCTGAGAGCGAGCTATTCTTTCTCAGATATTGGAAATTGCTCTTGCATTAAAATCTAGCCTATTATGAAGAATATGCAGTTAAGGAAAAAAATCCTTATCTCCACAGGCAAAGATTCTGCCTTTGGCAGACACAGCCAGGAATAACTCCTCTTTCCCCACCTGCCAGGAAACCAGTCCCTTCTTTTCTCAAAGGTGACCCCAATACCTCTGAGAAACTTTAAAACTCTACATTCTATAGTCACCACGTCCTATGTTCTGACCTTCTCTGGACATTGAGGTTCTGCCAATCTTAAAAAAAAGCAGAATGATTAATGCTTCAACTTTTTATTTACTTATCAGTTGAATTAAATAGAAGGGTTGGGGGCGGGGAAGTGGGGAGGCCAGCCTTTGATATCAGAAAATCCAGGTTACATTAACATTTGCTCTTTGATCTTAAGGGCAGGTCACTGAGTTAAGTATGCTCTCCTCTAAAGTGGAAATAACAATGGGTATTGAAGAGCATTATCATCAGGATGGATAATCACTACATGCACTATGGAAAAGTGCTTGGGCCCAGCCAGCGTGGCTCAGTGGTTAAGCATTGATCTGAATCAGGAGCTCACAGTACAATTCCTGGTTAGGACACATGCCTGGGTTGCGGGTTCAATCCATGGTGTGGGGTGTGCAGGAGGCAGCCAAAAAATAACCCTCTCTCATCTTTGATGTTTCTCTCTCCCTTCCTCTCTGAAATCAATCATATATATATATATATATATATATAAATTTTTTTTAAGTACTTGGCACTTTTCATCCAGGGCTTCCATTTTCTCTATATCAAGTCCAACACAATTGGTATCCAACGTTACAATTATTATGCTTAGAATATATTGAAATAGCCTCCTATTTTTCCCTCTTCCAGCCTTTTTTGCATATTCATTGCGATAGTTATGTTGATATGTCTAAAACTAAATGCGTCCGTGTTTCTCTTCTTAACATCCTCCAACAGCTCCCCATTTTTCCAGGCCAACGTCCAAGCTCCTCAGCATGAGAGACACTCCATGGTCTGGCTCTTCCCAGCCATAACCCATGTGGAAACTTTACCGACTCTTCAGAGCTTGATATAAAGTAGGTGTGAGTACTCTTTATTGTACTTTTTTTTTTTAAATAAATGAATGAATAAGGGGCCATTGGTGCAAGGCCAGTTGAATATTCCACACGGGTTCTGAATCACTTTTATTTTGTGAAAAAGTGTTTGGAGAATATGGAACCCCTCTGACTAGATGTCACTCACCAGAGTCAGCATCCACACAGCTGGGAACAAAAGACAATTCCACTGGTAGACATTTTCCTCCAGAGGTAGGCTCCGGAGAAGCTTTAATAATAGAAAAACCTCAAGGCTAAGCCTGTTGCTCAAGTTTCCCTTTGTTCATATTAACATCTGAATGGAGATAAATATGCCTTTTCCCCATGTAAGCGTAACTCCCAGGGAGCAAATGTCCACCTCCATTGATTTCAAACCCTGGCTATGAAGAAATTATACAGTAGTTCATTAAACAGAGTCTCCATCTTTCCCTCACTCCCAATATATCTTACAGACAGTAAGATTCATCTTCCTATAACACCAATCTCCTTACCTCCTCCCTCATCCTGCCTTAATAATCTCCTTCCCAGTTAGTATGTTAGCATTTTAACAGGAGCAAGCTGGTCATTAACCAGAGGCTTCAATGGGTAGCATGCATTAGGAATGAACAATGGCGAAATTTTAGGAACCATGGTAAACAACTATAAAACATCATTAGACAGAGAGTGGTCAGAAAGGGGAATGCTGCCTCCTATTACGTTGGACTTCATTCATTATTCTTAGACTATTTAGCTGTTTATGTGCAGCGCCTGTCCTCTGAAAAGGGTAGGAGCAGCCTGCTTTGTTTAACGGGATGATGGTGTTACTGTGGAAGCCCCACAACTGAATCTTCCCCCTCAATATGGCCCTGGCAGTAAAAACCCCATGTTCTTGGCTACTCAGCTTCCCTCTGAATGTTGGCCTTTGTTTCAAAACCCATCTTTCTGAAAGTACCCAGAGCTGCTATGTTTATGTATAACAGGTAGTGGGAGATGGAATCAAGCCAAGATCGATGGCCCGGTAATAGCCATGATTCCATAGACATTAAAGGGTATTTGTAATTTAAGCCTCATAATAGGGCCTAACTCCCTATCTTGTGTAGTTATTTATCTTTCAATGCTAGGACAGCCCCGGCAAACCTTCCAGGGCCATGTTCTCCCTGCTCCAGGTGGCCAAGAACAGAACCACGGTCTCTCACAGGAGGCCAGCCTATAGAAGGGTCTTCTACTCGGAAAGTGACAAGGACTCTCTGGTTATTGAACTTGCTAGTGTGGTGCCTGCTTACTCTTCACCACCCTGCCTCCCCCAAGTTTTTAAGTTAAAGGAACAGTATTAAGAAGAGGGCTTTTACTTTCTGGCAGTTGCCCATGACGAAGCCCTGAAAACCAACAGCCTCCACCACTAACTAACAGTGATGCTCTCACAGGGACGTCCTGAAATGACCCATCACCTTTAGAGACATTCCCAAGACCCTGCCACATTGACCCAGCAGCTACCAGGCCTCAGAAAGCACGAAGACAGACTGGCTTTATTATAGAAGAAATGTTGTCCCAGGGCAGCCTTCAGGCAAACATGTGCTACCACCATCCTCTTCCTCCTTCCCCTCCTCCTCCTTCTTCCCTCCCTTCCCTTCCTCCTGCTCTTCCTCCTCCCCTCCTTTTTTCCTTCTTTTTTCCCTCCCCTCTTTCTCCTCTTCCTCGGTCCTTGCTGTTCCCAATGAGCCCTTCAAGAGTCTGTGCGATCGTCACGGGGTTCCAGGTCAGGTCCTTGCTCTGGAAGGATGTTGCCTTTCTGCGAAAGGCCAGATCAGTTCTATTCTCCCACAGCTCTACAGTCGCATAACTGAAGCTTTTGGGCTCAGACCATAGTAGATGTGTTAGGTAACTACTACTATAGTAAGAGGTCAAGATCAAAGACTCAGTAGTACTTGCAGCTATATCCATGCTGGCTCGAGTTTGTGTTTCTCTAAATGGGCCCTTGTTCTATATTTGTATAACTAAGCTTTTTGTTGTTGTTGTTGTTAACCCTCACCCAAGTATATTTTACCATTGGTTTTTAGAGAGAGAAGAAGAAAGAGGGAAAGGCAGAGAGAAACATCGATGTGAGAGACACACCTCCATTGGTTGCCTACATGCCCGGATCAGGGAAGAGCCTGCAACCAATGTGCCTTTGACCAGCATCAAACCAGGGACTCTTTGCTCCATAGATTGGTGTTCTATCTACTGAGCCAAACTGACTAGGGCTGACTTATTGAGCTTTTACTCTTCCCTAAATCCTACAAGAAAAACCCCACATTCTGACTCTACTTCTGGCCATATTTTGGGTATGTCTTTTAATGAGCATAGATTCTTCATCTCTCATAAACTCTTCTCTGCCTAACCCAAAGCCTAGAGCAGCAATTCTCAAATATTTGCTCTCAGAAATCCTTTAAAATCGTAGCAACTAGTGATGACCTCAAAGTGATTTTCTTCTTCAAATGTGGATTTTTTTAAAATATTTAATTAAAAGTTAATAGTGAGAATTTAAAAGATACATTTATTCTTTTAAAAATAAGAATTTTATTACATGAACAAATATTTCATTAAAATATGTATTAATATTTCTAAAAACAAGAATTTCATTGCATGTTAATATTTTTATTAAAAACACTTTTAAAATATTAATGAGAAAAGTTAGCATTACATTACATTTTGAAAGATCTTTTTAGTGCCTGGCTTAATAGAAGAACAGCTAATTCTCACATCTGCTTCTGTATTCAATCTACTACAATCTGTCCCTTTGGTTGAAGCACATGATAAAAAAAACTTGGCCTCCCAGACTTACAGTTGGAAAAGGGTGGAGTATTTGAGTAACTTTCTCAGATCATTATAGACACTGCCATGATACTGCACTAAAACTAGAGAAGGAGAAGTGTATTAGAGCTTAATTAAATGTGCATTCTGAAACAACGTCAATGGACTTTTATAATGTAGTGAATTAAAATATATTTGCACTTTAAATAGGTGTTTTTACTCACACATGTTTCAGTTACACTGGTCATTTGAAAAATGTTGGTTTCGAAGATTTTCAACATGTTGACATATTTCAGTATACTGTATTTAAAAATCACAGTTGTTAATATCACTACAGATCTCAGCAGAGAAGTCTAAATAAAAGCTGTCAAACTTATTGCAACAGATTTCAGTTTCACAAATCCCAATATTTTCCCCAAAACTTGATTTTTATCATTGGCCAAAAAGGCTGTCAACTTCGGTCCTTGATGTAGAGAACTCACTAACTCAATCTGGAGAATCTACCTGCCCGGTCCTCAAACCTGAAGGGCCATTGTCTGTCAGCTGTTCTTATAAGCAAAAACGGTATTCTGTGCAAACAGGGCGGTTCAACTGGTAGCTCCAGCAACTATCCCGTACTTTCCTTGAACATTGCTCTCTGGTATGCAACAGAAATATCTTAGCCCACATTTCCCAAACTGGGTGCCAGAGCACCCTATAGCACCAAGAACTCACAGGAGCTCTGCAGATACTCTACATTTTCAAGGCAGACACAGCAACATCTACTGAACATCAGGCAACAATCAACATGTGACAGGAAAGGACAGTGGCATCCAATCTAATCCCAAGATTTGAAAAATTGGTGCAGGGATCAACAGGCACATCCCATTAGTAGTTGATTCCATTCATGACATACATTATTACTTCTTTCTATTTATATGTATAATTTTTTTTTCAAATGGCCACTAAATCATTTCAATCTAACTACTTAACAAGTGGAACTGGTGGTTTAGTTTGTTAGCTTACTCATTTGCTACCATAAAACACACGACTGGGGCATGGAGAAAGCTGAGGAATCTGAGTCTTATGTGGCTTCCCACTTCAGCACACAGAATATTAGGCAGCTACATACTCAAAGTTAGATATGTAATAAAAGTAATATTTTCACCAATTCATCAAAGACAGCATTAACCAAAATTGCCTTTTTTTCCTGAAAGTGCATGATGGTGAAAACTAAAATAGTCCTATTTAATAAAAGAATAATATGCAAATTGACTATCATTCCAACACACAAGATGGCTGCCCCTATGTGGTCAAAGATGGCCACAACAAGATGGCCAGCAGGGGAGGACAGTTGGGAGGGACTAGGCCTGCAAGGTAGGGCAGTTGGGGGCAATCAAGCCTGCAGGGGAGGGCAGTTAGGGGTGACCAGGCCAACAGAGGAGGGATGTTGGGGCAACCTGAACTGTAGGGAAGGGCAGTTGAGGGCAGTTAGGGGTGACCAGGCCTGCAGAGGAGAGAAGTTGGTGGAGAGGGACCAGGCCTGCAAGGGAGGGCAATCGGGCTGGCAGGGTAGCAGTTAGGCATCAATCAGATTGGGGGGAGTGGTTAGGGGATGATCAGGCTGGCAGGCAGAAGCTATTAGAGGCAATCAGGAAAGCAAGCAGGCAAGCAGTTGGGAGGCAGCAGTCCTGGATTGTGAGAGGGATTTCCGACTGCCCATTTAGGCTCAATCCTCCCAGGGGTTCCAGACTGGAGAGGGTACAGGCTGGGCTAAGTGACACACCCCATAGTGCATGAATTTCATGCACCAGGCCTCTAGTTACTAGAATAATTTGATGCCAGTGCCTTGATTGATGCTAAAGTGCCAACAGTTATACCAGACATTGCTTTTGCTGCATCAGTTAATGTCAACACAGTGAAAAAGGCAACTAATTTCTTACTGTTGCTATGCAAATAGCTTTGATCTTACAAACCCATTTGACCTTACAGGAGCCATATTCTGAAAACCCTTGGATTAAAGGAATGATCAAATATAATCAGTGTGGGGATGCTCCATGTAACATAAAAGGATGGACACATTCTGCTCAGTGATGTCTTGCTCTCTCCCGTCTTATTGCGTTAAGTCCTTGCCTTGGAAACCATCCTAGGTTTATGAAGCTGTTCTTTGTCCTTAGTTTTGAGAAGGAGTCATCTAGCCTTGAACTCTAGATCTAGGCTTCTCACAAGTTACATACTGACTAAGGCCCAGTTTTCTATATGTCTGTCACTCTCAGACTTGTGCCAGCAAGATCCACTGACAAAGGCAGAAATTTTGACATCAAATAACAGAATATAATGGTGAATTTAAGAGGAAGGAAAAAAAGAAGAAAGAAAGAAATTTATTGAAAAAGAACTAGGTGGCTCACAAAGCTGGCCAAGGGAAGAGCAGCAGAGACAAGCTCACACCCCAGATAAGGCATTTGGGATGTCGCAGCTGCTCTGGACACCCACTATCTCATCACTGAATTCCTGACTGCACTGCAGCTGCTGCAGATGACCTCCGACACGCTGTCCACCTCAGCGTCATTCTCGCAGGATTTAACCTCCTGGCAGGAGCAAGTGATTGACTGTAGTTCAGTCATGGACCCATGCTCTGTCAGGAGGCAGTGAGAGTAGGAGTCTTTCTTCTTTCGATTGCTGACTCCCATCTATTTAGAGCTTCAGCTAAGATAGAAAAGGTATTCGATGCTGAGTAGTTAAATTGACAAACGCCAATACTGTTTACTCCATACATACATTCTTTCCATTCTATTGATACAATTTAAATATATATATATATATATATATATATATATATATATATCCTGCATAAAGTGGCTCCTCAAGGAGAGAGATTTTAAAAACATATTCTATTGTTCGTCCTCGCTACAATCTCAATATATCCTGATGATACTTCTTTCCCCTACAGGTAGTTGTGATTTTCCCATAATACTCTGTGTCTATCACTCTTAGACTCCTCATCAAATAATTGGGGGAGTTGAAGGAAATCTGAGACATTTCTTACATGATGGAGCTATATAATTAACCCCTCAAGGAAGGAAATGTGGATAGATGCTGTAGTACTTAAATGTGCAACTTTTCAGTGTATTGTATATGATCCTTAGACTTCTCTCTTCTCTCAGCCAGTATTTTGGCTCTTTGGAAATGAGTTACTTTAGCTTGTGACTTAAATTTTCATGCTTACAGGGTCAGATCACTTAGGACTGAAGTTGTTTACCATTAACTTTTCATACTAGTTAGGCAAACTCATTAGTCAACAGGGCCAAATACCAACAGCATAACGATTGAAATTTCTTTTGAGAGCCAAATTTTTTAGACTTCAACTTCTTCTAATGCCACTTCTTCAACATAGACTCGCCCAGGCCGTGGTATTTTGTGGAAGAGCCACACCCAAGGGGCCAAAGACCCACATGTGGCTCTCGAGCTGCAGTTTGCTGACCACAGTTCTAGGGAATATCTGTATGCCACTAATATTCTTTCTTATCCCCGTTGGTTAGCAACAACCCCACTTTCCCTAAAGAGCTAGACTCAATCACGCTAGGCAATGTCACAATCCCTGTTGTAGCTTGTTTTCTTAGTGTTGAGAGGAGCCTGAAATGGTCGGGCAAAAGCAATGAACTGGTTTTTGATCCCCAGGTAAGTGCATTCTTCCTTTGGTACTAAAATCTGTAAACCAGTAGAGGCAAGGGTAGCAAGGATGGAAAGAAAAATACGCAAGAGGTTAATTAGAACTTATCACAGAAAACATTCCAAATACTGCCTCTCATGTCCTGTCCCACCATTAGGCCAGGGGAGGGTCAGCTCTGCGTACTGATGGCCTGTTCAGAATGTACTCTACTAAGAAGAAAATAGCGTTTTCCCAGCCAGCACCACAATGGATCTCTAATATCCTATTTCACTGTCACACAATGCCAGCTCCTTCAGCATTATGGTTATGTAACGCATTCACTCAATAACTTTTTTTAACTATAAAATGTATTTGTTGAAAAAATAAGTAATGTGGCTGCGTAGCTCAGGGGTTAGAGCACTGGTCTCATAAAAAAATAAGTAATGCATAATTCACTGCATAGGGGAAATCATGATGGTATAAAAGGCAGCCAGTTGGTGCTTGAATTCGAGTATTAAAAACAGGAAATCAAGGGATGCAAATCAAGTGACAGTGCAATGTTTATTCCAGTAGGATTTACCTCTTCCATGATTCCGGTCCAATATAATCAATCTAAGTTCTGCAAGAACTTAAGAGACTAGCTGGAGCTCAGCAATGGTTGTTGCTCATGAAAGCTGGCACTCGGCAATGGAAGGTGGGCTTTTATTAGGGAAAGTGTGGACACATATATACTTCCATGGTTACCGTGATAACCCCTTAGTGGAGCCTACTGGGAAACCACTTGGGTGAGTGAAAAATGGGGCTGACCCATGTCCATTCTGTTTGGACAGTACATTTTCCTTCCAGGATGGTTTGGTGGTAGTGATGATGGTGGTGGTCCATTTGTTTTATCGTGTCCTTGGTCATTCATATGGGACATTGATATGACTCCATTATAAGCCTATGCTAAGAAATGTATGCACATATCTCCTGTTCAGATGATCAGCCAATGCCAGCGAATGCCTGTGGGTTATTATTGTAGGTCACAGCTTCTTTGAAAAGTAGAGCATTTCCAATGTTCTACTCATTGGGGAGAATTTCCCTCCTCACTCTTCCCCAGTGTCTTCTCCGAGAAAGACTGTGATGCTCAGTCCACTTCTGATTATAGGAATATTTGAAGCAGAGCCATAGATAAACCAGACATGATATATTTTCCTCCTGAATTAGTGATTTATGGTTAACTTTCCAGGTGGCCACAGATGTGAGCTTGAGTGAGACGCCCCGCACATAAGTAGGACACTGGGAAGTATGAAAAAGCTCATGCAATTTACTCACAAAATCTGAACTTAAGTGACCCCAATTCTGCAAACACGCTGGCAACTGACAGCGGTGTGCTGCTAGGAACTCTCGATTTAATGCCAAGGTGAATCAGATGGCTCCCAGGGCAGGATAGGAAGCTGAGATAGCATAGCTTCCTGGTGACCCGTAACCAAGCATCTGGTCAGGAGATTGGCAAGCATCTTTTGTAGGGACCACATATTTTAGCTTTAGGGGGTCATACAATCTGTATCCTCAACTCAGTTGTGCTATGGTAGTGTGAAACCAGCCAAGAAATGAAGGAAAATACACACAAAACAACACACCTCATAGACAGACACCAGCATGGCATTATCAGAGGGAAAAGGGGGGAAGGAGACATGACTTAAGGTTGTTAAGACACAATACAATATACAAATGATGTATTGTAAAACCGTACACCTTAAACCTATGTAACTTTATTAATCAATGTCACCTTGACAAATTCAATAAAAATAGATAAGGAAATGAGTTACTATGTCCTAATAAAAATTTATTGACAACTGTCCGATCTCAGAGGGAAGACAGGGAGGGGGGGAGGGGGTGCTGTTGCCCTGACAGGTTTGGCTCAGTGGATAGAGTGTCGGCCTACAGACTGAAGGGTCCCAGATTCGATTCCAGTCAAGGGCATGTACCTTGGTTGCAGGCACATCCCCAGTAGGGGGTGTGCAGGAGGCAGCTGATAGATGTTTCTCTCTCTCTCGTCAATATTTCTGGCTCTCTATCCCTCTACCCTCCTCTCTGTAAAAAAATCAATAAACCATATTATATAAATAAATAAGTGCTGCCAATTGTCCTCTGTTATTGTCAATGTTTTTGTGGGTTGTTTTACTCTGTAAGGTACGGTGGTTCACATTTAAATTAACAATAATTTAAACTTCAATTTGCTGAATGACGCAATTTAAAATGCAATTTTCACTGTGAGTCATTCCATCACAAACTATTTCCCCAGCACGTGTTCTGGGCCAGCCCTGTTCTGGGTGTGGGATACAGCACTGAGCCGAGCAGGCCACAGGCACAGCCCACGGGAAGTTTACGTGAGCCATCCACACCCCGCTGTGGGCTTTTCAGGTTTTGTTTTATTGATTTCAGAGAGGAAAGAAGAGGGAAGGAGAGAGAGAGAAAAATAAATAAATCAATGATGAGAGAGAATCATTGTCAGCTGCCTCCTGCACACCCCACACTGGGAATCGAGCCCGCAACGCCGGCATGTGCCTTGACAGGAATCAAACCATGACCTCCTGGTAGTTGCTCAACCACTGAACCACACAGGCCCGGCTCCATACCCTACTTACTGTTAGAGTAAATGTATAGCAATCTCTGCTGTGGTTTGCTGTTACTGTGACATCATTTCAATAACTGAGTTCTTTTGCAAGTGGAACAAAGGATGCACAGGTGACGTCCAGGAAAGTTCCTCAGGAAAGTGAAATACAGTCAAAACTGGTTGGCAATTCAACACTAAATGACGGCTCTGTTTCTCCCATTCTCTTCAGGGATGCAGCTCAGGGAACTCAAGTGGACAAAAGACTAAAACAGCGTTCTTCAAATAGACTCCGGCTAAAACTCACAAAATTCTGCTTTGCCACCTGCCTCAATCTACTCACTTGGACCCCAAGTTCCCTTAATAAATTGGACTCGGCACACCCATCACAGAGCCCGACAGCAGCAATTGAGTGGCTCCCCTTTGGGCCTGTGCACCTCCCTCTCCCCCAGACCAGCCTGGGCTTCTGTTTCCTGCCGGGTCCTTTAGCTAACGCACCACTGCATGTTGTCTGGGCAGCGAATGTAATTCCAGCGCAGGCAAGTCACTGGGTGGAAATTACTCCCGGTTCAGCACATGTGAGCTGCACCACAGAGGGACGGGCTTCGTAATCATTCCATTCACTGGCCTGCGCTCAGCTTCTGATGGGAAATGGTATGAGGCCCCAAATCACCCAGACTCTCCAGCGAGGGGGAGAAGAGGTGTTTCCCAAACTAATGCATTGTTATAAATATATGCACTAAGTGTATGTATTTTAATTCCCAGAGTTCATTGTTCATTGTCATACTCGGAACATGGGTTTTGAGGATGGTAATTCTGCTTTCTGTTAAGGTGCCGCCACCTCTTGTCTGTCTGATCTGAGGCATCCTATCCTCTCTGCCTGGTCATATGTAAAGCGGGGATTATTTATATCCACATTGCAGCTTTTATAAACTAATAAAATTTATAGCACTTAATTGAGACTTAATAGGTGCTCATAAGACGTGTTATTTGTTTAGTAAATGGCAATTTTCTGCCCTTTCATTTCAGAATTTGAATAAGCTTCATGCCTGGCCCATCACAACGAAGCAGTATTTAAACCTAATGTGTGTATGCGGATGTGACAGTGAGAAAGAAAAGGAGCCTCGCTGATGAACTGATCTCATGGCTTCTTTATTTAATACACAGGATGTTTTCTTTGACTAAGTTTCTTTGATATTCTGATATGAATAAGTAAAATGATGGGTGATGTTGGTCAAAACAGCAGATAAATCCCGAATTACATTTCCCCCCAGAGTTGAGCCTGAAAAACTTCACTCACCCTCTTTGGCCCCGTGAAGCCTAGTTTGAAGGCTATTAACCACATGGCCTACTGTAGACATGAAGCAGCTTAGAGCCAGACCAGACAACACTTTCCCAAGTCAACAGACAGTAGGTGGTATTAGAATCTAGGTTTGCAACTGAGGCCAAAGTGTCACACTCAGCTTGTCTATTTCATTCATGGGACACATATGTAAGGACTGACTAATGTGCCAGGCACTGGGCCATGTTTCGCAAGAATTAAATGTGACAAAGTCTGAGCGTTGCTGAACGAAAGAGGACGCTGCTGACCACACCCCTAAATAAGTTCAGGATAGAATGGGGGAACTCCTCATAGAGGACACACAGAGTACATGGACAAGTGACAAGAGGAGTGATTTGTGTTGTGCTGGCTCTTACATTCTGTATTAAGAGAAGACAAAATATATCTGATGTCAATTCTAAAGGCACGGCACTCAGAGGCTTATATAGGGATAGGCAAAGTAGGGCCCATGAGCAAACCTGTCGCACACCTGGTTTTGTATTGTCCAAAAGCTAAGAATGGTTTATACATCATTTTTTTTTTTTTGATTTTTTACAGAGAGGAAGGGAGAGAGATAGAGAGCTAGAAACGTTGATGAATGAGAAACATCAACCAGCTGCCTCTTGCACACCCCCCACCGGGGATGTGCCCGCAACCCAGGTACATGCCCTTGACCGGAATCAAACCTGGGACTCTTCAGTCCGCAGACCGACGCTCTACCACTGAGCCAAACCGGTTTCGGTGGTTTTTACATCATTATTAAATAGTTATGGCAACTGGGAGGCAAGAAAGGAAGAAAAGGATATGAGGTCATATATGGTCTATAAAACCTATTCTGACTCTTTATAGAAAATAATTCACAAGCTGGACTAAATGCTCCCATCAAAAGACATAGGGTGGCTGAAACCGGTTTGGCTCAGTGGTAGAGCGTCAGTCTGCAGACTGAAAGGTCCCAGGTTCGATTCTGGTCAAGGGAATGTACCTTGGTTGCAGGCGCATCCCCGGTGGAGGGTGTGCAGGAGGCAGCTGGTCGATGTTTCTCTCTCATCGACGTTTCTAGCTCTCTATTTCTCTCCCTTCCTCTCTGTAAAAAATCAATAAAATATATTATAAAAAAAAAGACATAGGATGATTAAATAGATAAGAAAACTAGACCCTTACATATGCTGCCTACAGCAGACCCACTTCAGATCAAAAAACACATAATGGCCGAAACTGGTTTGGCTCAGTGGATAGAGTGTCGGCCTGCGGACTGAAAGGTCCCAGGTTCGATTCAGGTCAAGGGCATGTACCTTGGTTGTGGGCACATCCCCAGTAGGGGGTGTGCAGGAAGCAGCTGATCTATGATTCTCTCTCATTGATGTTTCTAACTCTCTATCCCTCTCTCTTCTTCTCTGTAAAAAATCAATAAAATATATTTTTTAAAAAGCACATACTGACTGAAAGTAAAGGGTTGGAAAAATATACTTTATGCAAAATGAAACAACAAAAACAGCTGGGCAACAATACATATACCAGATGAAATAGACTCTAAAACAATTTTATAACAAGAGACAAAGAAGGACCCAACAATTCCACTTCCTGCCATTTACCCAAAGAAATCCAAAACACTGATTTGAAAATACATACACATCCCCTTATGTTCATCACAGCACTATTTACAACAGCCAATATATGGAAGCAATCTGTGTCCATCGATAGATGAACGAAGATTTGGAACATACATACAATGAAATATTACTCAGTCATAACAAGGAATCTTGCCTGCTGCAACAACATGAATGACCTAGAGTGTATCTTGCTAAGTGAAATGAGTCAGAGAAAGACAAATATTACATGACTGCATTTATTATATATGGTGAATCTAAAAAAACAAATTAAATAAACAAACAAAACAGAAACAAACTCATAGGATACCTAGAGCATTTTAATGGTTATTAGAAGGGAGGGTTTATAGAGAGATGAATGGAAAAGCATAAAGATTAAGATTTACAAACCACCAGTTATAACAATTGTCACAGGGATATAAAATATATCATAGGGAATATAGTCAATAATAGTGTAATAACCTTGTATGGCTATTACATAGATAAATACTAGACTTATTAGGGTGATCACTTAGTGAGTTATAGAAATGTCTTATCATTATAGCATACACCTAATATAATATTGTATGTCAACTATAATTTAAAATTAAACATTAGTTTAGAAACGGAATTTGACCCTAATACTTGAGAATGTATTGGTGCTATAGTTCAATAGATTGCCATCTGTGTTTCTTCATACTCAAGAGGCCTCTCCTGGCAGGGGAGTGGCAAGGTTCAGTTTGGCTCCAATATCTCATTTTCTTAGGGTGTACTAATTCACTCAAGTTAATGAGGATGTCCTGTATTTGGCTAAAGAAAGGCTTTGTAAAGCTTATGAGTTCTGCTCTACTTGTCAATTGTGACCCAGAAGATTCCTAAAACCTTCAAGCAGGGAAAGAACATCATCTGATGGCACAATTTGGGGGGGAGGGGGTGTAATTTCAGAAGAAGGCAATCTGGCAAGCACTATGGAAGCCATTGCAATGGCACACACCCAGGGGGCCTTGTTCATCCCTCGGGGGGCCACCATCAGACCGGGATACATGCTCCAGACCAGGCTCTGCCTCTGTATCAACTTCAACTTGCGCTGATCACTTTACTTCCTTGGGCCTCAGTTTACCTTAAGCCTATATTGAGGGATGTGTTGGGGTGGGTTAAGTATTGTAATTTAACAATCTCCAAGCACTCAACTGTTCCCTTATTGCCTGAATCCCATACTGTTCTGAGACTCTCCAGACATCTCACAGAAACCAGTTGCAAAACCATGACCAGAATCCTGTTCCTCTGGCCTGAAGACAGGTCTGAGCTCCATCCACCGCACAGCAATGATTCTGTCTACACACCAGGGCCATGGCGTTTCCTCACAAGCTGGCCTCCCCCGCACCAGTCCTGGAGGCTATATGCCAAAGGTCTCTCTTCTTGGTGCCACTTCAGCCCACACCCATTCTCTGTTTAGACTTTTCTGAATTCTTTTGTAGATGTTAACAATAGGATACATCATCCATGTACTCATTCATTCAATTGGATACTTTTGAAATACCAAATCTTCAAAACAAAGTAAGCAACACTAACTTTCTGTCTCCATACCAGGCTTCTGGACACTGAGCTCCCTCCTTACGCTGGTCTCCAGGCAGCAGAACCCACTCCAGTTCCCTTGGAGGTCAGTTCCATAGGTAGATTCCCTCACCTCACCTCACACTGAGTTAACATTATGTCAGAGTAACTTTATACCAAATTATTCTTTAAAACCTTGGGATAGTTACTCTATCATGACTGTCATCCTGGATTACTCACATATTTTGGGGTTCTTAAAGTCAAATGTTCTCTCCTCACCTTATCCTATACTTTCCTCATTTTTGGGTTCATTCTGCTGCTTCATTGGAATCTGTACTTTTCTGGTCAAGGTTTAAGTGATTCCTTTGCTATGTATCTTCTCCGATCTAACCATGGCTGGGCTGGCCCTGGGAATGCCCCTTCCCCTGTAGCTCCCTCTAATAAGAATATTATTCTTATTATTTAGAAAGGACCTCAAGGTCAGTACTTCCCTATCCACACTGTTCCAGGTCTTTCTCCTGCATTCTTCCATAAAGCCTTGTTCCAGGAGAAAAACATACATTTGTTTCCAAATATATCGCATGAAATAATGACTAAAGTTTATTTGCTTTTCCTGGAGAGTCACACTGATTGTCACGGTTTTATCAGAAGCGGAGATTGCTGTTTGTTGACACAAATACAGGAATGTGAATCATTACAGGAATAATAAAGGTTGCATGACAAAACTTGACAGTAAAAAAAAAAAAATGCACACAGGTGGACAACTTAACCAAAATGGCCCTTAGTGGTAAAAATTTGGAAATCAGAAATTTCATTGTCAGCATATTTATTTACCTCCGCTGAGACCACCTGGGGTAGACAGATCGCTCTCCCCACACAGGCAGAGAGCTTGAGCCTGAGAAGGACTGCCAGGGAGTTCGGGCAGGAGCCAGGAGGCAGCCCAGCCGGGAGTCCAGGCCAGGAAAGATAGCAGGCAGACCAAACCTGCCTGGCCGGTTTGTGAACTCTGGGACCCTCATGGCTAATGCCAGCGCACTGACCCAGGGCTACACGCACCACACTTTTTCCCTAACCCGGAAGTTGGGGAGTTGGCGAAATGGTAACACACGTTCAAGCCAATCCATGTCTCACAGATGGGCAAGCCGATACACACAAGAAGTAATTTATTTCGTGTCACGAAGTCAGTTTTCCGTAGAGGAGAACAGAAAGTCAAGTTCCTGTTTTCTCATCCATTTTGGTTACAAAACATGATGGTGGGTTCAAAACAAAGTTTTCACCACCATGAAAGAAGCCAAAATGAATTACCCAATACTTAATTAAGGATAAATAAGAACCTTTACCACATCTAAATGATGATGATATGAAATACATGGAATATAAAATAACATAATATAAAGCAACTTTATCAGAAACAACAGATTCTTTGCAAAGATAATGAAGAGAATAGATATTGTAAGAAATGGAGGGCTGAAATTATCTGGTAAAAAGCTTGTTTCCTGCAGTGTTGGTAAGTGTTCATCTTACGCAGTAAGTGAACACTAAGCCTTCCCAGCAGGAACTCATTCACATGAAACCCACGTGTCTACTTGGCCCACCATTGTGAATATTGCAATCCACTGATTTGCTTGGCTTAAGATTGCAGAAATGCCTACTTGTGTATTATACTACAGATATAGTCACAATTCTGAACATGTAATTTAGCTAAGTAGGTCAAACTCTATATTAGTATTTAGAACATACTAACCTTTTTTTGGCCACGCTCCCCCTAAGCATCTCCAAAATCCTGATGCCCCCCACCCCGTGACATATTATTCTTATTATTTAAAAAGGGAACCCCTATCCATGTGGAGGAAGCCTAAAAAAAGGCCATGAACTTGGTCTAAGCAAGCTTCCAAGGAACACTGCATCCATGAAAGAGGAAAATAAAAGAATGAAAGGACAGTTGAAGTACTAAGAAATTGTTAAAAATTAATAATAATATGAAGTGATAAAAAAAATAGCAAATAAAGTTTTAAAACGTATAATAGAGAACTGAAATGCATAAATATGTAACAAAATATATTTATATTCTGTATATGAGGCCCCTAGAACCACAGAAATGCAAAAAGTTCACTTTTAACAACTCATTCTCTAATTGCGCCCCGTAACAATCAAATTGCCCCCCTGTGGGGCATGTTTTAAAAAAAACAACCCATGCCAGCCCTGAGTGGCTCAGTTGGCTGAGTGTCATCCTGTGCAAGGAAAGGTTGCCAGTTTGATTCCTGATCAGGGCACATACTTGCGTGGCAGGTTTGATCTCTGGATGGAACACTACAGAAGCCAACTGACCAACGTTTCTCTTTCTCTTTCTCTCTCCCCCTTTCTCTCTCTAGACATGCCCTCAGGTGATTTAAAAAAAATAATGTTTTGGGGTTTTGTTGTTGTTGTTGTTGTTGTTTTAAAGCAACGCTGCATGTTCTCAAAGACTTCTCAGTCTGTGTGGGAGAGAGACTCAGCAAACCATTCCATTCCAAGGCATGGGCTGGGAGAGTCATTGCCAGGAGAGGGTTGTATAGACACAGGACATAAAGAGCTCAGGTTATACAAGTGAGAATAGATGACATCAAGGCAAAATAATGAACTTAATTATAACCTGCCTTTCAAAATTCCGAAAGAAAAACACTATGAATTATATCCCTCCCAGAGTACCTGGGTGGGGGGGGGAGTTTCACACATGTGTTAGATCACGGGAATCACAGCTGTGGAATCCACTAAGGAGATGACATCAATGAATAAACAAGAGCGAATTCTCCTCTTCCTACGGAGAGAACGTGTTACACTGCATAGTCTGCTCACCTGGCCCAGCCTGTTAGGAAAGCTGGAGGTGGATGATCAGACTGTGTGTGTGTGTGTGTGTGTGTGTGTGTGTGTGTGTGTGTGTATCTGTGTGTGTCTGTGTCTGTGAGGAGGATGGGAGCCCTGCTGTTGGCACCTGAGACGTGGGGGTTGAATGAGGACATGCAGTGACTTTGTGCTCATGTTCTCCCAGAGCCTGACGGAATGGAAAGAACAGGAGATGCAGAGCCGAGGAGAGTTCTATAAAAAGAGTCGACTTGTCATGCTTGCCCAACTTCAGGTTCTTTATTTTACAGTCGGATGATGGTATCTACTGTGCAGAAACCCGAGCGGTGGAAAACAGGATTGTGTACATAAGGCCTTTGGCACCTAACGCACCTACTCATTGGCTCTCCTGCTCTCCTCTCTCACTGCTGGATCGATGCCACAACCCTCCCGGCTCGACACCCCATGCCCTGTACTCCATCAGCCATGACTAGTGCTCCTCAGACAATGCTTTAACTTCCATTAATGTGCTTGAAAAGGAAGGAAGGAAGGGAGGGGAGGAGGGAAGGAGGGAGGGAGGGAGGGAGGGAGGGAGGGAGGGGAGGGAGGAAGAAAGAAAGAAGAAGAAAGAAAGGAAGGATAGAGGCAGTAAGGAAGGAAGGAAAGGAAGGAAGGAGCAGGGAAGGGAGGTATGGAAGGGCGGTAGGGGAGGGAGGGAGGGAGGGAGGGAGGGGGGAGGGAGCAAAAGACAAGAAGACAGAATGGAGGAAGCGAAGCGAAGGAAGGAGTCGGAGTGAGGAGGGGGAGGGGGACGGGAGGGAGGGGGTAGGGAGGGAACGATTTACGAGGCGAGAGTGTATGAAGTCGAACCCCCGGATAGAGAGAGAGAGAGAGAGAGAGGAGAGAGGGAGAGAGGAGAGAGAGAAGAAAAAGAAAGAAAGAAAGAAAGAAAAGAAAAGAAAAGAAAGAAAAAGGGAGAGAGAGAAGGAGGGAGGGAGGGAGGGAAAAGAAATCAAGTGCTGCCTTAACTATAGGACCAGGTATAAATGCCTGAAAAAGAACTCGGGCCCTGCTGACTAACCTGCCTTTTCAACTCATTTCTTCCCTTTAAAAGTCTCAATGTCATCCAAACCTACTCAGGGACACATGCGGATGGGCATGCAGACCCCTGATATCTAGAATACCCTTGTTTTTCTCCTCTATCCCTTCAAATTCCCCCAATGTTCTTAACGTTTCTCTTATATAGTCACTGCTTTCTAGAACATTCCCAGGAAACTGTGGCACATAATGGTAGCACTGTCTGTGAAAATACGAGACCATGCATTGTCCATTCCATGAATTTAGCAAAGTCTCTTTTCTAACCAAACTAGAGGCCCAGTGCATGAAATTCTTGCCCTGGTGCAGGGGGGTGCAGTCCCTCTGCCCAGCCTGTGCCCTCTTGCAGCCTGGGAGCCCTCAGGGGATGCCCAACTGCTGCGGAGGCGGGAGAGGCTCCAGCACCACCACCAACGCTGCACTCACCAGCCACCAGTCAGCTTCTGGCTGAGCAGTGCTCCCCCTGTGGGAGTGCACTGACCACCAGGGGGCAGCTCCTGTGTTGAGTGTCTGGCCCCTCGTGGTCAGTGTGCATTATGGCAACCGGCCATTCCACCATTCGGTCAATTTGCATATAGCCTTTTATTATATAGGATAACTTCCAGGCCCTCAATGTGGTAAGCCATCATGGTAGATGCCTTAATAGCCTTGGATTCTTCACATGTGAAAGTCCCTTCTCCCCAGTTAGCTGACACTTTTCTCAAGGGTGGGAACCAGTTAGCAAATGCGTTTAATATCATCCACAGAATGCACAGAAAAAGAGCAGTGTACTCCTCGAAATAGGAAGCACTTTCTTTGAGAGTACCGGTTATACGTAATTCAGATGGTTTCTATGAATGAATGCTGGCATGGATTTTCTCATTTCCAGCTTCTTGGGATAAAATGCTTGGGGCACTAATAAAGGACAGGGAATGCCATCACAGGCTCCTTAGCTGCCACCTCGCCTTCTGGATGAGCACGCACAGCGTCAGAAGGGAAGCAAAAACCCGCTGACAACTCACACAAGCTGGTGTGCCAGCCACCCCTGGCAGTTCCCAGCACTGTGTAAGGTCACAGAACAATGGACTGGAAACACAGTCGGTGGTGAATTTCTAGTCTGACTCCTGCTAGGCCTATTCTTTTGTGCCTCCCAGGCCTCAAGAAATTCACCATAGCACCTCCCACACTCTGTCACTTTGCAAAATGTACCTCAGGAGAATACACACTCATACACACACACGCCCACACACACTCTCATACACACACACTCACACACACTCTCTCATACACACACACGCCCCCTAGAATTCTCTGTGATTGTGTGGGCCTGGCATTCCACAGTCCTCCTGAAAGTGTGATTTGTGAAGCTGTGAATATGCACGTTCGCAGGGAGAGGAGACAAGAGCTCCGGAGAGCACAGCACACCAGGAAAGCCACATCGCAGTGTGGGGACACTATTTGTTCTGAGAAAACAGCCTCACAGCCTAACTTCAGCGTTTCTGCCTGTCACAGCACTGTGCGGGAGAAAGACAATGGCTTCTGATACGATGACATTGTAGTGAAATAATAGATCTGTGGTCCCATCAGCAGCAGACTGGCGTACAGCATCTATTAAAAGCGGTGAGCAGTGAATATCTAACCCATCAATAGCTCAGTGCACAGAATTGGTCTCATGGTGGGCTGGGGGTGGATCTCAGAAACGAAGGTGTGATGCAAATTGTAGCGCAATACCGGCTGCTTTTTTTAGTCCAAAATGAAAAGGAGACAGTCACGGGATATAAGAGGGCTACCAGCCTGCCTCATATCCCGTGACCCCAGCACACACCTGCACTGGATGGCATATAAATTCTGAGACCCCGGAGCAAAAGAAAAGTCTAGAAGAGAACAGCAATCAAAGAGTATGTGACTGAGAAGGTCAACAAATATTTTAAATGTTTTATGACTTCTAAATTTATTAATCAACATCTATTTCCCATTTCCTAAGCTAACCACTTCTTTAATTCTCACCAAAACCTGAATTGGCAGTATGGTAAGGAAGGAACTAAGAGTTTAATAGTTAGGGGGATTGTTGAGGGACACATACTGGTCACTGGCAGGGTTCTCACTGGAACCCAATTGGCTTGCATTGAAAGTGTGTGTGTTACACAGTGACACTAGCTGTCTCCGATGTGCTGGGACACAGGGCATGTAGTACAGACTAAAGCTTGAAAGGATGTGAATTTGCGTTTAGAACAATGTATTTAAGCTGTATCTGAATCTGTGTCCAGCCCACAGTGATGATTTCTTGGAAGAAAAAAAAACAACACTCTTTGGAAGGATGACCCCAGGGCGTTCATTGGGGGGACCGGGCCTGGAGCCCAGCTGATGGGAGGGGAAGGGGGGGTGCCTTTGGGATGAGGTGATGACGGAACAACCAGGAGGAGGAAGGACCAGGTACCAAACAGAGCAGCAGGCATGAAGGCGCAGAGAGGCCGCCTCCACAGCACAGGCGGGCGGGAAGCTCGGTCCTCATGGAGCACAGGGCCTGGGAAAGGCCATACAATGACAGCCAGACAGAGACCAGACCTCTGGCCTGTGAGAGCCACGCGAGGGTTTGAAAGACGCGCACAGAGACCCACCAGGGCCAGGCTTGTGGTGAAAGAGAATGTCAGACAGCGGTGATGGAGGGAGCTGGGGCCGGATGTCAGCAGGGGCCTGCCAGAGTGATGTCAGCGCCTCGGAGGAAATATTAAGATTTGGGCAAAGATGAATGGGCAGCGATGGCAGGAGAAACTGAACCGAAAGGCTGTCCAGGGATGTCAGACCGCAGCCCCAGGGTCCTACAGGCCCTCTGCTCCCGGGGTGAGGGGCAGGCTGGGTGGGGGGCAGGCTGGGTGAGGGGCAGGCTGGGTGAGGGGCAGGCTGGGTGAGGGGCAGGCTGGGTGAGGGGCAGGCTGGGTGAGGGGCAGGCTAGGTGAGGGGCAGGCTGGGTGGGGGGCAGGCTGGGTGAGGGGCAGGCTGGGTGGGGGGCAGGCTGGGTGAGGGGCAGGCTGGGTGGGGGGCAGGCTGGTGAGGGGCAGGCTGGGTGAGGGGCAGGCTGGGGGGCAAGCTGGGTGGGGGGCAGGGTGAGGGGCAGGCTGGGTGAGGGGCAGGCTGGGGGGGGCAAGCTGGGGGGGTCAGGCTGGGTGAGGGGCAGGCTGGGTGGGGGGCAGGCTGGGTGAGGGGCAGGCTGGGGGGGGGGGCAAGCTGGGGGGGGGGCAAGCTGGGGGGGGGGCAGGGGGGGGCAGCCTGCAGCCTCACACACCGTGGGTGGTTGGACAGTCTTCAGAGATGGACAAGGATTTCACTGGCACCAAAAGGAGCGGCCTCCCGCCAGCTGATAGCGGAGTACACCCACCACTTAGAGATCTCTCTGAACATGCAATTAAGCTAATCACCACCTAGCTGCACACTAAGTATGGGCTGGATTTATTAATCAACACATATTTACCATTCCCTTGGCTAACTATTTCTCTATTCTTGCCAAAGCCTTAATTGGCAGGATGATCTGCACGCTAAAGGAAGGAAGAGAAGAGTTTAATAGTTACAGAGATTGTTCAGGGACCCATACTGGTCATTGCAGGATCCTCAATGGAGCCCAATTTGCTTAACTTGAAAGCGTGTGCGTGTTAAACAATGACATTAACTGTCTCCTGTGTGCTGGGACTGACTGAGTGAACAGACATGTCTTGGCCCCTCTATGGGTCAAACTAGGGAGGGATGAAATAGTTCCAGGGCTTCCCACACATGTGTAACCTCTTCCAGCTGCGTTCCTCCTCTGACGCCAGGGGCACGGGGACTAAAGGAGCAGACACCATCAGGCAGACATGACGGACCAGCGACCCACCGACAGCTACGACCCCGGGCAGGGGGAGGCTGGGAGAGAAGGCTGGATTTCAATATGATTGTACAAGAAGCATCACGGCATGAATTCTCTGCCGAGAGTTTATTTCTGTCCAAAAGGAGAATAAATCCATCCCCTGTGGGCAGACCCAGAACACACAGTAGCAGGCTGTGGTACGGAGCATTCAAGGGAGAAACAGGAACTTTGGGACTTCACAGAGGTGAGACTTTATTTGTGGTTAGTAAACATCGAAAGACAGGCATTTGAAATTCTTTGGAGAGGATGGGAATAATGCTCTGATTAGCCATATGCACACATGGAGAGCTTTCTGGATGCCAGGCGCCTTGCTGAACGCTCCTCCTAGAATGATCTGAATTTTCCTCTTCACGATACTTAATAGTAATCATTATTTGCTTCCCCATTTTACAGGTAAGAAAACTGAGGCCTGCATACTTGCCTGGTGTTGCACAACCAGTATGCCGATGAGTCAAGTTGGTGCAACTCCAGAGTCAGGTGCTCACCACATTCTGTCATGCAAAGCCTTAGCTATATCATTGTATAGGCTACAAAGACCAAACCTTTTCTCAAATGACCCCCAAAAGTGAAAATAAGTACACACAGAGCAACGTGGGTCAGGAACTACATGAAACAGGTGTAAGAGACTCAGGAGAACTGGGCAACGCCAACAATAAAGAGAGAAAGGATTTTCCTGGAGCTTCCCTCTGTTCCTTAGTGAGGAGCAGTTTAGAAATTGATAGCAAATATAACTTTATAATAGACTGTGTGCCTCTGTGCAGTATGGGAATATGGAGCAACATCGTTTTTTAGAGAGCATCATTTTATTTTTAAAATTTTTACTGAATTTGTTGGGGAACGTTGGTGAATAAAACTATATAAGTTTCAGGTGTATAGTTCTACAATACATCATCTGTATATTTTCTGTGTGCGCACCACCCCGTTAAGTCTCCTTTCACCCCCATTTAATCCCTCTTTACCTTTTCCTACCTCCCTCCCCCACCTCCCTTCCCTCCGGTGAGCACCTGTGTCTGAGTGTTGTTTTTTTCTTTTGTTTAATCCTAGCCACCTAGGGGGAAAAAAATGTTTGTAAACCTTGCTATCACTTCAATGAAGAAATAGCATGGTAATGCAGTAAACGCAAAAGGGACTTTTCTTTTTTTCCCAATACCACCCTTGCAAAGAACAAATTTTCTTCCCAGTTCTTGTCCAGATAGTATAAATTGTACAGAATTATAACTATTGGAAAGGTGTGCTACATCTAGTTTTTCACTCTTAATTACATGCCTGTGTTGTTTTTCATGCAGTATTATTTCACATACCGTTCTATAGCCTTTTATATTATATGTTTAAATGGTTATAAAATATTTCATCAAGAAGTAGTAGCACCTGAAGGCATTCGGCTTTCCTTGGGAATGCAGTCCTGCACACTCGGAAGGCTGTGCTTCCATGGAACAAACTAGAAAGCAAACCTCTGCGGTGGGCACTGCGGCCGCATGTACCTTCTCCTCCGGGCAGGTTCGAAGGCCTGAATGAAAAGAATGTCATAAAGCACTTAGAGCCCCATCAAGCCCAGGAAGAAAAGAAATATGGGACTGGGTTTTCTGGAAAGATTGCCCTTCACGGTGGAGGATGATGGATGCCACGGCTCCGGGCGGATCGGATAACCCGGAGCAGAGAGCTCGGTCCCCAGACAGGGAGGTTCATTAACGTCCCAGGGGCCGCCCAGGTCATGCCATATAGGCGCTTGCAATTCCCCACTGGGATTGTCTTTTTTTTTTATTATCTTGAATTATTTACCACCACATTTCCTGGCGGTGGGGCTGGGCTAATTATGTGGGTTTTGTGCGGGTGGAGCGCTCTCAAATTGTAATGCATCCATCTCCCAGAGACTGACGGGGCCTGACAGAGCCACAGGCCACAAATGACTGCAGTCGGTGTCTTTATGGGATCATGCAGGTGTCATGGCATGAGAAGCCGCACTGGAGGCAAGAGCTGCGCGGGGACGCCCTGGGGGCCGGGTTGCCCCTGGCTCCCCGGAGGCGGCATTTCTCTCAGGTGCATCAGGCACCGTCATTGCGGTGAGTGCTCTCCGCGGGGGACAAATGGTGGCAGAATCCTCAAGCAGGCAAACTCAGGATGGCTTTTCTTCAGGAGTGTGTTCCAGCCCCAGAAACTGAACATACAGAAAGTGGCCCCGGGAGGAATAATCATGGTTTGAATATGCAGACCCAATAGCGCGTGACTTTTCAAAGGTCCCTCTGTCACCTTCCGAAGGGGTCCACACCGAGAAGGCAGGCCCGTGAGCCTCCTCCCCCAGCTTCTCCTGCAGCCCCACTGAGCACAGCTCTCTGGGCTGGGCCAAACGATCCTCAGTTTCCCAAACACAGTGTGCTTTATGTGCGGGGCCCATTTTTCTTCCTTTTTCCTGCGCCCGGAATTCTTTCTTTTGCATCCGCCTTGCAGAACTGAGCGCTCAATGGCTGGGTGAAAATCTTGGTGCCTCTGCAGCCCATCCAGATCCCCCCGCCCCCGCCTCGGCAGGCGCCTCCTCACCCACCGTTCTTACAGCACCCGGGACCCTGCAATGTCTTGCAACCAAGCCTGGGCTTTTTCAGGGCAAGGACACTGTCTCCTCTTCCCTTCCCCCCTCAACCCTGCCAGAGGGGCAGGCACGTGACAGGTGGTCTGACACATGATAGGTGGCTTTGGTGAGGAAAGCAGAGGATGCCACAAAAACAAAGCAACGCGAGTCCAATAAACCAGATGTGAATCCAGATTGGATGTGAAAACACAGCTGGCTGTGCCACAGACACAATGCCAACAGATGCCATGGAAACTAACCGTGTCCTGGAGGGTTTGGGCTGGCCACTATGAGAACTGTGCAAAGTATTAGGTATGGAACTAGTTACACATTTATGTAGTGTGTTCCTTCCACCTAGAATTTTCTCACCTCTATAATCCTCACCCGTCAGTCAAGGTCCAGGTCACCCACTGGCTCCCCTGCGAGGTTTTCAATGTCAGTGTCACCTCACCCTCTCTGAGTCCCTACAGCACTTGAACTGCTTCCCTACAGCACTTGAACTGCTTCTCTCTGTCTCCCTCGCATCATAATTACTACTTGTGCAATTTAGTATGTAATTCATGAGTGTTATTAGGAGATGTTTCTCACTCAATTAGAACTTAAGGGCAGTATTTGCTGTGCTGTGTGGTGATCCATTCTGCATAACTGCCCCAGGCCCCCAAAAGCATCTTCAAACAACATCTCTCGCATGCTGTCTGGGGAGGAGGCGTTTGGGAATCGCTCAGGTGAGTAGTTCTGGCGGAGTGTCTCCTGTTCTCCCAGGCAGACAGTGGCTGGGGCTGGGCCATGGGGGGATTCCCCCCACATGAGTTGCTTGGGCTTCCTCGCAAGATGGAAAATCAGTATGAAGGGCAGTGAGACCAGCAAAACCCGAGCTGACGCACAAAAGGCCACAGATCACAAACTGCAGCCAGAGATGACTGGTGAGTCACACAGACAAAGCCTGGGTTAACAGTGAGCTTGGGGACTAGAAGGTCAATGCCAACACAATACTACACTGTCTGAATCTTTATTCCTCATTGTAGATATGCTTTTTCCCTGCCATGAACATCATGAAAAAGTATATAACATTTGGAGGACAAACATTTAAAACTATACGACCTGCTCCAGAAGATTCTGGTTCCTTCCAAAAGCAGCTAAGTCTCCAGGCAAGTAACGGAGAGGCACCCTGCCAGGTTGTGTAAGTGGACAGCAATTTGAGCCTCTGTCTTCAGATTGGAAAAACTATCTAGCATTTCCTACCTCTTAGGTAATTAAAAAAAAGAAAGAAAACCTATAATATCCACAAGAGCTCTTCAAATGTCAGTGAGCACAGTACGATGTGGAAGATGATTGCGAAGGGTGTAATCACAGCTGTCCTGTGCAGATTTAGGCGCCGCCGGCTAATCACCGAGACCCTCCGACCAGAGCCACCCACTCTCCCCCCCCCCCCCCCCCCCCCCCGCAGAGGCTCCAAGTCCGATAAGCAGGACGCATCTTTCCCTCCCGCCTGCACCACGTCCACGTCCAAGTTCCACCCCTCCCCCCACCCCGCTCAGTTTTCATTGTCTGGGATTTTCTCCCATCTTCTCTATACCGATGGAAGTTTATCAATTTTACAAATTTGTTAAGCCCTGGTTGCAATTTCCTATCTTCCCACGTATCCTTCTTTTCTATGGATTGTGTGGTATAAATAAAGGGGTAGTATAAATAACCGGGAGAGAGGTGTTTCCACTGGGGTCGTTTACTAGTTTAGAGTCCTTGGTCAAAACGCTGGGCCTCCCTCCTGTATAGGGGGCTAAGGAATATCTCTTACTGGGTCTCCTCCACCCAGGTCAGTCAGGCAGGCAGGCAGTCCACCCCAGATACTCCGCTAGGAACTGCAGAAAATAAAGATGAATGTGGCAAAGCTCTGTCCTCAAGAGATCAGCCTCCTAGGAGAGACAGATAACCAAGCTAACAAGAACACCACTGATTCTTGAGTACACCAGCTCTGAGGACAGAGTGACATGCCAGATATTTTCCAAAAAATATTTATCTTAATAAGATGGATCCACACACCGCCAAGAAAGATTGTTTAGTGAAAGCCTGAGTTCACTTGCTGTCGGTAAAACACATGAGCAGGAGAAATGCAAGACACGGGGGAAGCTCCTGCAAACCTTCATTGACAGGTCAGTGTGCTCCTCGTCCCCTCCGCCAGCCCGCACAGGGGCCTGATGGGTCCTGAAGGAGGGGACGGAGGGTGGCCAAGAATCATGTGTCTTCTGGGTGATGGAGACAGACATCATGGCGACTTGCCGCTTGGAAAAGTAGAAGCAAAGTGAGTGATTTACCTTGATTTTAATGCAAGCAGATGGCGAGGTCATGGGAATGGGTTTAGAGCATTAGCTAACTGTCCCTTCAAATTAAGGACTGTGGAGAATTAAAAGAGTTCTGAGAAACCCCCAGGATTCAGAAGATTGTATGTTCTCACTGAGTGATCAGCCATTCCTAGTGAACATTAAGCCACAATGAATATGTAAGGGCATGGCTGATTGCTTCGGTGAAGTGCAGGTATTGGGGTGCAAGGTAACATGTGGGAGAAGAGATACAAGGAGACAGCAAGAACTTGCCATTGAGTTACCTTCTGCTTCATGGACTCACAGGCTTCCAAGAATGCAGAGATAGCTGGTAGAAGTAAAGAACCCCGCAAAGTGAATGAGTTTGAATGATGTCCCCAAGTTGGACTTCTGCAGTCTATTCAGAATTGCACCATCCTTACATATAGGGTGTTCTCCCAAAACGTAGCTTGATTTTGAAAATGAAATGTATTTTAATAAACACCACCTTTATAATTTTTCAAAGTATATGTATATAAATTTTTAGGACACTCTGAATTGAAATGATTAGGCATCTATCCTAAATAATGCAACTTAGCTTTAAAATGAATTAACTGATCCAAAATGTCATGAGGCTTTTGCCTACTTCTATAAAAATACATATGTATTGACATAATATACACTGAGTGGCTAGATTATGATGAATGCATAATAATCTGGCCTCTCAGTGTATATCCTATATAATAAAAGGCTAATGTGCAAATTGTCTTCTGGACCAGGAGTCATTATTAAATAAACTAATAAAATAAAATGGCAGATTATGCTTTTATAAGACCACAGAAGCCATTACTTACCCTGGTAGAAAGTAACTTTACATTGTGGTCTGTTTTAGAAACCACAGAAGATAAGAGATACCCAAGGTATTTACACTAAGTCACTGGGTATAAATATTTTATACAAGAAGATTTTAGATTGGCAATTTGGAGTTCACATGAAAAATGTTAGATCTGAATAGGATTGACCATTAACCAATTCAAATTTAATTTGTTATGGATGAGGAAAAAAATGAGGTAGGATAAAGGCAGTGATCCTCCTTGGGCCATGAACAATAGCTAACAGACAATATAATAGAGGGGGAAAGAAAGTAAACAGAAGTTAGGATCACAGAATAGACAATTTCAAATCCAGGTCTGTTATCATCTAGCTGAAATTACATAGCTTTGGTAAGCCTTCATTTACATGTAAGATAGGCATTTTGTATTAAATGCATCTAAGAATACACAATCCACTGGCTTAAAAACAAAACACAGAGAGACTAACAAAGAGAAATAAAAGAAATCTAAACTCAATTGGTTTTCTTTATTGAATACAGTAAACCAAAAATTGGTTTAAATTATTCAGAAGCTAAAATAACCCTATACATGAATAACATCAAAATTAAATTCTGGTCTAATTCTAATTATTATCACAATCTTACCATCTGGAAACCTATGTTCTCTAAAAGAATTTTAGCATGAAATTGCAAGTTCTGTAAAAAACACAATAGCTACCTTCCTAATCAAAAAGCTGAGATCAATAGCATACTTTCATAACATGCCAATAGAAAAAATAATCCTCAATCTTAAAATAAATAATTCAATTCATTTCATGGGTTATAATACTGCTGCATAGAAGTTGGGTATTTCCATTGCTCATGAAAGGTTCCCTGATGAAGAAAACCAAGGGTTTGAGACTGTCTTCTAAATGGCACATCTCAAGCCTGATCATCCCTGACAGGAAGGCTTGGGACAGGCACGGTGAAGGTCACTCTCTGTCAGTGTTTAATCAGTACCAGCCACAAACCTGTGAGGAGCTCTGCCACTTCTTGGCTGTCCATTCTCAACCACTTCTTAGTAGCGATGCATTAGAAAGAACCACACTGAAGGAAAGTATCAACTGACTGGGCCCAGATGCCTTCAGTCACCAAGACTTCCTCTCCCAGGTGCCACTGGGCCTGTGGAGAAGAGGACACCATCCACAGCATCCAGCCCCCACCTATTAGCATGTTCTACAGGTGTCTTTTGCCACTTGGGTTCTGTGTGAGCATTGACCCTGATCATCACTTGAATTGATGCTCGAGGTTTTCATGTACTTTGCCCACTGTGGCTTTCAACCACCCAGTGGCGGCCCCTTTCTCTGGCTCCATCCTCCCATCCAAGGACTCACTACTGAGGCAGAGGCCCTTCTAAGATAGGATTCTCTCTCTCTCTCTCTCTCTCTCTCTCTCTCTCTCTCTCTCTCTCTCTCTCTCTCTCTCTCTCTCTCTCTCTCTTCTTGAGCTCTGTATGACTGCTTCATTTCTCAATCCTTTCACAAGCTCCAGTATCCAATTTTGTGAGTATGTTTACAAGTGACTTGTCACAAGTCACACACTGCTGCTTTAATTGTCTCGGGCTAAGGAGAGAAGAACAAAGCAGATTCAGCAGCAATTGATGAATTCCTGCAACTTGAACTACAAAGGACATCACTGCCAAGGGCAGGGCCAAAGGGGCCGAGGTGGTGCACCAGTGGTCAAAAAAACTGACTTCCCCAACAACAGAGTGAGGGAGGTATGGGGAAATGGTCCAGGCCACAGCCCAAGGGCAAGCCACTACTTAGCTTTAGCAAAAGCCATTACTCTTGACAATCTTAGTTTTGCTTCTGTAACATGTTTGGCATTAGTTTGTTTGGCATTTGTTTTCACTTCTGAGTAGCATGCAATGAAAGCATAAGGGGTTTAGACCTAGCTCGATGTATAAGCACACTGAAGGCTTGGGAGGACAGGATATAGTCTAGTCCATACTGTGTAGGAATTCCATCTCAGTGGAAATACCTGCTTTTCAACGGCTCTGCATGCTCTGGACTCTGATTCTCACCAGCAGGGAAGCTCGGCTCCCATGGTACTGGATGGGTCCCCCAGAGGGACCCTGACCGGCCAGAATCTGCCCCCTGGGGCCAAGGATGACACGCACATGCCATGCTGCCCCTCGCACTGCTTCCCTGGCATTGCAGAGATTTGTGTTAAAGCTGTTAGCCTAATTTTTTTCTGCTCTCAGGCTCGTGTTAATGTTCCAATTAAGTAGAAAATGAGGAAATGAAAAAGGGATGTGCTTTTAGCAAATTGAATTTCCATTTGGGCTTTATTAAAATTGCCATGGAAAAGTTTGTCTCAGAAAATAATATCAGTCGTTTCTACTCTTGTGATTAAAAAAGAGGCAATGTCAGGTGTGGTGCTGACCCATCTGGAGAGAACAGCAAATAGTGCCTCTGGTGGGGAACCTCCCAGGGCAGGAACAACCTTGTCACTCCCCTTCCCTCCCCCCCCCCCATTCCCCCTCTCCCCATGAGTGCTCGCAGCCTGAACATGTGCTACACCAGACAGGTGAGTGCTTGTTAAGGCATTCCTATGCTTGGCTCAGCAGGCTGCCCTTGGGGACTCATGGCTGGAATGCTCCCACGGGCTCAGCCCCACTCCTCAGGATCCAGTGAAGTAACCCCAATACAAGAGTCCACAGCCCAGTGTCAAGTCCACAGCCTGTAATGCACACCCCATTCTCTGCTCCCTGTAACCTGTCGCCCTGATCCTGAGCCTCCAGTTCAGAAAAAGACCCTACACTGAACTGTCCAGCCATCCCAGCGATCGGGCTCCTCCCTGCATCTAGCCACCCGGGGAGTCTCCGTGTGGCCTGGTCTGCCGGCTGCCAGTCACCTGCCTGCCTCTGCCCTCTCGGCTGCCAGATGATGCCATCACTCGCGGAGGAGGTGGCAGACAGAGAAGGTAACGCTGTGGGCTGAGCAGACACGCCATGCATTGTTTAAGTGTGGAGACAGCTAAACCTGTCTGGTCCTGGCCAAGCTACCCACCACTCAATGGCTTAGCTATTTCGTCCGTAAGATGAGAATCACATGCAATTCATTAAACAGTTATCAGGAAGAAATGGATTAATTTTTAAAGCATTTTGAACAATGCCTGATTCATAGTAAATATGCATAATGTTGGCTCTATTTATTTTATTTTTTTAGTATCCCTGGTACTAACAACCTTACCCCAGGAAGGTTTTTTGGCCACCAAATTGTTTTTCTTTTTCTTTTCTTTCTATTTTTTTTTAAATATATTTTATTGATTTTTTACAGAGAGGAAGGGAGAGGGATAGAGAGCTAGAAACATTGATGGGAGAGAAACATCCATCAGCTGCCTCCTGCACGCCCCCTACTGGGGATGAGCCCACAACCAAGGTACATGCCCTTGACTGGAATCGAACCTGGGACCCTTCAGTCCACAGGCCAACGTTCTATCCACTGAACCAAACCAGTTAGGGCAAATTCTGTTTTTCTTACATACTTTCTCCCACATCCTTTGGCCAACACTTACATGCTTTCCTCCCACAGGGCCTGCCTGTCCGCCAAAGCATCATGAAGCAATACCTCCGTGCCATTTGTACATCTGCAGTCCTTGCAGGGCCCTGTGGGGTGCGGCCCTCCCCTGACCAAGATGTGCACTTACCAGTCCAGCTGTAGAAGTCAGAGCTTCCCTACAACTGAGCGCACCCCTACCTGGAGTGTCAGCGCACACTCCCTAGCCCCCAAAGTACACACTCCATCCCGGTCCTGCAGGCAATCCCCTGGAGTGAGGGTACAGACCCAGCCTCCTGTGAGATGGTGGCAGTGAGTGGAGAATCACAGGTGACAGTCAGAGCGAAAGACAGAGCAGCCCAGGAGAAGGCTCAGAAAGCCGCATAATGCCGATGCCAATAGGAGCGGTTCACCTTTGCCATTTTCCGGAGCTTTTCATTTTACAAAGAACTGGAGTCTCTTATTTTAGCCTCCCAGAAACACAATGAAATGACAAAATGTGTTCAAATGACTGAGACGGCGCTTGATACAATTGCACCTTTAAAAGTAGACAATATGCCGACGGAATGAGGGTCAAGGGCAGCACAAAGAGCAGCTGTAGCTTTTTGCACTTTTGCTCATCAGGTTGGCTCGCTGGATGCTCACTGATGACCTGAATACTCTCCTTCTCCACCAATAATTTTTGACCACAGATTTCAGTTCTCGCTTTTCTGTCTGATTCTTTCAATTTAGCAGTCTCCTTTTTGGAACTTTTTCTATAATACCCCCTTTGACTCCTTATACCTTAACTATCTCAACTTACAATCCTCCCCTTGGACACTATAAATTTAGTTTAAAATTGTGGTGGATGGATCCTAAGGTAACCCCCAAAGGTCATCATCCCCACCCCTTAATTTTCACAGGTGTATAAAAATTTCCCTTGAATATGGGAGAGACCTATGATTTGCTTCCAGCCAATAGCATATGGAAAAGGCAATGGATTCTGAACATGTACTAATTAAGGCCCCCAAATGGGTTGACTTTCAAGGAATGAATAGTGAGTATTTCCTGGGTCAGCCTGACTTAGGTAAAGGGACTGGGCCATCCTTGAGGTGAGAGTCTAATTGTCTTGGCTTTTTGATGAGAGGGGCAAGGTTCAGAAAGCCCATAAGGAAGGAACCACAAGCCTCCCTGAGGTCTAAGATGGCCTCCTTCATCCAGTAAAAAGCCCAGGCCCTCACTCATGCATCCACAAGGAAATTAATTTTGCCCATAACCTGAATGAACCTGGAAAAAGATACTTCCCCAGTTGATCCTTCAGATGAGAACACAGCCTGACCAACACCTTGATTGTGGCGGCCTTGTAAAAACCAGAGCCAAGGATTAGTCTAAGCCTTGCCTGCACTCCTGACCCACAGAAACCACCACAATCATATCAGCTGATCAACCACATCACACTTCCTTACAAAAACAACAAAATTCTACCACATTAAAACAATCCAGGTGGTAAGCCTTAGGGGAGAAACACAATAAAATAACAAAATCCAATTCAATAAAAAGGGGGGAAAGTAAAATAAATGTAGAGTGGCCAGTTCAATAAAATCATATTGAATTTCACTCGAGGTTTGGAATACGTGCTATTTTAAGTTAGTCCCCAAATTCCTTACCAAAATGTGTTGCTACGTATAGCCTTATTAGAGAAAGGAGTTAGAGCAGCAGCCCTTTGCTGACAGGCAGGCAACGGGCACATGGGAACTCATGAGGATGCTTAGAGTGCAGAGGGCAAGGGGGTGCAATCCCAGGTGGGTATCAGGAGAGCCAGGCAGCTCTGTAGTCCCAGGCTGGGTCAAGAAGGGGAATGTTTGTGAAAAGGCAGGCACACAGGGGAAATATTACTGAAAGGCCCACTTTGCCTCCACAGGTGGTGAAAGAACATAGGAACACACACACACACACACACACACACACACACACACACCACAATACCTACAAGCTCCTCTTTGTTCTTTTGCCAAGATTTTTCATGACATATAAAAGAGGGCTGAAACTAAGCAAATGTATGCTTATTTTTTTTTAATATATTTGTATTGATTCCAGAGAGGAAGGGAGAAGGATAGAGAGACAGAAACATCAATGAGAGAGAATCATTGACCGGCTGCCTCCTATAAGCCCTATACATGGGATCAAGCCCCCAACCTGAGCACATAGCCATGACCTAACCAGGAATTGAACCAAACACTATGACCTCCTGGTTCACAGGCTGATGCTCAACCACTGAGCCATGCTGGCCAGCAAATGTATGCGGTTTTAGTAAACACAGCACTTTAGAAACTGAGTTTCTAATAGTGTTTATTAATATTGATAAGGTTGGTATCTAGAACTTGGTTTAAAGACAAATGTACCTTAGGGTCCCCATCATGGGCCACTCTGCTGCTCCCTCCTTGGCTCTAGCTCAGATCGTGAGAAGTGGTGAAGGAGCAGCTTAATGTTGGCCAGTCCCTCTCTCTCACAGCAGAGTGATGTGTATGCAGTAGCCAGACACAATTCAATGCTGGACTGGATGTTGGAGATTATAACCTTCATACACTGCAGGTCAAAATATGAAAAAAAAAAAATGTAACTGATACTTTCAGAAATGGTTTGGCAATTCCTCAAAATGTGAAAAACAGAGTTTCATGTGGCTCAGCAATTCCACTCCTGGCTATATGCCCCCAAAAAACTAGAAATCCATGTATACACAAAAAAATGTGCATGAATTATGTCCTAATTATTTTATTGAGGTAAAATACAGATGAACATAAATTTACCCTGTTAATCATTTTAAAGGATACACTTCAGTGGAATAAAATATATTCATAATATTGTACAACATAATCACTATTCATCTTCAGAATTCTTTCTGATCGTGTACAACTGAAACTATACGTGTGCAATAATCTCCACATTTCCCTCTGTCCCAAAGCCCTTGGAAACCACCATTCCACTTTCTGTCTCCAGGATTCTGACAACTCTAAGTGTAAATGAGTTAAAGCTTCAACTACTCACTGCCAAGGTCAAGAAACAAGAAGCTGGACAGGGAAAGAGACGGTATTCTGAAAGTCAGCAAGCCCAGAAGATGGTGGGCCAGAGCCCTAAGAACCATGGTGAGAAAGTAGAGAACTCCGGTGTGTGTTATGCCAGGGGAGGGGGAACTGGAGGGGTTGAAGTCAGGAGGGGATGGTGACCACAGCCGTCTGGAGATCAGCTAGTGTTGATGGGATGGGGGTGAAACTTCTTTCCTTTGGGCTAACCCACCCCAGTCACGGTGGTTTCAGTCAAGTGTTCTCGTAAATCTTTCCAGAAACAATTTCACATGCCTTCCTTATCTCCTTGGGGAGGAAGCTTTGGGCCACGAGGTCATTTCAGCCATTCCTAGGCTCCAGCTTAGATCTCACTACTGATTAGCATGTCTATCTGCAGGACTAAGACACGGGTGCTCGGGGGCATGTTACGGTAACTGGACAGGCTCCATCCAGCAAGGTGGAGTTAGAAAGAGTAATTATTTTATTCCATTATATATCATACTAGAGGCCCGATGCATGAAATTTGTGCAAGAGTAGGCCTTCCTTCCCCTGGTTGCCAGCACCAGCTTCCCTCTGGCATGGGACCCGGGCTTCCCTCGCAGCCCTGGCTTCATCTAGGACGTCCAGTCTAATTATCATATTATGCTTTTATTGTTATAGAGAAGTAGAATCACAATATATTTGTCTTGTTGTCATGAATTTATTTCATTTAGCATCATGTCCTCAAGGTTCACTCATGTTGTAGCATGTGTCAGAATCACCCTCCTTTTTAAGCCTGAATGCTTCTCCACTGTATGTGTAGAGCACATGTGGCGTATGCATCCATCCTCCCATGGGCACTTGGGATGCTTCCACATGCTAGCTATTGTGAGTAAAGTCACTAGGAATATGGTGTACAAATATCTCTTCAGGTCCCTGTTTTATTTGTTTGTTTTGTTTCTGTAATGTGCCTGGGGAGGGGAGGAGGGAGAAGATGGAGGGGGAAGGGGGAAGAGAAGGGGAAGGCGAGGGCATGCTCCTGGGAGGGAGAGCACCCTGGGACCCTGTTTTTAATTCTCCTGGGTCTATAGTCAGAAGTGGGATAGCTGAATCTTGTATGTGAATGTTTTAGCAGTGTTCATCCATATTAGCCGAAAGTAGGAACAATTTAAATTCCATCAACTGATAAATGAATAGGTAAGATATGGCATATTCTTAAAATGGAATACGATCGCACAATAGAAAAGAAAGCAGCACTCACACATGCTACAATGGGGGTAAACCTAAACATTATGCCAAGTTAAAGCAGTCAGTCACAAAAGACCACGTAGTGTATAGTTCTATTCATAGGAAATATTCATAGTTGTCAAGTTTCTAGAAACAGAAAGCAGATTAATGCTTGCGAGGGACTGGGGTGGAGGGATAATAGGAGTGATTGCTAATGGGTGTAGAGTTTCTTTTGGGGTGATGAAAATGTGCTAAATTAGATGGTGGGAATGACTGAATTAACAGATGAATACTAAAATGTACCCAACTGCACATTTTAAGTAGTTGAAATCTATGGTATGTGAATTGTCTATGATAATCAAAGGGTAATATGCTAATTAGACCAGACATCCTTCCAGACGTCATTCTGGGTGCCTGCCGGTGGCCAGAGTGAAGCCTGGGTCCTGGGTGCCTGTGGGCAGCTAAGGGAAGCCAGCCTGGGTCCTGGGTGCCAGAGGCAGCCGGTGCCAGCAGCCAGAGGAAGGAAGGCCTACTCTTGCACGAATTCCGTACATCGGGCCTTTAGTATATCAATAAAGCTGTTAAACTAATTATACTTCAATAAACCTGTCTCAAGAGAAAGAAAGGGAATTGAAAACTTCCCCAGTTCAAAGAAAAGAGGGCAAACACATGAGCATAAAGTCTCTCTCCAATAGGAATATAAATGAGCAATAAGCATATAAATAACATATAAAAGTATCAATTATCAATGCAAATTAAACAAAAATAAGATATAGTTCCCCCATAAGATTCATAACAATCAAAGACTGAAATCCCCAACGTTGCTGGAGTTATAGTTACATAACCTTCCCACCCTTGGAACTTACAAATGTTCAAATGAAGCAAATTTTCTTGGAAAACATGTCTGCAATGTGTATCAAAATAAGGAACATGCATAGCTTTTTATCTAGATTTGAGGCATAGTAGGAAGAAATGTCAGATTTATTTTTTAAAAAAGGTACTAGGCTGCTGGTTAGTGGTTTACTGTCAGGAGCGGGTGGGCAGGGAGAAGCAGACAGCAGGTGTTATCCCGTGATCACAGGTGAGTGCTGATGAGCATGGACGCCAGCTGTGGACACCAGAAGGGTTCAGAGTCGGGGCATTTTAGAAGCGGTGCTCTCTGGATTGCTGCTGGGTTGGATGTGGGGGTAAAGGAAAGAAGAATCAGGACTTTCTGTTACCTGTTTGCCCTGAACGACAGAGTGAAGGATGACGGCACTGACTGGCGAGAAGCAGGTTCGGTTGTTTGGGAGAGTCCAAGAGTTCTTTTAAGGAAACACGACATTTGAAGTTCCTATTATTGATCCAAGTGGAGAAGCTGAGAAGGCTGTTTGACATTTGTGGGACCCACAGGGAAGGGGTCAGAGTGGATCAGATCAGCGTGAGTGGCATCAGCCAGGAGGTGGTGGTAGCTAAAGACAGGAGACTGGCTAAGATACACAACGTGGATAGACAGGGAAGATGAATGAAAGATTGAATTCTGGGGCCCTTTAAGTCACGAGGAGGAGAATCCGGCAAACTAGACCATGGGTTGGGAAGATTTTTCATTTTCATAAAAAGCCTGACAATAGGTATTTGTACTCTGAAGGCCACTCCACCTCACCTGTTGCTACTCAGTGCTGCCCCTGTCTCATGAGAGTGGCTGCTGACAATACAGAAACCAGTGGGTGTGTCTGTGTGCCAAGAACGCTTCATCTACAGAAGGAGTGCAGCACAATGTGGCCAGGAGCAGGGATTTGCCAGCTCCAGAGTAGAGAGAAGAAGGAATAATGCAGGTTGAAAGGAAATCAGCGGGTGGTGGGGCCACAGAAATCAGAAGGCAGCGCCTCAAGATGGACAGGAGAGTTGGCCAGGGCACATGGAGCAGAGAGAAGCCTGAGAACGGAAGGGTTCCATCCCACACGCCTCTGTGGTTTCCTGGATGCACTCCTGCTGTCCACCAGGTCCTGGGGATCCAGCTCCTTCTGCCTGTGGTGTCCTCCACCAAAAGCTACCTCATCTCCTGAAGGTCCCCCTCGTCCAGACCTGACTCCAGTGGCCTTCTGTGGTAGACAGAGAAGCAGCTCCCCTCCCGCTAAGGAATCCCACATTCTAACCCACAGAACCTGTGGATATGGTACCTGTTACCTTGCAGATGTGACTGCTTTAAAGGTCTTAGGAAGGTAGATACTCCTGGATACTTGGATCAGCCCTACCGAAATCCCGGGGTCCTCTTACAGGTTGAATTGTGGGGTTTGATGTTCTGATTGATGTTTCTCTTTCCCTGGATCTTTTTTTTCCATATCAGTTTATGTTGCTCATTACATTCCACAAATGAGTGAAATCATGTGATCTTTATCTTTCTCTGCCTGGCTTATTTCACTTAGCACAATGCCCTCCATCACCACCCATGTTGTTGCAAATAGTAAGAACTCCTTCCCTGACCCTGCTGTATTTGTCAGCTTACACATTTCATCACCGATTTCCTACCCATGTACTTACTTAGTCCTTTATCTCTGTCTATTGCCCAAAAACATGTATTTTCTAAGGGCAGGGACATGTCCACCTCGCTATCTAATGTATCTGAATGCATGTAGCAGAGCTCAGGCCACAGTCTGCACAACATAAACATAAAAATAACCATAACCATAAACATAAGCCACATCAAGAAGCCAGATGCTCCTCTGCTGCCGGCCACTGTATGGAAAACTGGTGCTGGCTGCATCCAGTTCTCTCCACCCCTAGCCGGATGCAGGTGAAGCTCACTGCCTGCCTGAATACCTGCACGTTCCAGTGCTGACGTGTCCATCCTTCTGCCACTTCAAAGGCCCGGTTCTAGCTGACTTGTAGCTTTCACCTCCCCTTCTGTATTCATTGGTCCCAGCGTGCACTGCGGCTGGGCCCACCCCGGTTATTACGAAAGGGCCAGAGCTCTCAGTATCTTTCTTTCTCCAAAGGAATGGAAGGAAAAGAGCAGAAAGCAACCACCGGAAAGGTTCCTGGCATTCCTGCAAGCTCCCCGCTCCCTGCAAATAGAGGCTGATGAAGATGGACCACCTTTCTGCTTAGCAATTCATCATGCTTAAGGTCTCTCTTCTGAACATCAATCTTATACATTTACCAGGAGATGTAAATATATTATTCATAAACTAGAGTGAATCCCCACTCACCACCATGACCATCCTGACAATAAATCACCACATGTAAATGTTTCTTTTTCTCTGCATTGTTTCTCATTTGGAGACTCAACCACATACAGTACATCGATAAGCGGTGCAGAGAGCAGCAGAAAGGATTCTCTGAGCAAGAGAACTCATACAGGGGAACCTGGATTCAATGCACAGACGTGGCGGAACACAGTTGAGCCGAGATGATTTTTTCCTTTCAGAGTTGCTAACCCATTAGAGTCTCTTATTGTACCAGGTAGTTGTACAAAAAGCTACAGTTATTCTATGCCACTGAGCATTTTGGGTAAATGCTACATGCCTAAGAATCCACAAATGGTTAGAAGTTAAGTTGGTGGTTATGACAAGCAGCCAGAGAAAGGGGATCTTAAAGGAGACAGCAAATAGGTAGAGTAGAGATAAAATCCTGCAGGAGCCCTATCGTTAGCAGAACTGAATTCAGGGTCAATTTCTCAAGTTTCTTATCACTATTAGCAAGGATCTTACCACTTTTCCTCATGTGTAAAGAGAAAGGCATGCTATTATGGGTTCTTAGCACAAGACGCATAGCAGTTAAATTAATGCAGATGGACATATAAAGTATAATATAAATATGACAGATCATAAATGCATTTTGGTGCAGGACTGTAACAAATTAATAAAGAATCTCTAACTTCATTAATAACATATTTTGAGAAAGGTCAGAAGGAAAAACCACAAACCAAGAGCTGAAACTGTTCAGATGAACTGGCTCTGCCACCCTGTGAGACAAGGGGGGTGCAGGGAAGCTGGCACAGAGAGAGCTAATTTGCACATTTCCTTTCCTTTCTGTAACTCATGATGAAGGATAGCAGCCATCACCCATTCAGAACAATACCTTTTCAACAGCTAGAGTTCACGGGCAGGTGAGAACATCAGATGGAAGTAATCTGACACTGCGGGGTGAGAAGGATGGATGGCTCAGAAATCACCTGTATTTAAGGACTTAATTTGGTGACACCTCGGCCTGGGAACTATTCCATGTCATTGAGTGGAACTGAATTTTAAGAATCCTTCGGATTGACGAGTTCATCTTTCTTTGTATATCTTAATACTTCCAAGAAGAATGCAATCGGTATAATTAGGGCAGCCCCCTGCTTGTTGCCTAATTTCTATCAATTCTATCAAATAATTTATGATTCTCTAGAGGTACAGACAAAATTAAAGAAACTGTGAGTACAATTTCCAAGGCATTAAAGAAACGAGTACGGAGAACTGGATTCTTGAATCCACTACTTACTGTTTCCATGAAGTCGGAGAACAATGTGCCTTCTCTGCTGCTGGGTTTCTTCAACTGTCCAACGCGCTGTAAACAAATTAAGAGGTTAGTCAACTCTGAAGTATTATTCTTGGTGACATGACATGACATGACAAGTGTTTTGAGCAGCAAAGAACGCCATAGACATGATACTGATAATGGTTGGCCATGTCCATAAACAAGAAGCCAGTAGAGGAGGTATTTGTAGTCATTTAAAATTCCTGGGCCTCAGCCAGAACCCGTGTTGCTCAGTGGATAGAGCGTCAGCCTGTGGACTGAAAGGTCCCAGGTTCGATTCTGGTCAAGGTCATGTACCTTGGGGCAGCTGGTCAATGTTTCTCTCTCACTGATGCTTCTGACTTTGTCCCTCTTCCTTCCTCTCTGTAAACAATCTATATATATATATATATATATATATATATATATATATATATATATATATATTTTTTTTTTTTTTTTTTTTTTTTTTTTTTAATTCCTGGGCTCAGAGGTGCCCTGAGCAAAGTGGAAACAACCGGGCCTGGCTGACCCTCAGGGAGCTGGGAAGATCAAATCACGTCCTGTTCCTGACAGTGCTTTGTGAGCTAGACTGAGTTTGACAGGGTGGTCAGTGTCCAGCATCTTCTCACGGGCACTGTTTTAAGAAGTCTGCATCTCCCCGACCTTTTAAAGCCAGAGCAGACAATCACAGCTTGGGCTGTTGCTCCGTTCAGTACATATTTACTCATCACCACTCTGTACAGCTCATCAAAAGCAAAACAGGCAGGAGATGGACCAGAAGTCGCTGTTGCTGGGAAGACACACAGCACACTGTCATTTGCAGAAGAAAACAGATGGAAATTAAAAGATGAGGTGCTACTTAATTGGCGAGATTGGAAATAAAAGCTGAGGCCAGAATTCAAGCCCAAATCTGTCTCCCAAGAATCTGCACTTGGGAAAACATTAAGGCCCACCATATCATATCTTTCCTCTTGTTTTAAATTCTCACTGAGGATATTTTTCCATTGACTTTTCGATAGAGTGGAAGAGAGAGGGAAAGACAGAGAGAAACCCACCTACTGGTTGCCTCCTGCACGTGCTCCAACCGGGGAGAAGACTGCAACCGAGGTACATGCCCTTGACTGGAATCGAACTTGGGACCCTGCCATCTGCAGGCCGAAGCTCTCTCCCTGTATCAAACTGGCTAGGGCTCATCCCACCTTCTTTTGCAGGCCAGTGAAGCAGGAATTTTGGGGGGTGAGAAAGGCAGGTTTAGGAAACTTTAGAAATGAAGGGGACTAGCAGAGTAACACAGGGCTGCAGAGCAGCAGATGGTATATTTCCATAGAATGGAGGAGCTGAAAAGCTGCAATAGGTCCATTTCCATAGAATGAGGGAGCTGGGGACAGCAAAAGGTCTCTATTTATAAAATAAAGAGAAGAAAGCCCAAAGGGAATAGGAAAACAATAAGGAAGGAGGGGGTTGGAGAACCTCACATGTCCCATGTGACCTTTGAGCCCAGGAGTTATAGTAACCAGTCCAAGGGAATAGTGGCCAATCAGAGGGGACATCAAGGCACCAAGATCTGCAGCCTTTAGAGACCATAGAAACAGGGATTCCGTGGGACTCCTCCCCGTCCCGATGTGGGAGTCCTTTCTGTGGGACTCTTTCCCTCTCCCCACATGGGAGTTTGTATTTGTTCTTCAATCAATCCCCACCTCTGCTAGACCACCTTCTGTCTGTGGATTCATCCTTTGATCTGGTGGCCAAAGAATCTGGGTTCCAGTCAAAAATTCCGTATCACCAGCAAACTGAAGATCAGAGAGAGAAACCAACTTGCCCAAGGTCACACAGCTATGGAAAAGCTGAGACTAAAACCCTAATATTCTGACTCCATCTCCTACCCGCAGCCAGTATGCCTTCCTGTGACAGGTGCTCAGGGTCTAAATGACTAAAGCACCATCTCAGGCTGAGGGATAAGGAGCTCAGACGCAACCCCTGCTTCCTGCCTGCCAGTCACTCACAGCCCAGCCACTACCATTAAAAAATGTGCCTCGTGTGTGCAACTCCGGATGGTCTCTTTCAACCATACCTCTTTCTGAATCATTTCTATCCATTTCGTGAGTGTGGGTTGGGGGACAGTGAAAGTGAGGCTGAAGAGGATGTAATATGTCTGAGGTGGAACCTGGCAATTTGTGATTTTTAAAATTCACAACACCTGATGCTGATACACACTGCCAGGGGAAATAGTCACAAATGTGATTCTTTTTTCATATGTTCATGGTCTTCTGGAATTATTTATTTTTTTAAAGAACTTTAAATTGTATTTTTCAATTAAAATTTGTATGCAATATTATATATTCATTTCAGGTGTACAGCACAGTGGTTGGACAATCATATACTTTACAAAGCATTCCCCCCACTATTTCCAGTATCCGCCTGGCACCATATGTAGTTATTACAGTACTAGAGTCCCGGCACACAGAATTCACGTTCAGGGAGGGCAGGCTGGGGGCTGCAGGTTGGAGACAGCTCCTGTATTGAGTGTCTGCCCCCTGGTGGTCAATGCACATCATAGCAATGGGACATTCAGTCATAACAATCGCTTAGGCTTTTATATATATAGATGTGAATGATTTCAAAGAGAGAGGAATAGATAGATAGAAACATCAATGATGAGATCTGCTGCCTCCTACACAGCCCCTACTGGGGCTCTTGCTGTCAAAGTTTAAATCCTATTCATTTAAACATGTACATGTGCCCTGACCAGGAATTGAACTTACAATCTCTTGGTTCCTGGGTTGACCTGTAACCACTGAGCCACACCGGCTGGGCCATTCTTACACTTCTTACCTTGTTAATCCAGGCATGAGGAAACTCAACTGGTGAGTAAGGATACTTACTGGTTGCTCCCCACCCCTTCTAGGCAGCAAGCTGTCAGCATTTGCACTGTGATTAGCTGGAGATTATAACTGTACTCTGGTCTTTAAATGCCTGGTTGTGGCCTATTCAGAGAGATCAAAGGCAGTCTTTGTGGGTGAATGTTGCTTCTGAAAAGCTAAGGGAGTGGCCCCTAATGAAGGAGTGAAACTCCAAGCACCCAGGAAAGAACTGACAATACCAATGAGACCTTTGATGCCATCACAGCACTCTCCCTGCTTCCCACCATTGGCGGAGGCCTCCATGCTCCTGGCTCCCAGGGCCTTTCACACGCTGCCAGGGAGAGGAGCAGGCCGATGTCAGGATGCTTGACGTGCCAACAGTGAGGCTGAGGCTGAGACAGAGAGTAGGGGCTGTACCTGCCTCCTCCCACCCCTTCAGGGCCCGCCAGTGTGCCAGCTGCCAAAAGCTGCCTCCTCTCCTCTGCCACTTCCTCATTTCTAATTCTAGGACCTACTGAAAAAGTGCCAGTCCTCAAAATCTGAAAGCCAAGCGTATGTCTCCCAAGTCTGTTTTGTTTCAACATGATTGGAATCCGTCTGAAGCTGAGAAGTTACCTAGGAACAGTTGGACACATTTCCCAGGCAAGATTCCAGCGTGGAAATCAAAGGCAAGCGGCTGTCATGAATGCAGGGAGCTGTGCACAGTCTGGGGGAATCACTGTGCTTCCATCCTAAGAGGCCTACGCCAGCTATGGAGGCAGGGGAGGGAAAGGAGATTAGCTACTCAAAATAGACAAAATGAAAAACGTTAACAAGCACACAATGCGTGGTGGCTATCAGAAGGGACTATATATAACACCGGATTGATTTTGGAGGCACAAAGAACTATCTCAAGCCTCCCAACCTCCACCCCCACATGTGCTGCCTCCCATAAACATAGCCACGGCACAAACAAAACCGAGCTGGTCTGACAGGGATCAGCAAGCCACCTGACACCTCTCTCTCACCGGCTGTGTGGCTGCCTATGAATCAGAGAGCCTCTTTCAGCCTTGGTTTCCCCACACGTAGCTCTATAACCTGCACCGTTTCGTCCATGAGGCTGTTGTGACATTACAAAGAGGTCATACACAATGACTGACCACCCAAATGAGAAGAAAGTGGGTGAGCTTGTTCTTTCTCCAAGCCCTGCAGTGAGCTGCCCTTTTTAAAAGACCTGAATAATTGATGGCACAAACAAGCTCAGAACACGATCAAGGAAGCTAAGGAGACATTGAGAAGATTTTTCTTCTTTCCTTTTTTTTTTTTTGAAAGTGTTTCTGGCCTAAGAATAAAGGATTTAAGCCCTGGCATAAGACAAAAGGGAAGAGGGACCAGGCCAGCTCGGGCAGAGGTACTGGGTGAACATGGGCCAAGAGGAAGCAGAATGACTTCGAGTTCGTCCTGCCCCCTTGCCATTGGGATTGATAAAGGCAACTAGATGTTTACCAACCAGAATGTTGTGACAGAAATCCCCACGATGTATGAGATGTTAAGGCCTATCACTTTTAAATTATCCTAAAAAAAAAAATTGGAGTAGGGGTGTGGTGCCCTGATCAGGATTCGAACCAGTGACTTTTGAGGTTGAATCTCAACCCACTGAGCCACATCAGCCTGGGTAGGTTGTCCTCTCATTTTAAGAGCCCACAAAATGCTACCAAGTAAGGTAGGATCGATTTCTAAATGTGTTTATCAACGACTCAGATAAAAGTTTCTGAAAAAACTCAAGTTCGCACTAAATATATTGTTGGATTAATAATGATCCCTGTGATACTGAGAAAAAGGTTACTTGTATAGGACATAGAATAACAAAGCAAAAAGGCAAGATATTCCATCATTAGCTGGTTGGATCATCTTGGGAAGTTAATTAACCTAATGAGGCTTTGTCTTCTCATCGGAGGGATTGATCATCTCCAAGTCACTCCAACTCTTAGTCTCTCTAGGATCTATCATTCTACAAAGGGCAGTTGGACAGAAAGAAGAACTGTTCCTTTAAAAGAAAAAGCTATCTATGAGTTGAAGAAGGGTCACCCTAAATGTGAGGCAAAGAAATGATTATCAAATCCCTCTTGGAAAATATCATCAAAGAACTAGGCATAGGGGGGGACAAAGAAACTGAGTTAGTACAGTAAGCACCCAGGAGAGCTATGCCCAGAGTCCCTGCTCAGGAAGGTGAAATGGCTTGTTCTCCATCAAGATATATCTAGATGGCTGTCCTGTCATTGAAACTCAAGCCTTTCTGACTCCAAGATCCACATATCCGTTCTACTATAAGACTAGAGCAATATTTTATTATTTTTTTTAAATATATATTTTGATTTTTTTACGGAGTGGAAGAGGGATACAGAGTTAGAAACATCGATCAGCTGCCTCTTGCACATGCACTACTGGGGATGTGCCTGACCGGAATAGAACCTGGGACCTTTCAGTCCGCAGGCCGACACTCTGTCCGCTGAGCCACACTGGTTTCCGCTGGAGCAATCTTTTAAATAGTCCTTATACCACAGTGGACCCGTGATTCCCCTTATGGGGGAAGGGGTCTCTGGGAGTGCCAAATGGATAGGGAAGCTGTAGCTCATTGGCAAGACCTGGCCTGACTATGACTGCGCTAAAAACCATTTCTGTGGACAAGTCGCTCTCCTCTCAATCTGATCTGTCAAATGGGAATTGCAATCCTGCCCCTGCTTCCCTAGCAGATTGCGGAGAAGATTAAAGGCGGGAACATTAAATGAAAGAACTGTGTAAGCAGAGAAGCACCTACAGCGGCCATCAGCCCTCACTAGTCCACAGGCTCCCGACATCACGGAGTGACCGCCATTGTCACCGCCCTCCCCCAGCCTCAGCTCTGCTGGCTTATGGGTTTGATCATATATACACACATCACTCATCTTCCCCTGCATGCATGTTCTTTCTTATCTCCTAATGTTTCCAGCCCCCTTCCTTCTCATCAGCTGAACACTTTGATCACCCCGCTGCCTTCTTGTGGAGCAGATATCTGAAATTCATGTATCTGCAAACTGGTTTAACAACCTGAATTACTCTTGAACAATGGTCAAGCATGCCAAAGCAAGCCCTGGAGAGCATGCACCTGGGAAGCAGCAGGCAGCAAGACTGTTCTTTGAAACCAGGATGTTTTCCTTGAGTAAATATTCATTTTGGATTCCATTCTCTATTTCAAGAGGTGGGAGGTTAAGCATCAAAGCATTAAAAGATAATTTCATTGGTTACACATCCACGATGATTTCATAATTAATCCAGCGGAGGGTTGTTCCTCAAGCTACATGTTCCGAGTAAATGGTAAGGTTTTGATTTTTATTGAGCCCATCTTCGCTTTACAAGGCCTCATTCTGAGGTTTCAGTTGGCTCTTTGCAAACAGTAGAAATACATGTTGTTATGCCAAAGGTTGCCAGTTTGATTCCCTGTCAGAGCACACACCTAGGTTGCAGGTTTGATACCCAGTCAGGATAGATATGGGGAGGCAGTGGGTCGATGTTTCTCTCTCCCATTGATATCTCTCTCTCTCTCTCCCTTCTTCTTCTCTAAAATCAATAAGCAGATCCTTTGGTGAGGATTGGAAAAAATGCGTGTTTCTACCATCAGAGTGTCTGCCACATTTACATGAGCAGCTTTCCTTTCAACCCGTGCCTCCTCTCTCTTCCTCTCTGGAGCCCTGGACCTATGGAATGCTGACCCATTCCCAGCAGGATCACCCAGGTGAATTGTGAGAGAGGGAAAGTGAGAAAACCAAAGCTTGGCACCGGATCTGCCCTCTTGGGCCAGACACACACTGGGAAGATTAACCTGCTGCAGAGATGACTTCTGGAAGCCCACCGGGGCAAGGACATGGCAGTGTCTGACGTATGTACGCACAGGACATTGGACTGCATAGAGGCATGGAGCTCAGCACTGAGCATCCAAAAGGAAGGAGTCTGTCCCAGCGCAGCCAGTCATTCATGACAGTTCTGTTTTGGTCTACTGTCATCCACTGGACCCATCATCCTGGCCCCTCACATGTGCATTGCCAACCCTACTCTCCACCAAAAGCTGCCCGGGAGAATGAACTGTCCCAGTGATTCTTCAAATTCCAAGAGAACGTGAACCCTGGAAAGGCCTTCAGTATTCACACAGTTTAGTCTTCTCAGTCTGCTTGGCTCCAGGGAGCTCTGCTGGTCTTGCAGAAACAAGGACCTCGACCCACCCAGCATGGCCAAACGCACAGTGGCTGGCTCAGCTCCTTCTGGGGCCTGGTTTCCTAAACCCAGTCTCCTTGTGTGAGACCGAAGGCTTTGATTCATAGGGGAAAATGTGGGGACAGGAAACAAGAAGCCTTCCAAGGCCCCTCTGAAACAATCCTCATCCCAGCGGCAATTCCCATGCCGTTAACTCAATCAATACAAATAGAGGCAGGCACTAGAAAAGGTCTCAGTATTGCATTAGAGTCAGGAAGCCGCGTCATTGCTCCGTGATCAGGATCTAAGATGAAATCCCAAGAGCACTTGGGCCAGATTGGTATGTAGTTTGTATCCCGAGTCTCTCTTTCATCTGTCGCTCAGGATCCGGGCATGGGGGCATGGGCCCAGCTGGGTGAGAACTGGGGATCGAGGCTTCTTAATGAGTCATCCAGTGTCTCCAGGAGGAATGTGTCAGCACTTGCTCTGCTTTTATTCTTTTCTTGGGGCGACCAGATGTCCTCAGACTCAGCTACAGCCTCACCTACTCCTGACCCCAGCGGAGGCACCGCGTCTACAGAGGTGAGGTGGTGAGAGAAACCAACAAGCCGACCACCTTCACACCACAGCTCAGGCCACTGCGCCTGCTGTCTTCTCCACCAGAAATGGTAGATGATCTGTACACGTCTGTGACTTCTAAGCATTTTCGTATCTTTTATTTCAGTTTTACAACCAGTGAGAACGCAACTCAAACACCTCAAATTTGTCAATGATCAAGAGCTAATAAGATAGGAAAGCAGGACCCCCGGTGTCCACACCAATGTCCTGACATGTTGTTGACCCCCTCTTAGAAGAGGCCTCTGCTGCATGAATGACCTGATCTACAGGATGCATTCGGTCCTCAAGTTCAAAGAATGGGATGTTTGGAGCTACTGTCAGTGCTGCTCTCAGGTCTGACCGAGTCCATCCTGTCTCATCCTGCAAAGCTGTGTAAACGTCTTACACTCAAATAGCCTTTCCTTTAAAAGCTAGTAATTACTAGCTGCCATGAAGGCAGTTCATCATAATTAACTCCTCATTAATGTACAATTAAAACGCCTGCCTCTCCATCACTAGAGAAGAGCCAGAAATAAATGAGGACATAGCTGACGGCCCCAAACCTCTAGGATCAGGGTTAGGAACCTCTACCTGAAACCTGTCAAAATGCTCTAAGAACTTGATTCAGAGTCTTTTTCAAAAACACAGTGGAGAACACTGTGTGTGTGTGTGTGTGTGTGTGTGTGTGTGTGTGTGTGTGTGCAGTCTGTTTCCCATGGATGCAGAGACAATAGACAGATGGTAAGAATGTCATAGGCTTCAGGATAATGTCAACCCTATAATGACTGCAGCCTGGGCTGATCCTCAGACACCATCTAACCCCACAGACGCAGAGCAGTGTCTGGACCAGAGATGAATTGAGTGGTGAAACTCAGAAGCTCCAGGCCCCACATTCCAAGCTCATGGTCTTTCTGCTCCACTCAGATAACCTTCAGGTGAGCTTTGGAAATCAAAGCATTTTTTAACTGAACATATCTTATCTGTGCGTGAACCCCTTCCCTCTCTCCAAACCCTTACTTGTGTCATGACATGCTCTGGAACACAGAGTAATCACAAGGCAGGGCACAGAGGCAGATGTCTGAAGGGCTTGGGGTCATCCATGCTTAGCTCCATTGATATGTTTTATATGAACACAATGCAAATAGAAAGCAGCTTAGAAGGTCAGACACCACTTGGCAATGACAAGAGTGAAAGAGACCAAACTAGCAGCTTAGGGTCACCACCCAATGCCATCAGGATACCTCCCTAGAGAGCAGAACCCAAGCAATGCCAGGATGCTGCTCACATGGAAGCAGGGGAAGAGGGAGGGCACAGCCTCAGTGCCAGCTGGACTTTAGCAGAATTGCAAGTGACCATGGACAGCGTGGGGGAGTCCACTCAATCTGTCCATGAAGACCAGAATAGAAGCCTGCTCCTGCTCTGTGTTCATCTAGTTCTGTGCACCTTTCCAAACACTGACCGATCTGTGTGCATCATGTCATTGTCCAGGCCTCTGAGGCTCAGACAAGGCTCTGTGATTATCCTCTTTGGAAATGGGAGAAGCTTTGAGAAGGTACAAGTTGTGCCAGAAAGAATACTCAACTGGAAGCCAAACCATGGGTTAGACCTGGGCTGGATTTGGATGATCGCTGAACTTCACACCCTCGTCTCTAAGCCCCCACTCCAGGACTCGGGTCTCTGGGTGCACAGTCAGGAGGAGATGCTGGAGGAAGCAGTAGTGACCTTGCTGACAACATGAATGTGCTTGTGGTGCTGATGTAGCAATGCAAGCATCTCCTAAGACACTGAGGGTGCTTTTCCTTTGTAAAGGCGGGTTCGTTCCCTTTGAAGTGGGGTGCGACAGGAAGAGAGAATCTGGACTCCTGACACACGTTTCTGTTCCACCTGGACTGCCTTGGACGAGCTCCTTGATGGTTCTGAACCCCACGCCCCCTATTTGCCCTTCCCCACAGGGAGGGCTTCAGGCCCCAGTGCAATGTTTTGTAAAACATCAGCGCATCTCAGATACATGAGGGATTACTCCAGCGTCTCACTGCTCAGCTCTCCCTGCACTTCGTTTGTGCCATCTGCGGGAATGGTAGGCAGCCGAGAAAACATCTGCTCCTGTCCTCAGCCTGCAGGCTGCCTGCTCTCCCGCGATCCTGGGGAGGCTGGAGGAGCTGGGGCCCCTCAGGCTTGTTCCCTTTGCCAGCCCAGCAGGGGCAGCCTGCCTCTGGCTGCAGTGATCGCATTGCTCTCGAGGCAGACGTGCAGGCTCTTAGCAAACTGGCATACAAAGAGCTAACCTAGCCCTGCAGGGCCCTGCCTCTTAGGAGCACATCCTACCGGGAGCTCAGTGACCGGCCTTTCGTTTTGTCTGAACAAGTAAGAACATTCTGGATTTTGTTTGTTAAATATTTACTTGCCTCTCGTTCGAGCCAGATGACACACAGAAAGATACCAGGCGTTGGATTTTACATGGAGCTTGGGGATTGCACCCGATTCCAGGCTGTTTTCCCTGCCCCGGCTCCAGCTGTTCCAGCGTTCCTGCCGTCAGAGAGTGAAATTGGTATTTAAGATGCGGTCCTCTGTCGGCTCAATGCTGGAGAGTGAATCTACTGAAAATTACCATTGAAAGTAATTTTCCCCCCTCATGGATTTCCCATAATTCTCCTGTGGAGACCCGGCTGGCTTTATTTACCTTCATTTTCAATGCTCTGATAATTTTTAAATAAACTTTCCTTCCTACACACTACAGTGCCCAGATGGACCTTATCAATAAGGTGGAAAGGCGTGTAATAAGGGTTATTAATCAATTGAGTCTGTTGTGATTAGCTAATTAATAACAGAAAAGGTACTTGACAAAAGAGATAGATTTTTAATTTTTAATGCCTTTGAAGGAGTGAGTAGAATGTTAATGGGCTGTTCGGCTTCCCACTGTGGGTTTGGCTGGGAGAAGGCAAGGCAGCTAGCTCCCCGCACTCTCTCAGCAGCATAGCCAGCTGGGCCAGACCCGCCTGGGAACCAGGGGCCCAGTCTGAGCCATCAGCTAAGCCAGGCTCACACCTCCGGCCCTCAGCTGGCCCCTCTGTGCCTCAGAAGGTGCCAGCTATGGCTAGTGCCCCTTCATCTCCCCGCACTCCCCTCCAGATCAGGTCGCTACAAGGCTCTAGGAGGTGGTTACCTGAAATACATTTGCCCCCTAAAGCATTTTATCTTCATTTTACTAGTATAAACATGCTTAACATCACAGGTAACTTCTAAATCATTTATTTTTAGAGGTACATACTACGGGATAATATTTTATAATAAATCCAAAAATAACATTTTGGGGGGAAGAAAAAAATGGGGTTTATGTTCTTTTATTAAGTTTACAGAGAATAAATTTGTTGCATAAGGGGAAGAGGTCCAGAAGATACAATCCTGGAATTTAAAAATAAAAAGAGAGTACCTGAGTAAGAGACGGAGAGAAGCGGCTCAAAGGGAAGAAGCAAGCAGGAATGTAAGTTGTAGGCAATGGATCTGAACATTTCAAAAGCAAGCAAGTGGCTTTCTCTGCTAAGTGTTGTAAAAGATCAAGTAACAAAACGAGTCCGAAATACCATGTGAATTGTATGCCTAGAGGAAGGCCGATGCCTTTGAAAGGATACTGCCCATTAGCCTGGCGTCTGGATGCAGATACGAGGAGTTGAAAACTTCTATGGAGACGCCAGGCCTGAGCTGGAGGAGCAACCCAGGGCAACAGGTGAAGCAGAAGGTGATCAGAGGATGAAGGCAGAAAGGCTGGCGCCTACTGAAGAGGCGGGAGGGGCCCCAGCAAAGAGGAATGCTTAAGGGGAAGATGCCTCCCTGAAGGGTGAGATAAGGGAACAGTAAACAAGAGGGGTCCAGAGAATTTTAAGGACAGAGGCAGGACAGGCCGAAAAGCAGCTGACTCCCTAGCTTTCAATGAAAGGAAGAAAGCGCTTTCCCAGGACTAAGCCACCCACCCATGCCTTTAAAAAAATTTTTTTTAATTAAATAAATATATATATATATATTGAAGGGAGAGGGAGAGAAACATCAATGATGAGAGAGAATCATTGGTCAGCTGCCTCCTGCATGCCCCACACTGGAGATCGAGGCCACAACCCAGGCAAGTGCCCTGACCGGAATCGAACCACGACCTCCTGGTTCATAGGTTGATGCTCAACCACTGAGCCACACTGGCCAGGTGCCCCCTGCCCCAGGCTTTTATAACTTTTGTTGTGAAGAGCATGTGAAACATACACTAAACCACATGTGTCAAACACAAGGCCCGCGGGCCAAATCCGTCCCGCCAGGCCTTGCAATGTGGCCCGCACCGCGCTGTCATCACTGCACTCCGCTGCGTTTCCATCACAATGACAGTTTATGACTGTTCAGTAAACCATTCGGCCTGCGATTTAGGCTGGATTTTAGATTTTGGCCCCTTCTCTGATTGAGTTCGACACCCCTACACTAAATGATCACTCAGGGACCCCTACCAGGCGGTCCCTTAGAAGCCCTCCAGAGGCCTCGCCCCTTCAGCTGTTTATTTTTGCTTGCTTTCTCATTCCCTTTGGGTTGAAGATATACTTTTAATTTCATTTTCTTTACCCCCAGTGTTTCTGAATATATCACTTTGAATAAGATACTCAGTGGTTACCCGAGGTATTACAACATACAGACAGAGCTAAGCGAGTCTGGTATTGACATTTTAGCACCTCAAGTCAAAATACATTTTTCTAAGTGCCTGTACGTTCTGTGGCTGTGACAAGCAAAATGAAAAGGAACCTAATAAAGCATGCTCAAATTGAATGGTGATGACATGCTCAATAGAGAGAAGTGTGATCCTTACCACAGTCTGATTAGATAACTAATTATAATTAGTAATGCTATCTGGTTTAGCGCTTCTCAGTATGATTAAGATAGTAGCTGGTCAAAGCTGTCCACCTACACCTGGGCAAGTGAGGTAAGTGGGCTGAAATGTTAGTAGGAATTAAGTAGATAGAGATGAAGTCTTCCTCGCCATCTCTCCAATCTGCCTAGCTCTCTCCCACTTCCGAATCCTCATACTGTCACACGGAGGATAAGAACTAGAATTACCTGGTACCTGGACTCCAATCCTGACTGGATACCTACCAGCAGGGCCACCCAAAGCAGACTATGTAACCTCTCTCAGTATCAAGTACGTCTTAGACTAGGCTGCCACAAGGATTGAATGAGATCATGTATGTATGCCACTGAGCAGAAGTGGTTGCCATATGGTGATCCCTCAATAACTAGCAGCGATTAATACCACCTGATCGTCTTCACTATTTCCCCGCTGAGTTCCACTTGCTTGCACATCCGTGGTGATTGGAGCTTCCTCTAACCACCTGGACCCCAGTGCTGTGTCTCATGCTGGACTGAAGTCGTGGGTAGACTCCTACGGACTGACTGGGTCAGTTTTCAGTTCCTGCTAGTGTATTATTCAGGGTCAACATAATAAATAAGTACAGAGGACAGGCAGAGAGGGAGAAAAAGAGGAAAAGAGAAAAAAACAGATGAAAAGAGGTGAACATTTGAAAGTTATAGGAGAAGTGTCCACCAGGGGTTCTACGGCTGATCAAAGATCTGGGTTGAGGTCTATGCAGAAGCTCATAGACAGGTATGCCACCCCCTTATCATAATACATGCAGACTAATGACTCCAACACATGCTTCCTAAGTCACAAGGCGCACTTTCCATCAAAAGTAAATTCAAAAACAATTAAAATCTAAGGGCAGTAACTTTAGCTTTGCAATAAGGCCTACTCTTCAGCATACGCTCTGGACAGCCATACAGGACTCCGGATGACTGTGGACAATGGCTTTCTGTAGAGTTTTTCACAGTAACAGAGGCATATATGAAAAGCTACAGAATGATAAAATAGAGGCATCATTGTCTGCCCTAACGTTTACAGCTCTAATGCACCACCTTTCGATGGGACTTAAAGAACAAACACATCTTTCCTTCAGATTTGAGAGCTAATGTATTTTGAATGTATCTGATACAACATAAGAGCAATTTCTGTTTTCATTTTGAACTAGTTTCTTGGGCCTGCAAGTTCAGTAAGCAATGTTTAAGATAAGCCCACGTGGACAGTGGTGAGAGCCAGAGCTTCGGGAGGCAGGCAGACCTATGGTGAAATCCTGCACCTGCTCTGGACTGATTCTGTAGTGTGACCGATGAGCACGCCGGCCTGCTGGATGGGTGGTGCTGGGCTCACATGAGATAATGTATGACTTGTTTAGGCAGTGCCTGGCATGTTATAAGCATCCAGTAAATACTAACAATTGTTCTGCCACCAAAATTATCAATTATAGTGAAAGCATTCAGATAAATGGTGCTAAAGGCACACTTAAACAGGAATCGTAACAAAAATAAAATGCTAAGACGATTGGTGAAATGGGAGCTCCGGGAGGCAGGGCTATTCGTCTGCTCCCTTCTCTGCTTCATCTGCTGAGCTGGAGCCGCCTCTGACACACAGCATACATAGTTGTCAGATTAACGAATAATGCGCTACACAAAATCCCACTCCGAGGGAGGACCCTCTGGAATGGGGACCACACCACCGTGTCCACTTCTCCCCCATCCCCACAGCATGCTCTGTGCTGGGGCGCCGGCCCCTTCCGTTGTGGTTAAGAGTCCACACTTGAAAATGAGATTCCTTTACAGGCAAAGCTCTCGGGCCAAGGATCACTGATGTTTTCGTAGTCACCTAAATGGAAACCAGTTTAGTCCTTCTGGATCAAAAGTGCTGAATGCCAAGAGCAAAGGAGAAAGGGCACCTGGCTCAGTCTCTGCCCTGCCCTTCACTAGCTCTGTGGTCCTGAGGACACCGCCACCACCGGCCACCAGCGAACTCAGCTCCACGTGTGGCCTAGGAGAGTGGTCGGCAAATTCACTAGTCCACGGAGCCAAATATCAACAGTACAACAAATGACATTTCTTTGGAGAGCGACATTTTTTAAACTTAAACTTCTTCTAATGCCACTTCTTCAACATAGACTCACCCAGGCCGTGGTATTTTGTGGAAGAGCCACACTCAAGGGGCCAAAGAGCCACAGGTGGCTCGCGAGCTGCAGTTTCGGAGATCTATTCAGTCAACAAGGAAATAAAGATAGGAATGGGAAGTGGGCTCAATAGGAGGAAGCTCAATAGGAGGAAGCTCTGACTTGTCTACACCACAAGGTTCCTGCAAAGATCAAATAAAAGCGCTGGGAAAGGAACACTAGACAAAAATGGTTTTTCTTTGTCCAGAAAAATACTACTTTATGCCAGTAGTCACTTCAGCTTATTGTCAAGATTTTTTTTTAAATGACTGAAAAGAAAGAGAGTGAAATATCTGGACAGCTAGTACAGAAGCAAACTTAAAAAATATGCTGCTACTGATAACAAAAAAGGTTTTAAAACTTATTTCCTTTCAGAATACTGTGTTAGGAGCATACTTTTAAAATCAGGTTGTTACAGCAACTGTTGTTTTGTCTGTTTGTTTGTTTGTTTGTTTTTAATATGGAGGACCTAAAATAATGTGCCAAAAACCTTCCTGCTCCCTTCTTAATCTATAGGGAAAGAGCAAAAACGGTGGTGGGGAAGAGGGTTTCGTCTAAGGATTGCAGGCCTAAGCTATCCCTATTCATCTTTTTGCCTCAAAACAAGAAGGAAAAATAAAAAGGGTTCACTGAGTTCAGAATACCTTGTGCTATCTGTGGAAAATGAGCTGAAAAATATGCTGAGTAGAGAAAATAACAATTAGTCAGCAGCTCACCAGGGCCGGGTGCCTCCTTAGCCTCCTCTCCAGGGAACACAGTGCCTCCTGCCTCAAGGCTGCTGGCCCAACAGAGGCAACAAAAGTGTAACAAATGCTCCAAAACACTGAGATTGGCTTTTTCCCAGGAGGGAAGCAGAAGTGAAAGCCTGGCCCGGTGCAGGCAGCCTGTATCAGGGAGAAATAACACAACGAGGACAGCCTGGGACTGCTCCGGAGGCCCTGGGGTGTCGGGGAGGTGGGCGGACAGTCACCTGTGGGCGGGCTGGGCTGAGTAAGACAAAAGCACACTCACCCCAATGGTGATGTCCCTTGGGGAGTGGGAATTAGGCTTCATGGGGGTCTGCTTCCCCCATTTTCCAAATCTATAACAAACCACACGTTTTTGTAAAGGGCCTACCAAGTAAACTAATAGAGTTCAAAAATATACTCAATGATACACGGATGAGATTTTAGGAGAAAAGGCTCTCTTTATCAATTTCAAAAACACTGACTTTTTAGCTGAAAAAAGATTGATTTCTTGAAGCTAGTGCATCCTAAACAAACCCCTTGCCCTCCAGTTCCCACTGTAGCTCCTCCAAGAACACAGTAGGCCGCATGAGAGTGTTCCCAGAATTATTTCAACATTATCTAGGTCTGCAGGCAACACTCCGCTGCCATCTGCCTCTAATGAAGACGGTAATGATGGAGATCACTGCCTCGTGGATGGAGACGCCATGCGAGGGCACATGTGTACACAATCTGTGCCTTTTCATTCAGGTCCCAGCGCTGGTAGAGGAGAGAAGTGTTTGAACAGCATTACGCAGCTGCTTTTAAGGATTTCTATTTCCCTCCTCCAAGTGTTGGTTTGGCTGCCATTGTTCTATCCCAGTGGTCGGCAAACTCATTTCCACAAAATACCACAGCCTGGGCGAGTCTGTGTTGAAGAACTGGCATTAGAAGAAGTTTAAGTTTAAAAAATGTGGCTCTCCAAAGAAATGTCAGTCATTGTCCTGTTGAGATTTGGCTCTGTGGACTGATGAGTTTGCCGACCACTGCCTTAGGCGATCACAGTTAGACACTGCCTCTGGGGATCTGGCCCCCCAAATTCCCTCTCCATTGGGAACTGTGTTCCAGCATTCACACTCCACAGGGAGATTCTTTCTCATAAGGTTTCCCCACATTCCTGAGGTTTGCTCATCAGCCACCTTCAGCGCCTTGCTGCCTCCGTCCTGTTACCCATCCCCAGCGTGCTCGGCGTAGCTTTCCCCAGAGCGTTAAATACAGCTGCTTCTGCCCCCTGCTCTGAAGTTACCCAAAGCTCAGGAAGCTTTTGGCTTAGGGGCCGTCTTCTCTGCCTGTGTCTCATCTTAAGATGACCTTCGGCAAATGCATGAGCTTCCAAAAGCCGGGACCTCTGGGGGCCAGCGAGCATCCACATGCCCGGACCACGCGCACCAGACCATGCACGCTCTCCACAATGCTTCCCAATCAATCATCATTCTGGATCGTCCAGGCCCTCACCAGCCTGTTCTGTGTTCCTAGCAGCAAAATGTCTTTCTTGCCTTGGTTTTCTATCACAGAGGGTCCCGTCTTTTGCTTCTCGGCCGTCCAAGGGAAGCTTTGAAAAGTTCAGCCTACCGGCTCATGCTTCCCTGTGCTCTGGGGTGAGCACAGAGCTGAGCCTGTGCACCGGGTCTCCGGGCCTCCCTCGGCTCCGGGCCCAGCACACGTGCTCCCGATGCCGTCCTGGGCTGGAGAGATAGGAACGCGGTCAGGGCCAGATCAGCCGGAAAGAAGCACACCCACCCCACCCCGGCAGGCTGCGCACAGCACAGTTGGAAGCAGAAAGAATCTGAGTCTCTCCAGATCTCTCTTTTCCTAAATGAAATGAAAAGCGGAAATTCCGGAAAGCTGATCGAAGCCTAACAGCCAGAACATCACAAATTCACATGCCAGGTGTACCGTGTAGCTGCTTTTGAAAACCAGTAATATGATGTCGCTGTAATACAGCACACAACATCTACAGCCTTCTGGCTGGAGCGCGGCTTCTCAGCTCTCAGGAACAAGTACTGTTTCTCTACAAGGTGATATGCCTCCCAAATGGCACAAAAGGTACAATGAGATATCTGATCCCAAAACCTAGTACTCACCCTCTTCCTGTCCAGAAACCCAGTGAGTACAAGTACTGAATGGTGAACTCACACTGGGGTTGGCTACTGAGATGCCCAGTCTCCTTCCACCCTCACCGGAGCGAAGCAGTTGGCCCCACAGGCAGGTCCACGGGACTAGGTCCATGTGGTCTTATAATAGGTTGAAAAGCTGGAGCAGCCCCCGCCCATGAAAACAAAGCCAGAACAGATGAGATCAATTCATAAGGAAAGAGAGCAAAGGAGAAGCCACTGAGTCCACCTGGGGCAGCAGCTGGCCATGGGGTTCAGGAGCAGTGACTGGGTCAAGGAGAAGGTGCTGGGCCCCCTGCCCCTTGTCCCAGCCCCAGAAGAGTCAGCCCCTCCCCCAGACAGCCGAGGCACCCAGGAAGGTCCTTGCTTGGACCCTACAGAGGAAGGAAGGCCCCTGTGGATGCACCACGCCCCTGTCCTGAAGCAGAGGCCCCAGTGTGAGGGACCCCATCTCCGAGCCTCTCCCTCCACAGCTAGCAGAACCCCCAACCTGGAGCAGAGCCAGCCCTTCCCCAGATACAGACCAACCAGGCAGCGGCCCCGGCCCAGCCCCGACCCTCTCCTTGCCTGCCGCACGAGGTCATTTTATTTAAAAACTCAAAGAAAAAGAAAAAACAACGTACTGTTCATGAGGCTGCCAGAGAAAGAGACTTTCGGCCTAACATGCGGTCCCTGCAGGTGCAGCATCAGCACCCTGGGGACTTGTAGGAAATGCAAGCTGATTGGGCAGCAGCTCAGACCCACCAATCAGAATTGGGGGCGGGGCCTAGCAGGCCAGGTCTCACCCTCAGGTGAGTGCAATCAAACTGTGTCAACAAGTGCGCTTAAACTTGACTCAACAAGGTCATTGTGCTGTCAGCTCACTAGCAGCTTCTCCACAGCGGCAAACAGGCAGAGGAAGGAAGGATCCCCTCCAGCAGTGGTCAGCAAACTCATCAGTCCACAGAGCCAAATAGCCACAGTACAATGACTGAAATTGCTTTGGAGAGCCACATTTTTTAAACTTAGACTTCTTCTAACGCCACTTCTTCAACATAGACTAGCCCAGGCCCTGGTATTTTGTGGAAGAGCCGCACTCAAGGGGCCAAAGAGCTGCATGTGGCTCGTGAGCCACAGTTTGAAGACCACGACCCTTCAGGATTTTCTCCTCATGGAGAAAGGAAGCTCCGTTGTGTACAGGACATCATACGTTTCCTTCCTATTGAAGAGCTTGCAGCCACATCACAAGATGAGAAGTAGTCCTTGAGACCCATTCTGAGTGTTGTCTTGCTCTTCTCACTGCTGCCAGGCCTTCCCCTTGCTATTGGGACATTTTTCTTAAAAATCTATCTGTCATTTCCCTTTGCCCAAAGAGTGTCTCATTAGTTCCTATTTCCCATGGAGTAAGCCTACGCTATTGGGCTTGGAAAACAAGGCCAGCCACACCTGCCGCAAACCATTGTCGCAATCTAATTTAAATTCTACGCATTAAAGGGAATGAGTGGTTTTGAATAAAGAGACCAAAGAGTCTCCACAACAGTTGCCTGTATCAGAGCCCCCCGGGGAGGTCAGCTATGCACATGGTCAGATACATGCCCAGAGGGTCAGCTACTGGGGCCCCGAACCCAGGTCTAGACCACATCTGTCAAGGGGTCTGTGGCAGGTGTTGGTTGAAATACCCTGCTCTTTGTACTTAATGACATGAGACGCTGCAAGTGCCTAAACTTTAAGCCAGAGCCCGGGAAGTGAGCGCCATTGCTTGCTGGGCGATGCCATACTGAATAGCTTCTATTCTCAGATATTTTCATCTCAGGAAGGTGCCTGTCCCCCTCACCAAAGCAGTCTGACATCTCTCAGCATGCACATCGCATTCCCCCATTTAAGAAACAGTGCATTCAGGTGGACTCCACCTCATGTGAAGGAGGGAGGGGTCTAGCACTGCAATGTTCTACAATTTCAAAGGTGGGGACCCCAGAGCTAGCTAGCGCTGTGTGGGCAGGAAGTGTAGGGGGCAGGGGTTCCCCCATGTACCCAGAGATATGCTCTCAGCAGTGCCTCCTGGGGGCTCCTTTGCCAGCCAGGACTGGCACATCCAACTTCAGACGGCCATTCAGGATTGTGCCACCAACATGCAGCCCGATCATCCTTCTCTCACTCTCGCCATTAACGTCTTTTCCCTCTGAAAAGTATCATACCTTCTCTCTCGCCATTAACGTCTTTTCCCTCTGAAAAGTCTCAGAACAAATAGAGTCTGTTTGCATGAATAATTCACCGAGTTCCCAGATACAAAGGGGACATCCAAGTCCGCTGAGCTGCCAGAGAAACTAACCAAGATCCATTCCCACTGCTTCCCGGCATCAAAGAGCTTCAGCCCGCTGGGGAAAAGCTCTCTCTTTTTGGCTAATCTTTTGAAATTCTTTCCCTTCCACCCCAAGAATGTTAAATGCCGCTCCATCAAGCCCAGCACTGCATTGTGTGAGAGGGATGGGGATTCCAGAGCCTGCATTCCAGTTGAGTTTTGCCCTTAGGTGCTGCGTGACTTGGGGCAAAGCATGTATTTATTTGACCCCTCTGAGATAAGGAGGAGGAGGATGGGGCACCCAAGGTCCTTTGGCTCCAGCCAGTCCAGAAAGAGATAGAGAATGTTACATCCGGGTTACATCCGGACAGAGTGAGGCATTCTGTTCTAGCAAGGATGCTCTGCCTCCGTTTCACTTTTCTGAGGGTGACTTCAGGCAGAGATTTCTGCAAATGCCAAATTTTAAGAGCTGAAGAAGAGGGTTGTCAAGGTATCAGAGTAAGTTACTAGCCCATGGGTCAGCAAACTGCGGCTCTGGAGCCATATGCGGCTCTTTGGCCCCTTGAGTGTGGCTCTTCCACAAAATTAGAAGTACCCTAATTAAGTGAATAGCAATGTATCTACCTATATAGTTTCAGTTTAAAAAATGTGGCTCTCAAAAGAAATTTCAATTGTTATGCTGTTGGTATTTGGCTCTGTTGACTAATGACTTTGCCCACCATTGGCCTAGCCTGAGTAGAGGTTTTTGAGAATTGCCCTGTCACATCCTGTGTGGGAGTGGGCGGAGCACAGGCAATTGGGGCCTTAAGCTTCTTAGATTTTCACTTCAAGGGAGATTCTGCTCGGGCTACTCCTCCAAGCTGGAAACTCCTTTAGCCTGGGATGGAAATACTACCAGGAATGACAGCCCCGGAGCTGGCAGTCACTGACCAAGTGCAGGGATGTTTGACTCCATTTCTGCAGTTGATGGCAGATTGGAAGGCCAGGCGCAGAAACTGTTTTATTTTATTTGACCAGGCTAAACTAATGTAGATAATTAAGACTCGCTGCCTAATTAACTCCAAATGGCTACACAGAGAGTAACATAATCCTGTTGCTTCCTAAATATTGAGGTTTTATCTATACAGTAAAAGCAAAATTAAGTGTGATCAAAGGAACCACTACTTTCGCATGTTGTGTCGTTAATGGCATAGCATCCTTTTAGGATTATAGAATATTTATGCCAAGGCCTCTGTTTACTGAGAGAGGACAAGAGGGTCCCAAGGTTAATGACTGTGACAGGTCTCTCAGCTAGTTGGTGACAAAGACGGGTCCCTCAGAAGCTCTCCTGGTCGATGAGTGCTCTTTCAAATTACTCATTGAAAGGATCCAGTTTTAGTAAGAGAAATTGCTTCTGTTTTATTGTTCATGGTTTATTGAGCAATTTGGGATCAAGGGCGCTTTGGCAATTGGCAGTGGTGGGGTTGGACGAGAAGGAACGGAGGGCCCTGGCTTGTTTTATTCAAATGGACTCAGGTGCCGCTCATTTATTTTTCACAATCTACCAACAAAGCAAGCTAAGCCCCTGCCCCACTCCTCATGAAAACACGACTTAAAAAGGCGCACTTTAGAAATGAAATAAGTCAGAAATGGTGCTGCCCGTGGTTTATTGGGTTCCAAACAATTTGTCACACAGTGCAACAGAGTAAGCTGGGCCCTGGTGGGATGCCGAAGGAGGCTGGCTGGCCCCAGAGTTGAATTTCAGAAGCTGCCAGAGGGACCAGGAGCACGGAGGGACAAAGGAATTCAGCACTGGATGTGACCTAGCGGTGTCCAGCCTCAAGGTGGGGAGACTTCGGCTCCCAACTGTGATGGTCAAGTCAAGATGATATCTTACTTAATCATCTACATTTCAGTCTTCACAGTGATATCACCAGGAAGGAAAATTGTCCTGATGACAGCTATGAAAACTGAAGTTCTAATTGGTGGTCAAGATGCTGCTGCTGACAGGTGCGGAAGTCTGGGGTCGACCCAGGTCTGTCTCTTGGAAAACAACACAAACAAGAGCCATGTTTGCTCACACGCATCCAAAACTGGAGGGTATGTGCAGAGAATGCAGTGGCTTGGAAGGAGGTCTGAGCCTGGCTCCAACAGCAATAGAATCCGGAATAGTCAGTAGATCAAGATAAAACCTGCCTCATAACCACAGCGGCACATGAAAGGCCCAGAGTCCTGGTCACAAGGCATGGAAACTACAGGCAGAGGGTTCTCAGGGGACTTCCAAATCGCTCCTGATCTCTAACCAAAGATAAAAGCTTAAGGCCCAAAGGTCCTCTATAGAGAAATGCCCTTGGGTTTTTGCCCAACTGAGTGGAAAAATATCAAACTCAGAACCCTCAACATATCTGGGGGTGTCAAGATCTCAGTATTTTTGCTGAAAACCAGAAAGCAGAGAATCAGGTCTTGGAGGAAGGTCTGCTAAGTCTTTGCAGACCAGGCCCACAGGAGCATGTCCCAGCCAGGACTCCCTCCCCTTCTTGGACCAGTGAGACGGCCAGAGAGAGCATCGGGGAGCTGGAGAAAGAGAAGAGGGATTCGTGGTAGCCTTCTCTGTCCCTTACCAACTTCTCCCGGAAGCTCTCGCCCTGCCAAAGGGAGGAGACATGTCCATTCTGTGTCTTACAGACTCACTTGACTGTAGGGAGCTGCGCAGGGAACTCCATCCTCCTGCCTCCCAACTCTGCCCGACAAATACCAATTCCTGTATGCTTTAATTTCATCTATGTTAATAGGAGGAAGATGATTGCCAAAGATGTAAATGAAAGTGCAAGGGAATAAACAACAGCAAAGCGTTAGACAAAAGTATCAGGGATGGTGATAATCATCGTCATAAAATAGATAAATGTTATGCAGCAAAGGAAAACAAAACCTACATGTTAACAACAGAAGAATAGTTAAGATAACTGTGGCTTATCTATATGCTAGAAGCTAGACAGCCATTAAAAGTGGTTTTATGAAGAACTTTTTATGATGAAAGATGATGACTCTGACATAATATTCAATGGAAACCTACAGTGGGTGCCTGCAGGTATGCTTGATGGGCGGATGGACAGATGGTTGGGTGAATCGTGATAAAAGCAATTAGAAGGGAAGGGGGGGGAGGAAGGAAATTATAGCAATATGTAAATAGGATCTACCTCGGAGTGGATGCACCCTGGGTGTTTTAATTTCTCTTTTATTTTTATTTGTTTGGTTCTACCCTGCCTTGTTCTAAAAGCAATTTAATGTGTATACAATGTACATACAAGGTAAAATGAAGTTTGAGAAAAGCAGGTAAAAATACATAGAAGAATGGTCAGTGATTGGCAGCAGGTGGCCGGGATGTGGAATATACTCCCTGAAGCCCTACAGGTTTGAGAGAGACCCACCACACATTTGCCTGTAACCTTCTAACCATCAGATCTGGATGGAGACACAGATGAGGAGACTCATGAAGACAGAGCATCACAGGAAAGTAAAGCAGGAATGATTCCATTCAAGGAACGGGGAGGAAAGTTCTCCCATGATTCTCTGCTCAGGAGGACACTGTGGAAGGTGGTGAATCTGGTTGGGCGACATCTGGCTCCCTCAGTGACCCAGTGAGTCACCTCCAGAGATCAGGTAACCTCTGTGTAATGAGGGCAGAACGCCCACGTACCTGGATAACAGCTACGACGTAGGGATGGCCACTAACTCCCAAGCTCTGTGCTGAGTGACTAATACTATCTCATCTAATCCTCCTGCAGCCCTGCAATGGCTCATCATTCGCCTTACAGACTCAGAAACAGGTTCAGAGAATAGCTGGATTCAATTATTGACCAAACAGCCAGGCCAGAATTCTGTCTACACAAGCCAGACATGGGTCACCGTCACAAATTTTGCTTCTGGATCCAGACAAAAAGCAACACTCCATACAGGCCAAAGGCGCAAAGCCAAAAATGCAGTGCCATGGAAACAGCCTCAGAGGGGATCAGTTTTCTCTTCACACCTTTCAGTGTTTCCAAGTGTTTGCCAATGAGTAGGTTTACTTTCAATGACCCGCTCCTTAGAATTCCCTCACCACTCAAGCCCACCTGGTTCCCACTACTTCCAGTTGATTGAAGAGTTCTTGAGGCATCTCTTTCTCTCTTCCTGATGAGACAGCCTCAGGATGCAGAGAATCATTGTGGCCTGTAAGTTACCCATCCTTCTGCAGTCTCTAACTGTGCAGATGTACAGGCCATCAGTGAGCTACTTCTCTGTGGTGGGTTCTCAAAATGAGCTTAAATCAACTGTGAGCACCCACTGAACTCCTCCTCCGGTGCCTCATCATCTTCTGAATCCTCACCACACCCCCTTGAGAATAAGTACATTTTACTAGACCCAATGAGTGGAGGAAGGTATTGAGGTCCAGGCACTTTAAATGATATTCAACTGACCAAAACATTTACTAGAGCTGGCAATAGTGATTGGACATAAATATTCTCATATATTCACATTTGGAGTATTAATGAGAATCGGCTTCCTTCTTGAGGCCAAAACCCACCAACAAAGCGGATGGTGCACAGAGCCCTTGACACAGACATTCCACTTGAGTAGACTTCCCTAAGGAGATGATATCAATGAGAGCAAAGTTAGAATGTTTATTTTTTTTAAGATATTTTTATTTATTTCAGAGAGGAAGAGGAAGAGAGAGAGAGAAGCATCCATGATGAGAGAGAATCATGGATTGGCTGCCTCCTGCAAGTCCCCCACTGGGGATCGAGCCCACAACCCAGGCATGTGCCCTGACTGGAATCGAACCTGGGATCTTTCAGATTGCAGGCAATTCTATTCACTGAGCCAAACCACCTAGGGCTAGGATGCTTCTTAAAACTGTTTATTATAGGGCAAGATGGGAAACCAAATGTCCAAAAATAAGAGTCTGCTTAAATAAACTAGATTTTAATCCTTATATTGAAATAGCAGGTGCCCATATAAAACTATGTTGTAGGGTGAATAATATTTATTGATGTTAAAATTATTTTTGGTTTTGATGCATGTAAAACAAGAAAATTGGGTTATGAAACAATTTGTGTAACATGATTTCATTTCTTAAATAAATATTGTAAGATGTGCCTGTAAGAAAAAAAAAAATCAAAAGGATCTAAGGATTGACTCCAAAATGTTCACAATTGTTATTTGTGGAAATAAGGTATTACCAGCAGCTTTTAGTTTCTTCTTTATGCATATAGGTATTTTTAAAACTTACCAGCCCAAACCGGTTTGCCTCAATGGATAGAGCATCCGCCTATGGACTCAAGGGTCCCGGGTTCGATTCCGGTCAAGGGCATGTACCTTAGTTGCGGGCATATCCCCAGTGGGGGGTGTGCAAGAGGCAGCTGATCGATGATTCTCTCTCATTGATGTTTCTAACTTTCTATCCCTCTCTCTTCCTCTCTGTAAAAAATCAATAAAATATATTTTAAAAAAAACAACTTACCAATAGTGAAGATGTATTACTCTGTGAAAAAAGGAAATTTAAATTACTCTGTTTAAAACAAGCTTAAAACATACCACAGTCTCAGTTTGGCATACCTGTCTATATGGCAGAAAAGAGCCAAGACATGGGTGAGAAGGCTGACCCGCCAGGTCAGAACGTCCTGTTTGTCTGTGGCATTGCCTTGGGCAGAGCTCAGGGTTTAAGACCCCCTCCCATCAGGTGGGGGTTGATGAGAAACCCTCATATGGGTACAAAGCTTCCCCTTGAGGTATGCCAAGGAGGGATGTCAATAAAAGTAACTCAAGCTTTCTCTTTCTGATGCTTGCAAGTTTGAGTTTAGGGGCAGGGCTACCCGGGGAGATGGAAATCAACCCAATTTTTACGTTTGTAAGAAATTTCCTTTCACCTAAACCTCCCCCATCTTTGATTTCCCAAGAAGGTACTTACCTCTGTGGACCCAGCAGTGGTCTGTTATTTATTTCAGCTTTCCTGCAAGCAGAGAGCACTTGGTAATCGAAGATAATCCTGCTCCCACATTAAAAAAATAAATAAAAATGAAATTGTCACTAAAAGGCCTCAAAAGCTTAGAAAACATAAAGGAGTATAATTTTAGTCCTAAACGTTTTCTCTGTTGGTTTTGTTTTAGTACTTTCCAGCACAGGAGCAGAGTGAGCTGATGCTGCCAGCACTTCTTTTTCTGGAAGGCTGCTTCCCTGAGTTCCTGAATGGAAAGACAGGTCCGGGCCTTCACCTAGAATAGCATCTGAGGAAGTGAATGCTTTCACCACCACCACCCCTTTCATTTCCCCCCATTGGGGAAGCTTTCTTTCTTTAACAGGAAGTCGTTGAGAGCCCACTAAAAAACACAAGAATGACCACATTCCGCTCCGGTGGTTTTCCAATAAGGAGAAAGCTGGCAGAAGGTTCCCTCTCCTATGTCAGCTGCACAAGCACCAAGCACACTTGCAAAATGTCAAGGATCTTCCAAGCTGAACATGTTAGGAAGCCACTGTCCAAAGGGCAGTAGAGATGCCGGGTCCTCATGACTGACCTTGGTTTCCTCTCTCCGTATTGTCTAATGCTAACATGGATGATTTAATTGCTCCAGCATGTGCCTTGGTCTCTCATGCCTCAGTGACTTTCCATATTCTGCCCTCTCTACTGGAACCACCCTCCTACCCTGTCTGCCCAGGAACTGCTGAGTCACTTGCTCAGACGTCTCCCAGTGACACCCAGTGAACAGGGCCCTTCCCAACTTCCCCAGCAAGGCCAACTGCTCCCTGCTACTCTCTATATGTTGGAGCGAATCCCATTATTACATAAGCCTCAGTCAGCTAGAACCAGCCATTACATGTGCATCTTCTCTCCAAAAACGGAGATTTTTGAGAGTGACATCTAGATCCATTTCTCTTCTTTATTCCAGAATTAGCACAGTGCTCTTCCCAAAAGTAAGGACTCAGAAAACTTGGTCCGCCTGGATGAAAAAACTGTGACGGGTCAGCAGAGATAGTGAAGGGGAAGGGAAGAGGGAAGTGGATGCAGGAAGAGAAGATGGAGCGAGTGGAAGAAGCAGAAGAGGAGGGAGAGCCAGGGACAGTACAGGTGAAATGCTTTAGGATCTTAACATCTGAATTTTTTATGGTCAAAATGTTCTTCTTGTATAACACCTATTGTTTAATTCATGCCAAAAGTCGATGAGCAAATAGGACAGTGATATTAACATTTGTATGTTTGAAAGCTACTGAGAAGGGATTTTCACTCTCAGAGGAACAATAAAGGATGAGGGGTTAAGGAAGAGGAAACAGCAAGAATGCCAGGCTTGCTGACTTGTTCCCCGACCTTCAATTTCTCATCCATCCTCCTCAAGTCTCATATTAAGCCCCTTGGGCAGACTGTCAACAGAAGGCTTCATGGAACAAAGAAGCATTGAAAAGAACTATGAAAATAAAGGGCATTTTAGCTCAGTGAAGAGCCCTCTGATTCAGAAGGGAAATTCTTCCCATGATCTTTCCCTTTGAAAAAACAATAAAAGGAAAAGGAAAAGGAACCTAGAGTCAGTTCACCTGATCCTGAAGACAGCAATGACAGAGAGTGAAGCTATCCTATATAATAAAAGCCCAATGTGCTAAGTGTCCAGTCATCCATTCAACCAATCAAGCGTAATATGCTGATGATATGCTAAGGCTGCTCAACCACTCATTATGAAGTGCACTGACCACCAGGGGCCAGATGCTCCAATGGTAGGTTAGTTTGCTGATGGGTTCCAATCCATCAGGACTGAGAAATACAGGCCTGACAGGCCCTGAAGCCCTCCTATGGTCCCTCCCTGGCTAGCCAACCTCCCACAACCCTCCCTGGCCCTGCTTGTGCACAGGTGGGATCCCTTGGCCTGGCCTGCACCCTCTGGCAATCCAGGACCCCTTGAAGGATGTTGGAGAGCTGGTTTCAGCCCAATCCCACAGGCCAGGCTGAGGGACCCCACTGGTGCATGAATTTGTGCACCAGGCCTCTAGTTTTATATATTTGATCACCGTGGAATTATAGATAAAAGCCTGGGGAATCCTGACATAATTTCAGAGAAGTCTGGAAAAAAAAAATACAGGAAATTCATGGATTGGCACTCTGAATCTGAGAATTTTCTCTGGAATGGGGACCAGAGGATTTTGTGAACTTCTAGAAAAAGGCAAAATAAGCTTCAGTATGGTCTGTTTAAGACAACTAGTGCCAGGAAAAAAAAATTAGAGCTCATTTGCTGGTATTTCTCTGAAGGAAAGGATGCATAAGCATTTTGGTTGGTAAAATTCTTCGGTGTGTGAAAAGTTTAACAAAACGTACCTGGTCTCTCACTGCCTTTCCTCATTGTGGCAGCCAGAAACATCATCATAATTCCCCATAGCTCCTAGGAGAGTGGCAGTGTCCTCTCTCTGTTCCCCCTTGAGACCCACTGAGGCTCCCACCCCTCCCCTTAAAGCCTACCTCATTTTCACAGACAGAATGAAGTTGGGTGCAGAGAAGAAATGCGATTCTGGACAGTAGTTGAATTGGTTGGTAGTAGAGCCTGGCTAGAATCCAACCCTTACAACTCAATCGATTGCACGGTGGCTAGGGCTTGTTGAGAAAGGCAGCTCAGGACCCTGATACCTTCTGGAAAAGCTTCATTGATTACCTAGCCTGCCCCACATCCCAGACAAGGCAGGGAAACTCACAGCAATCTCCTTCATCAATGAACATCTGTGGGTCTGATGATGAAGGGTAAAAGAGATCAACATTTTATTTCTGATGTTCAAAAGCCACTTGAAATTTTCCAGAAAAAAAAAAGTGGAGATAAAGTACAATATGATGTCCACAATAAACAATAGTTCTTAAACATGAAAGCATGTATTATTCAATGTTGGCTTCCTCTCACCAGTGAACCGCTGCATCAATTTAACCTGAAAGTCTAAATCAACTTTGGATTAGCCTTGGATGAATGGAGCTTTGTTCCATTGTGACTCCTGGTGAGAACAGCCTCTGTGGGTTCCTGAAGTGAATCCTGCCATACGTAGCAGAATAACAGAGACTGATGAGATTTTCTGCATGAGGGCTGCACTGCTGTCATCTTGCTAAGTTTGAGAAGTTCTAGAAAATGCAGAAGAAGGCTGTGGAGGGGGAAGCATCATACTCACTGATGGGGAATTTTTCAAGAGTAAGTTTGGTTCTGCAGTTGAGAAGTATATTGGGGACAAAGGAGTACAGTGACAAAATCAGGTGTTTGCCCCTTTGGGCCCCTTTCCGTTTTACTACCCACACAATGCAATATGCAGATCATAGAACTGTACACTTGAAACCTATGTGACCTTATTAACCAATGCCACTCCAATGAATGTAATTTTGAAAAGAAAGTAAGAGCCCTGGCCAGGGTTTCTCAGCAGCTAGAGTGCCGGCCCAGCCCCTAAATGGTGTGGGTTTGATTCCTAGTCAAGGGCACATACCTGGGTTGCAGGTTCAATCCCCAGACCCAATAAATGTTTCTCTCTCTTCCTCCCTCCCTTCCTCCCTCCCTCCCTCCCTCCCTCCCTCTCTCCTTCCCTTCCTCCCTCTTTCTCTTCCACTCTTTCTAAAAATAAATGGGGGGGGGGGGGCGTGAACCTCCAATGAGATTAACAAAACAAAAAAGAAAGAAAATAAAAAAGAACTGATTTGATATAAAATGAAAGGCTCTTATGTATTCATCTACGTTTGTTGTTTTTCTTTCTCCTTGTGCATTTGTTACATTGCTTCCTAAACTAATTACCTAATTACAGAGGGTGAAAGCATTTAAAGGATTAAAGTGTGTTCCCTCACATGTAATGTGGCGGAAGCGATGCTTATTAATTGCTCCACTGAAAAATGCTCCAATCCCCCCTTTCTCAGCCGCTGAGTCATTCACTTATCAGCCCCCTCCACCCACGTGCTTAACCAGCGCTAATCCCCCTCCTCCAAGGTACCACTAAACACCTACAGTCCTTTATTCTAAGCCTTTTAATTAATCACATTGGCGATCATGGGCTGACCCTCTTCCCTCCCGCATGCCATTCCTGCCATTTCCTGGGGGAAGAACCAACAAGAACACACATTTCTAGCAATGACTGAGAGGCACTTTGTAAGCAATTATTCCTTTAACATTGGAGTCGCCAACACCACTTCAGACAGGAGAGGTCAAATGTGGCTGTGTTTATGGTGACCTACAGATACAGCTGGCATTTGAATTCTGCTCTGTGGAGAGGAGGACCAGAGTGAACACAGGGAGAACCTGCTGCTCAGACATGGACTCTGCCAATGGGGGTCCCTTAGATGATTTAGGGAGGAATTGGGGAAAGAAGTTGGGAAGGAGCCAGGGTCCCGCCAGAGGAAATACATGGATGGGCTTCAGCAGCTGAAGGGATGGGATCTGGACAGCAGGTCCAGCAGGGGGGCAACTCATGACTTGGGGAGGGGCAGGGAGGGAGCAGAGCAGGAAGCAGAACTGGAGTAGCACAGAGAGCAGGCAGGTCTAGGAGACAGCCATTTGTGTGCTTTGCAAAGAGCGAGGAAGGTCACCTTGCTCCCTGGGTAGGGATGTCTGCCACCAGAGCTGGCTTGCGGCTGAGCTCCCAGGAACCTTCTCTAGGTCTGGCTGTGCATCCAGACACATTAACGGAATTTTCTGGAATGAAGAGTTAGCATATATGCCTAAGGTTTTAAGTAATTCCTATGATTTAGTTAGCATGTTGACTCAAATAAATACAAACTTTAAAGAAATCATCCCCTATATTATCATTTTGTTTTAAAGCTAGGGCAAACAAAATAAAACATTTTAAGAGAGAATGATGGCCCTAACCGGTTTGGCTCAGTAGATAAGAGTGTCAGCCTGCAAACTCAAGGGACCTAGGTTGGATTCTGGTCAAGGGCATGCACCACGGTTGTGGGCACATCCCCAGTAGGAGGTGTGCAGGAGGCAGCTGATAGATGTTTCTCTTTCACCAATGTTTCTAACTCTCTATCTCTCTCCCTCCCTCTCTGCAAAAAAGCAATAAAATATATTTTTAAACAACTAGAAAATTATGTTAAAACAAAATGCTACCCCACAAATGATAGAAATCCACAACCAATCACCAAAGCTCCATAGCATATCTCAGGGTTTTGGGTTGGGCTGAAGTGGCATTACTCTTTTTACTCTAACAACAAGGAGGCTGGCTTGTGTGACTTTCCAGGAGGGCTAAAAGGAGTCATGGTGCACTGAGCAGCAAGCACGCCGTTGCCCACACAAGGTAAGATTGCCCTCGCAGGTCAGCCTCAGCCACTGCCCTTCCCTTTGTATTTCTAGGGGTGGGGGAGGGGAGGGAATCACTCTGCTTAAATTGCAAAAACTGAATTTGAAATGTCCTACCCAGTCTGCTGTGTCAATTATCCTCACGCGTGCCCTTCAGAAGCCAGCTTAGAAACCCCCAGCCCCAGAGACTTTCCAGCTAAGACCTGCTGATAACACCCTTTTATAACAATGGCAGCTACTACTATTTCCGGAGATGTGCCCAAGCGCCTCCAAAACACACCTCCAGGCCTACAGATAAGAAAACTGGGGGCTGGACCTTCCACCACATTAAGGTACTGATCTGCCTGCATGTCCATTATCCATGGCATATTTCTCACCCTCAGAAGGGCAGAATCCCTTGTCATTTCATCTTTGGTTTTATACCCTGTAGTGTTGGCCACATGGCAAAGACCTAATAATGTCTGGTAAAGAGAAAGTGTAGGGGAGAAAGAAGAGAGAGAGAGAGAGAGAGAGAGAGAGAGAGAGAGAGAGAGAGAGAGAGAGAGAGAGAGAGAGAGAGAGAGAAAGAGAGAGAGAGGTAAGGAGAGAAAGAAAGGAGGAAAGGAAAGGAACAAGACTCAATAGAAACACATTTTCCACTAGCAGAAAGACCTGGGGATCGAATTTCAACTCTTCGGTAGCACAGCCACCGGTGAAGGCGCCTCTTCCCGCCGGGAACCACGTTAGCCTATGGGCCTGACAGTGAAATGAGGGGCAGGCTCCTGACTGGCTTCAGTCCGCAGGACACCTGCCCTGTACAAACACTTCCTCAGTGCTTACTTGTTAACAGGCGCTTCGCATGCTTTGCCTACACTAAGTGAGACATTCACACTTGAAAACCACAATAAACATGTTCACAGGGAGATGCATAAACAGTGAACGTTTAATGACTAATCAGAGAGTGATCAGCAACATAAATATCTCCATGTTTAAGTAAAAAAGAAACAGCCCTGACTGGTGGCTCCGCTGCAGGTTCTACAGGTTCAATGACTGGTCAGGATACATACCCAGGTTGTGAGTTTAATCCCATTTTGGGACTCATATGGAAGGCAACCACTCTTGCTCTCGCTCTCCCTCTTGTTCTCTCCCTTCCTCCCTCCCTTCCTCTCTCTCTCAAAATTAAAAAGAATAAAGTAGAAATACTATTTTTGAACCAGAACCAGAGGGAAGGGTTCCTTCCTCCTGCTAGCCCAGCAGAAACCGCTGTGCTATTGTCATGATAATAATGTTCTTGCTTTTCTTTCTTTTTCACCTTCTGTGCCCATGCATTCTCACCTAACTATTCACGCTCCCTAACTAGGTCTGCCTTAGGGACCTCTGCAGTACCCAGCTCAGGGCGGTGGTGCCCACAGGGGGGAAGAAGCAGAGCAGCCTCTGAAGTCCGGCGAGGGGCTGGGAGCTGTGCAGCGCATATGGACCTGACCACAATCTTGGTCCAGAGCCCCGGACTCACAGCTGCTGAGGAGCTCACATTAAAGCTCTCTGAGCCGGTGTCACCTCTGGGAGAGCACAGCGGGGCTCCTGCATGCCCTGGCAGTGGGCCTGTGTCCCAATCAAGGCCACTCCACTCAGCACAAGGCCACCCAGGCGCCTCCCTGCCAGCATACGGCACCATTGCCGGAGGGTCCCGGACACTGGGTCATATGTGAACTAGCCCTTCGTTTCAAAACCTTCTTACATCCCCAGGACAGGCAGAATCCAGAAACCACCCTCTCAAACTCCTACGATTTGGAAGAGCAAGAAACCCGAGCTCAGAGGGGGAGGTGAGTCGTTCAAGGTCACACGCTGTGATACCACACGGGCCTAACGAGGACAGAAAAGTAAAACTCCTTTCATCCCCTAAGCTCCAGAGCGCTCAGGCCTGATGTTTTCACTTGCTGTTCTGACTGGCCAGCCCAGTTGGTTCGTACTCTGTTTTGATGAGGTTCTGGGAAGTACGCCAGCTACCTCGAGGGATTTAGATAAAGCCAACAGAAAGCTTCACTTTTTCCCCCTGAGCCCAACTTTGAGGCCAGAGTCGAGTGATCCTGGCAAGGGTAGGGGGTCACTGTCCCCGTAACCACATGGATGGCCAGAGGCCGTAATAACCAGCTGACACTCCCTGAAGCCTTTGTGCGGGACTCTATGGTTTACAAAGTGCCCTCACCCAGGTGATCTTGCATGACCCTCATAAGACTTCCCTGGCAGGCAAGAGATGGGGCTGGTCATGTTAGTCCTGGTTTTAAAGGAAGACACTGAGCATTTGTCTCAGGTAATCAGACTAGCGGAGCTGGGGGAACCCACTATTCCAGACTTGGTGACAGGCGAGATGAGACCCTGGAGTCAGTGACCGGGGCTTCATCCTCACTCCATGATCACATGACCTGACAGATACCACAAACAGCTCCAACGATGAACTCTGTATCTCAGTCATCTCACAGTCATCTTTACAGGCCCCCAACACTGAAGGACCTTGGGGCGGTGGGCATAATTTGATTTAAATACAATTTTACCAATAAAGAATACTTGGCATCATAACACTCAGTCAAGTGTGGCATTTTTCTGAGATAATTCAGGCTGTTCTTGCCTTCTATATGGTATCTCCATCGATGTGTGTCAGTAGCATATTTGAGCAACAAGTAATTACAAATTAACTATTTCTCTCCTTTTGTGGATCAAGAAGCACAAAAGGCTGAGGCCAAGACAAAGGACGAGGCAACCTTCCCCAGTTGACAGAAGTCTCTGGGAGATTGGGGACAAGTAACAAACCTCCTGAGCTCCAGTCTATTTCCCTTCCACCCACCCACCTGTCCCAACCCCCTGTCTGCCCCTGAATATCTCCCACCTATGCATTCTCCGGTGATTCAGAGCAAGCATTTCCCATGACCTATCCCAACTATGGATGGGTCTTGTTTATTGTAGCATCATCTCACTAAGACCCATCTCCTTCAACAACCCTTCCCCTGACACCCCCTTCTCTGCGCCTGGGGCCCTCACCTGTAAAACACAAGTATAAGCCAAGGTCCTCACACTGTGGGGACCTTTAAATTGATGCGAATGGGAGAGGTCATTATCAATATGTAGCCTTGGATTTGCATTCCATGCAACTGTGCCTCAGGTCTCCATCTGTGAGGGGAGCTAGCTCTGTCTAGGACCTAGCCCGGAGTGATACTGGGAAGGCGAGTGCAGAAGGCAACCTCTCCTGGCCCTTTTCCAATGAAATGCTGTACAGCTATCAATGTCCTCATCAATGAATCATTAGTGTCCCACTGATCTGCATGAGTCCTTTTATTTACTCCCCTAGCATCCATTTTGCACGTACTGTGTACCCAACACCGTGAGGAGAGGCAGAACCAGTCCCTCCCTTCAAGAAGCAGACAGTTCCCAGAGAAAATGACAAAGACCTACAGACAGACAGCCTGGCCCTCAGAGGATACAGGCAAGCCTGTCAGGGAGGACAGCAAAGTAAGGCCTCCTTCTTAGATTAGTCCATTAGAAAGGAGTTCCTACTGAGATGAAACAAAATAAGAGAACCAAGAATAATTAGAATTAGCCAAAACCGGTTTGGCTCAGTGGATAGAGTGTCAGCCTGTGGACTGAAGGGTCCCAGGTTGGATTCCGGTCAAGGGCATGAACCTTGGGTGTGGGCACATCCCCGTTGGGGGGGGAGGGGGAGTGCAAGAAGCGGTTGATGGATTATTCTCTCTCATCGATGTTTCTAACTCTCTATCCCTCTCTCTTCCTCTCTGTAAAAAAAAATCAATAAAATATATATTTTTTAAATGAAAAAATAAAAATATTTAGAATTAGACTCTTCCTCCGGGACCCTCCCACAATCAGCACAAGAGAATCCGGGCCCAGCAGGCAGTTTCCTTTCTGGAAAGCTCCCACAACCAACGGCCCCTCCTCTGTCCAGGGCTCTGTCTGTCCCGGCGCTGGTCCTTCTGCTCCTTCTCGTTGTCTTACAGTGGTTTGCAAATCTATCTTTGCTCCCTTACCAGGCCGGACAGCATTAGCTGTGCCCTGCTCCTGCCTCCCCCCTCCTTTTCCCTTCGCCCACTTAGAGCCATTGCACAGAGTCGCCTCCTGACAAAGGGCAGGCTTACCAGTTTTCACAGTCTGGCTCCACTCTCTCCGTGCCGCTCTCATTCTTCTGTGAGGGGCCCCTTTAAGACAGCTCACCTCACGGGATGAGATGCAAACAGGTTCACTCCATCCTTTAGAGCTGCAGGGAAGCTGTGGAGAGGCCCAAACTGCATTTTAAAAACAATCCTCATCACTCCACACCGACACTATAAAGCAGACACTATAATCACACACACACACACACACACACACACACACACACACACTCACACGAGAGCCTGGTCAACATGATGGAGCAGGTGTGTGGCCTAAGCTTCACTGCGCCCGTGCCCGGTGGTGACCCATTTCTGCAGCCATCAGCCACTCAGGACAATTTATAGCCCCACTGAAGAATCGGTGTCCTGGCCCCTGGCTCTTCCTTCCCTCTCCCATTCATCACCAAAGCGGTATGGAATGCTGGCATCCATGGGATGCTGACTCATGGATTCATGCCAATCTGGTCTCCTAAAAAGCTCTCTAAACTATCTTGGGCCCCCTCTCTTTGGTGCTCTGATTCAATAGGTGCCGAATGGAGCCCAGGAATGTGGGATTGGGGGATATTCTCTGATTGATTCTCATGTGTATTCCTGGTGGACTCACATGTGAGCCTCAGATGCTGCCTAATCCACATGATAAACAGAGGACCCAGAAGAAGGCATGTGCGATGCAAAGCCACCCAGAGAGTCCATGACTAAGCAAGGAGCCAAGTCTCCTGATTCCCCCTCCAGGTCTAGCTCCCTGCCCCCTCCCCCCTTAGGACAACAGTGTTGACAAATGGAAAGAAAACAGTCTTCTTGTTCCTCAGCCTGTCTCCCTCCCTCCCTTCCTTCCAGAAAGAGCCCTCAGCAGAAAAAAATAATAATATTGCAAATCCTTATAAGCATACACTTTCCAAAATCAGAAGAATTCGGTTTCAACATGCAACTTGCATTTAAACACAAGAAAACAAAAACACACCAGAAAGTGCTATGGTTCTAATTGTCTATTGAAACCAGCCCTGTGAATTACCTGAGCGATTCCGCCTGTACTCCAACCTGGGGAAAGATGGCTGGAGTGTTTTATAAATAGCTACTGTCATCCGGACGGAATTTCTCCTGTGCTTTTCAATCATGTATTATTATTGGTAATATTTCTAAAATCACTTTGGAGATCATAAACTTGAAAAATCACAGTCTCATGGATGCACGGGGTTTTTATGACAAAATAAATACAGGGCAGGAGGAAATTGTGAGTGTCTCATTTTAGTTAAAATATCTCATTTTGACGAAGGTCCTCCAGGGCAGGAAGCAATATATACACATTTTCAATTGGTGGTGTTACCTCAAAACAGAGATGTGAAGGGGGGATGCAATAAAGGATTGTGTTGTACACACGGGGGGAAAGTGGGCCCAGTCCCGCTGGTAGCAGAGCAACACCTCGCTACACTCTGGCTCCGGCCAGCATTCCCACGACCCTTAAAAAATAATAATAATACAAGTACAAGTTTACTTCTTCTACCAAAGGACTTTAGTAATCAGAATGAGAAAGTTTAATTTTCTGTATCTCTCTTCTACCCATAAATGCAAAGGGGAATTCAGGAGGATATGACTAGCAGAGATTCTGAAATTCAGGCATCATTTCATTTAGTGCTCACTGAAAAACCAGGAAAATACAAGTCTATAGTCGGGTTCAAGCAAGGCACCGGCACTCACTGAGCTGTGTCGGCGCCAGGGTTATGGAAGCTGTGAACAATCAGAGAGACTAGCTATGCAGACCTGTGCGCAAGGAACCCTGTACTACCTATACAATTGTGGGGGGAAATCTAGAATTATTCAAAAAAAATTATATTTAAAAATGTAATGAACAGCTCTGGCCAATTATGTTCAGTGGTAAAAGATCAGCCCAAGGGCTGGTTTGTGGTTCCAATCCCTCAACAACCATTGGGTAGGTTCAAAGTGGGTCCCACTTCTCAACAACTATTGGATGAGGTTGGAACTTGGTCCTGCCCCTCAAACACCATTGGTTAAGGTTCAAAATGGGTTCCACCTCTCAACAACCATTGGGTGAGGTTGGAAGTGGGACCGTCCCCTCAACTACCATTGGGTGAGGTTGGAAGTAGGACCCGCCCCTCAACAATCATTGGGTGAGTTTGGAAGTGGGTCCTGCCCTTCAATAACCATTGGGTGAGGTTGGAAACTGATCATGCCCTTCAACAACCATGGGTGAAGTTGGAAGTGTGAGATACAAAAGTATTTTCCTTTTGTACATAGGGAGACTCCCTCTGTCAGTGCCAAGCTCGCTGACCCAGATGCCTGTTCCCCAGCCATGTCCTCACCTATGAACTCTGTCTCTGGCCTGTTTTCCAGTATAAACTGGCACCATTGGGGCAGGAGGGCCTTCCTAGCCACTTTTAACAGGAGGGCCCCTTTCTGACCTGGTCGTGTAGGTCTGTGTTCCATGCTACAGCACCAAACCACGGTGAGGTCTCCTGAACACATTGAATTGTTCATGACTAGCATTGTCTATACGCTGCTCCTTTTCATGGAAAGACTCTGCTCTTTCTGTTCAGAAACATTATAGTCATGCAAAGCCTCTCTGTGAGACCGCCTCCTGAATTCTCCCGTGGCTAAGAATTTCCTGCTTGGTGCTTGCTTTTATATGTTCGTTTATTGCTTCTATGTGTCTGCAGAGGGCTATATCCGGGCCAACACTCCACATACAATGTGGGCCCCGCTGAGAACAGGGAATGTGTCCTCTTCACCTTTGACTCCCCAGGCCCCGAGCCCTGTGGCAGGTCAGAGTATCAGCTCAATGAATTGTGAGCATACATGGAGTTCACATAATGCACATTAGCTAAGCTATACCCTGGGTCTGCTCTCCAGGCTCAACACTATGTGCTCCAATGGAATAATAAAGAATAATAAAGAATAAAGAATATTACAAAGGAGGAATATGGCAAATGCCATGGAGCTAGTAGGACAGATATCTGTAATCCTACCTAATAGTTATGAAGACCTTCTTCTGGACCAGATGTTGTGCAAGGTGCTGTAAACATAGTATCTCACTTAATACTTGTCAAAACCCCTTAGAGAACATTATTACCGTGCACATTTTACAGATGAATGAACCAGGCATTTTCCCCAAGGCCACATGCTGGCAATGGTGGAGCCAGATCTGAATCCAGACCCTGGGAAACAAAACCCACACATGAAAGCTGCCCTATGAGAAGAGGGCAAGCTTGGTTATCAGGATCAAAGGCCAAGACACAGATAGCAATTAGGACAACATTAAAGCAAGAGCGACGATGGGGGCCTGAGAACACCCATACCTACGCTCCTCGCCCTTGGTCGTTTGGAAACAGGCGGAGCATGTTCATGGTATGTTAAGTACATGTTTTTAAATAGAAACCATCCTTCATTAACTGTGTGCTATGTCAGTAGTTAGATAGAATCGTTTGACAACTGGAAAATAAATAAATAGCTCATTGTGATAAACATAGGCCTGGGCAAGGAAAACAAAGTGAATCAGCACCGGTGCCAAAGGAATGCCTCACAGAGCAAGGGAAATGCAAACCAAAGCGAATACTTGACGGTCCTTTTTCCAGTAAGCACCTTTCCTTTTTTTTTTTTTTTTTTTTTTTTTTTACTAAATTCTAAAGTGTCTCTCCCCTTGTTATTATAAGTGTGCCACAGATGCCCTGCCCTCTGGCAGATGAGTAGGGGAATGTCAGTGGGAGGGGAGGATGACTAGAGGAAAGAGGGAAAGGAAAGAGAGAGAGAATTCCACCCATTGCCAGGAGCTGTTGCTATCCATTGGAGGGTATTCAGTGCCTATGTATTAAAGTCCCCCTGGGGGCCAGAAAGAGCCCAGTGCTGGGGATAATGGCAGGAGCACCACAGTCCCTCCTCCTAAGAGCTCACGGGCCTGTGGTGGATATTGACAAGGAACTCCAACCCGCCAACTCAATCTGAAAGGACAGATGCAGCGGGAGCAGCCGGGAGTGAAGGAGGCGGCCCTGAGGAAAAGAAATCTACATGAAATCTGTCCCGGCAGCATTGGGGGAAACCATCTTAGCAGAGGGAACAGCTATTCACAGGAAAGAGCACGGGGTCAGCCCACATGGCTCAGTGGCTGAGCGTTGGCCTCGGGAGGCCTAGGAACCAGGAGGTCACAGTTCAACTCCCAGATTGTTAGAATTATAACCAGCTGGCTTCCAGAGTTTGCTTTTGATGAATCTATTCTGCTTTTGTTGATACTGTGTTTTTGTTTCATTTTCTTTTTTTTCTTTTTCTTTTTTTCCAGTGCAAAAGCAGGCAGGAGGGGGTAAGAAATAACAAACGAATGAAACAATTAGCAAACATTATGTTGTGATGAAAAGAGAAGTTAGGCTTATCACCAACCTTCAGCTGACTGGCCTATTCCTTCCTTCTTTGTGGTAATTGCCAAAAGACTACAAAGAGCAGGTGCATTCTCCTTCGTTTATGTTTAGCTCCTCTTTCCAGAGTCTCAGAGTCAAGGTGCTCCCTGCCTTCTACTTCAAAGCGGGGAGGGATGTCAGGGCACACACTGTCCCTGGTGATTGCTCAGGCAGTAAGCCTTTTATCCCGCAGGCAGGGGGGTGGGGGGGGGGTGGGAAGGAGATGTGGAAAGTTGCATGTTGATGTTTGGGCCTTCTGGCGCTGTGTTTGGAAGCCCTGGAAATGGCGTGTGTTGATTATCCTCAAGAATGCTGAGAACAGCCTGTTCTTCTGTCGCCAGGAGCCGAGTGAGATAGGGCAGGTAGGTCAGGACACAGCCTCCCAAGCAGATGCTTTGTAAATGTTTGTACAGATTGCATCTGTCTGTGGACAGAGGGGTTTTTAAAGTTATCTCACAATAAACTGAGCTGGTTTCAACGAGTTCCTCTCGGACACCAGCAATGAGCTCTCAGACCCTCCCTCCCGAGACCCGGGAAGTCCAGGTCATAGCCAGATCCTTAATGGACTTCTCGGTCCGTGAAGCCTTCTGCTCAATTCTCTTGACTTCAGGGCCAAAATAAGCTGTTCATTATTTACAGAAAATATAGAGAAAGAGATAATTTTTTTTTTTTTTAAGATCAGCACAACTTGTGCTCAGTTCCAAGGATGGCAACTTACATTCTCAAAAGTGAGCCCCCTCTGGAGGAGAGAAGATAAAATTCTCTGCTTAACCCTCTGAGCACAGCGCCTAGCCACCTGCCCATGGTCAGCCCCTGAGGGCTGTTCCCGTTTTATTGTTGCTGCTGGAGCCTGTTGGCCTGGCACCGTGAAAGGGGCCCAGGATGCCAAGTTGTATGGAGCACAAGCCGCTGCACAAGGCGCTCACTGTGTGAAGAGGAAGAGAGTCAGCACAGGTTTGCACTGTGCCAGGCTGAGACCCAGAGCAGACACCAGCTCCTGAGGGCACAGGGCGGAAGCCGGCTCTCTCTGGGAAAGAGGGCGCATGCACCGCAAAGCCGCTGCAGCCAGTCTTCTTGAAAGGGCGACCAGACGCCTAAGCACTCTTTAAGGCTGAACTTGGCAAGCTTTTATAAACTGTCCGTCTAGAATCTCATCTGTATGAAAGTTCCCTTCCAGCATCCAGTGGCCACTCCGAGCACACTCATTCGTGAACTCTTCACCCAAAAACGCAATCATTCATCACTGCTGGACCCTGTCCTCGCGCAAAAGCTAACACAACTTCTTTAGCAAAGATGGCGCTGGGCTGCAGAACACTCTGACGTCCTACTAGGATTGGTGATGCTCCCTTTCACGGACAGGAAGGCTGGCCAGGGCTCAGACTTCTATGCGTTTCACACAGAGCTCCTTCAACCCAGCGCAGAGGCCTGGGAGGAGCCTGCTCTCAGAGGTGCAATTTCTTTTTATTTATTTAATTAATTGATTAATTAATTTTAATTTTTATTGATTATGATGTCACATAATTGTCCTCATCCCCCCATTCCCATCCCAAACCCCTCTCCACATATGCCCCATCCCCCTGTTGTCCATGGCCACTGGCCAGGCCCATATGCATGCACACAAGTCCTTTGGTTGATCTCTTCCCCTTACCCCCACCCTCCCCTGCCTTCCTTCTGAGGGTTGAAAGTCTGATCGCTGCTTCTCTTTCTCTGGGTCTGTTTTTGTTCATCAGGCGAACGCACCTGGCAGGGACAGGTCTGGGGGACCAGGACCATCCCGGGGCCTTCAGGAACCCAGGCTCCCGGTGTCCCAGCAGGACACTGTGGTTCCCGGCCACCGGCTGCCCTCAGCGCCAGGAGCGCACCGGGTACCTCCCCCATCCCCAGCTTCCTTGCTGGAGCCTCCCTGCCTGAACACACACCGGGGGACCGTGCTCCCGGTCGCAGTGGGGTGTTGGGGGCGCTGGAGCCGGGGGCGCGGGGCCCTGCGCGCAGAGGCACCGGCTGAGGCACCCAGTCCCTCCGCGCTCCCGCCCCCGGTTCCTTGTGCGTGGGGTTCTGGGCGGGGAGGGGCGGGGCGCGCGCTGGAGCCCCGCCCCCGCCCGCGGAGATTGGCAGACCTCGGGCGCCGGCCCCAGCCAATGAGCGCGTCCCGGGGCGGGCCCTGGCAGCCGGGCTCCGGCTACTTAGCGCCGCCGCCTCCGCGGGGCCAGAGGCAGCCGGGACCGAGCCGGTGAGCGGGCGCCCAGCCCGGCCGACCCGCAGGCGGAGGGGCTCCGAGCCGGCGCCCCACGCACGGCCCGTCCCGCGCGGGGCACCGCGGAGCCGCCCGGGAGCCCCCGCCGCCGCCGCCTCCGCAGCGCCCATGGGGACCCGGAGACTTTGAAGGAGTTTGGGTTCCGGGAGCAGGGAAATCACGGGTACGGAAAGGCGCGTTCTCCTTCGCCTGGGAGACGCTTTCTCTTCGATGGTTTGGACCCCGCGCCCGGTAGGAGGGAGAGGGAGGGGGGCTGTCCGGGGGCTCCCCACGCGATCCACACGCACACGCGTGCACCGCACCGGCTCCCCCTGCCTTCCCTTCCTCCCTCTTTGTTCGGTGGTTTTAGACCGAGCAGCCTCGCCCCGCGCGGCCGGACCCCCGGATCCCCCGGATCCCCCGGGTCCCCCGGGTCCCCGTGCCGGGGAGCAGCCGGGAGCAGCCGGGGGAGCGGGGGGCGGAGCGCCGTGCCAGAGGTGCCGGCGCCCGGGTGCAGGTGGGCGGGGAGGCGGGCGAGCACGCGTGGGCCTGGGACTGTGCGAGCGCGGGGGTCCGAGTGCGCCCTCGCGGAGGTTTGCCTTTGTGTGCGAAGGTGGCACCACCGCGCCGGGGTGCCAGCCTGTGTCTGGGCTACGAGGGTGCCCAGGGGAGGTGGCTGGTGCGGAGGAGGCGCCCGGGACTGTGTCCCATTGTCATTGTGCGGGGCGCCGGCGGGGAAGGCGTGAGACCCGGTGCGAACGGAGAGGTGGGCTGGAGAGGGCGGGGACCAGCGTGTGAGCCAGCTCCGGGGCCTCGGGCGCCCTTTCTCCAGGCCGATGGGTCCCTCCACCCTTTCCTGGGGGTCGGTCTCCAGCGCTGCCACCACCACCCGCCCACGCTGTCCTCCCCACTGGGACCCCGCACGCCCTGCAGCCCGTGCGAGTTGCACCCAGTCGGTGCCCGGAAGGAGTCCCAGGCTGCCCGCCGCCGGTGACTTGGGTGCCAGGCCTGCCCCCTGGGGAGACACCAGAGATCGGCGGGGACTGGAGAGAGGTCCCCTGGGCGGGCGGGCAGGTCCCAGGGGCACCGATCGTCCCCCTGGGAGGGCGCAGCCAGCCTCTGACCGCGCCTCTGCTCCTCTGGCCCCGCAGGTCCCCGCTCCCGGCCCCCGCCTCGCGTGCGTCCTTGATGGGCAACCAACTGGACCGCATCACCCACCTCAGCTACAGCGAACTGCCCACGGGGGACCCCTCGGGCATCGAGAAGGACGAGCTGCGGGTCGGGGTGGCCTACTTCTTCTCGGATGAGGAGGAGGACCTGGACGAGCAGCGCGGCCAGCCGGACAGGTTCGGAGTGAAAGCGGCGCCGCTGGCGGGGTGCGCGCCCTGCCCCGAGAGCCCCGGCCGCCACCTCCACCTCCACCCGCACCCCCACCACCTGCTGCACCAGCTGGTCCTCAACGAGACCCAGTTCTCCGCCTTCCGGGGCCAGGAATGCATCTTCTCCAAAGTGAGCGGCGGCCCGCAGGGCGCCGACCTGAGCGTGTGCGCCGCCAGCGCGCTGCCCGCGCTCTGCGAGCCGGGCGACCTGCTGGAGCTGCTGTGGCTGCAGCCGGCGGCCCGCGAGCCGCCCGCGCCCCCGCACTGGGCCGTGTACGTGGGCGGCGGCCAGGTCATCCACCTGCTCCGCGGCGAGATCCGCCAGGACAGCCTGGGCGCGGCGGGCGCGGCCAACGTGGGCCGCGTGGTCTCTAGCTGGTACCGCTTCCGGCCGCTGGGCGCCGAGCTGGTGGTGCAGAACGCCTGCGGCCACCTGGGCCTCCGCAGCGAGGAGATCTGCTGGACCACCTCCGAGAGCTTCGCCGCCTGGTGCCGCTTCGGCAAGCGCGAGTTCAAGGCGGGGGGCGAGGCGCCGGCGGGGGCGCCCCCGCCGCAGCAGCAGTACCACCTGCAGGTGCACCTGGGCGGCGGCAAGGTGCACAGCGCGCGCTTCCCGCGCCTGGAGGACCTCATCCGCGAGCGGCGCCGCATCGACGCCAGCGGCCGCCTGCGGGTGCTGCAGGAGCTGGCCGGCCTGGTGGACGAGGACGACAAGGAGTAGCCGCCGCCCGCGCCCCCGCGCCAGCCTCCCCTCCCGCACTGGGCTCCCCGCCGAGGATTCGCCACCTCCGTCCTCTGCACCTGCCGCCGCCCCGGGGGCCGGGGCCCAGGCTGCCTCCCCTGCGCACCCCTCTGGCCAGCGGCGTGAAGTCGCAGGAACCGGCCAGGGACTGGGATGGGACTGGGCTGCGAGGACAGCTGCGCGCGGCTGGGACCCCCCTCCTCCCCGGGGGCGGTAGTCCTGCTGGGAAGCCCCTGGGTTTCCCCGGAGTTAGAAGGGCGGGAGGGAGAGTGGGCTGAGCGGAGCAGGGACTCGATCGCCCCCAAGAGTCTCTGCTCAGAATCGATCTCCCCGCCTAGAGAGAGGCACCATCACCGCCCCCCAAACGCAGACTCACGGAAAGACCTATGGGAAGCGAGGATGGGTCTTTTCCAGGGGCAGATCACTCCGGTGTGGATGAGTCCCCAGATTGCAGGATTTCCAAGAAATCGAGCCTGTCCCTCAAGCACTTGTGGATCATTCCACCGGGGACTCCAGGTCACTCCGAGGCCGCCTGGGTAGGAATGGCCAGCTCTCCAGCCCCAGGCTGCTGATTTGGGATTCCGGGCTGAGCTAGGCGGTATTTGTTTCCTATGGTTTCCTCCCAGGGAAGCGAACGCCACGCCCTCCCCTCCCCGCATCCCCTGCGAGACCCCAGCCTGACAGCAGGGACCTGGTCCTTCTCATGGAGGGAACTGGCCCAGCTAATTTGGGGGGGAGTGGGCGCAGGCCCCGCCCCAGGCAGATTGCTCCCTCCTTGGGCTGCGTTTTAAACATCATCCTGTTTTTAAAGGGATTGGGGGAGGGGGAGAGAGGGACGTGGCAGCGTTCCAGAAAACCAGCATCATGACAATGCCATAGCCAGTCTGTTTCCTTTGGCTTTTCCTAAACCTAGAGATCTCAGCAGGTGGGGAAGTGAAAGCAAAGTTTTCAAAAGGAGGGGGCAGCGCTCCAAGATGTCAACCAAGCATACCGTGTTGATGTTTTTATTGACCATTTTAGCAACAGGCTAATAAAATTTCAAATTGAAATTTTTATTTTCATGGCTTTACTCCATGATCGTTTCAGTACTGGGGGCCATTGCAAGTGGACTTAGCTGCGAGCATAGCTAGCGAGCATTGCCCTTTCACTCTATTTTTCTCAAATCCTTTGAGAAGTCTGTTTTTGAATATTGTTTCTTTAAACAGCAGCCCTTAGTCCTGGGGGAGTTGCGAACTCATGTGAATGTTGTGCTGGATTTCTGCCAGCGGAGGGGTTCCAGCAGGTTCCTTTTCTAGGTGGTGTGAACCATTCCACGTTGCCATTTCTGTTCTTCCTCTCTCCCTTCATTTCCTTTTAACAAATGAATCTAGAGTTAGTGGCTTTCCCCCTTCTCTGTTGTGGGTCCTGCAAGGTACTCCTGAAACACCGGGAAAGATTTGTAGGGTCTGGACAAACGTGTTTTTCAAAACATTAAGGCTGTGTGAGACCCCTTCCCACCTTCGCTCCCTGCTCCTCAGCCCAGCCCAGCCCAGCCGATGGACTATCGCTTACTGATTCAGTGCGTGTCCAGCAGCCACAGCGTCTGCCTCCCTGTCCGGGGAATCTGTCAAATGATGGTGTTTAGCTAATCATCGCGAGCAGTTGCCTATTGACTGCTGTGATTGAGTCGGACAGCAAATATTGTGGCCAAAGCCAGTTTCTCGGCATTTCCAAACGAATGCAATAAACACCAGCGGAGGTCAGCTGAGACTGGAACTGCCTCTCCCGTGGTCCGTGATTGGTTTCTGTTCTGGGTTTGGATTTTCATCCTGGGGTCATTCCCTGATCTTGAACCCGAAGGTCAGGCCCATGGACTATGAACTAGAGTATTTTTCTTACAGCTATCGAGTGATTTATTTTTTAAGAAAATGTTTTAAATGCATACGCTTTCCTTTCTGCACATACAAGTGGCCAAACTTTTGTACTAGCGCACTCCCCTTTGCATGTACTCAAGAGTCCTCGAGTCCCCTCCCTCTGCCTCTTCCCAATAACAGACGGCCGATCACCACCGTGACCCGTGACTGTGTGTGCACACGCCACGTTCTTATGTGCCCTCCTCCTGTACTTGGCTCTCTGCTGCATTAAACACCGTCCTCAGCAATGGCTCCGACAGGATTTCTTGGCATTTTGTCCTCCAGTTGTCACTCAGAGGGTGGGTGGGACTTCAGATTTACTTCCTCTGATGGCACATAACCTGATTTGTCTCTTTAAAATGTTTTTTATTGATTTCAGAGAGGAAGGGAGATGGAGAGAGAGAGAGATAGAAACACCCATGATGAGAGAGAATCATTGATGGGCTGACTCCTGCATGCCCCCTACTGGGGATTGAACCTGCAATCAGGGCATGTGCCTTTGACCAGAATTGAACCTTGGATTCAGAAGGCAGGCTGATGCTCTATCCACTGAGCCAGACTATCAAGGGCTGATTTGTCTCTTAAGAGGATCCCTCAACAGAGGAATGGCTTATCAGCTCTATACTTGCTGAAACTATACTGGCAAAAAACAAAAAAGGGGGGGGGGGGTGGCAGCCAACGTAGCATTCAGGACTTCATTGCCTGTTAAGAGTTGAGTTGATGACACTAATAGTAACACTGGTTGCACAGGGAGCATGAAAAGTCTATAAGGTTTCTCAGAGTCCTGTTGAAATAATCATTAATTATCTGTGGGCCAGTGTTAATAGCAGCTGGTGTCAGAATGATTCTAATCACAGTGCACCGTGGATAAGATATCAGAATACCATCCAATAGCTTTCTCCTGAAAAAAGTGTATATTGTGAGGGTGGAAATGATGGCAGTGAAACCAAGAAGCCAGACATTCCCTCTGAAGGTGGCAGGGGCCCCCTGAGCTCTCATGAGGAGTGGCTATAATGCCTCTGGGTTGTATCAGGTGAGAGAAATGGAGCCTGAAGCCCCCGGCATGGAGTAGAAGCCAGGCATTCAGTGTGGGTTTCAGCGAGCACCAAGCCACAGAACTTCCTGGGAGCTTGGTGACGCGCCAAGTGAGGCTGAGATGGGGGCTCAGGAAAAGACTAAAACTATCCTTGTACCTCTGCCCTCTCTCCCCTTTCAGAGCATGCTTCTGACAAAGTAAGTTACTAAATAAATATTTTTCTTCAAGAACTGCATTGCCACACATTTTGTTATTTATTTTTTAAATATGCTGGGGGGGGGGGGGGCGGGTAGAGGAGGGCAGCTGAGCATACTCTAAATTCTCTAAATGAACCAGCCTGAAATGCTGTTTTTCCCCAAGTATATTTCTTTGTTTTTTTTTAAAAAAAAATCCTATAGAAGTTACATGAATTGCATTTATTTTTCAAAGAAATTAAAAGTATATCAATGAGCCAAATGATATATATATATATATATATATATATATATATATATATCATGTATATATAGTTCCTCAGTATTTAAAATTGAAGTACCTGTCATGACTGTTTTATTACAAAAGAGAGATACAGATTCCCTTATGGTTAGAAAGCAGTTGTGCCAGATCAGAACATCAAACACGGAAGCAGCCAGAAGTTCAAAGATATTAGTTGATGGGATTCGATTTTTTAAAATGTTGATGTTTATCATCCTCTTTGTTTCATTTCTAAAATGAACACTTTTGTTTGAAGAATGACTTTTTTCCAGAAAAGCATGCTATTGGGGTTTGCAGACTAATGCATTACCTGAATACTTGGTCTGCCCTAAGGGTCCTCAAAGCTTACCTTCCCGATTACGTCCTGTGTGTGTGTGCAGCATTCCCTGAGCCTTGAGTGTCAGGCCTCTTATGAATGGACGGGGTCTAGTTTCACTGCAACTAACACGAATTGCACAAACAAAGCAGAGCGACCTAATTTCCCTTTACCCATGTGGATATCTTCGAAGCTTTTGCTTTCTCTTTTTTAAACAGATGAAGAAAATTGGGTTAGGTTTGCCTTTCGTAAATGTTTTGCCACACACACAAAGGGTTGCAGGTGAAAAGTACAGGCTTTCTGGTTTCCAGGAACATCAAGAACTGTATTTAGGAAATGTCTAAAGCCCAGCTCAATGTCATTGACAATTGTTAACTATCAGCAATTCTATATAATAAAAGGCTAATATGCAAATGATCTCCCCCCCTGGCCAGCCTGGCCCAATTGGTCCTGATCTGGGCAAGTCAGCCAGACCCGAATTTGTGCACTGGGCCTTTAGTGTGTGCTCTCATGTGTGTGTGTGTGTGTGTAGTGTGTATATATATATATATATATATATATATATATATATATATGCATTTATGTGTGTATATATATATAAAATTTCTAACTACAGCTCAGAATTGTGATGTCATGCAGAGATACATATATCTTAATATGTACATACATGCATACAGACTATTTCAAAACAAAATAGAAAAACAAGAGGAAAGGTTTTAGGGGTCAAAGTGCTAAGGAGGACCTGGGGCACAAGGAGGCTCTGCCTAAAACTAAGCATGAGCAAAAAGAAGAAAACAGGAGACTCACAATTTTCGTTTCACATTTAGATAATTACCTTCCTTGTTTCTCTCACCAGAAAGACACAAGATCCAAAGGAAAGCTGTAAAGATTAGGACGTAATTAAAAACAAGACACGAGCTGAAGTGCGGAGGTTAGGCGATGATAGAATAAGCTAATAAGCTTTTTAACGGGATACCCGTTTTCCATTCTAGCAGGATAAGATAGCAAAATTCTTATTTCCCCACCATTTGATAATTCATAAATTCTTCATAATATCATAGCTCCTATGTTGCATGTTTACCTCTCTGGAGCTTGCAATGTAAAACACTTAAACATTTGAATATGTTGTAGAAAAGAAAAAATAGTCTGCCCGCCCTTTTTGCTGAAGGTCGGTTTTGTGAGGGTTCACTCAGGAGCAGCGCCCAGATGAAGGATTCCCTGGGTGTGGCTTTTAATCCACCTCTGGCAGTTAGTAGGTGCTCAGTAAACACCAGGCTGTGGGATCTATTGGATATGGTCCTCAGCAATACTTTATCTGCAGGAAAACCAGGAATCCCATAAGTTGGCATATGGTCTGGTAAAGGGGAGCCTACATTTCTCTAGCTGAAATTGTTAGGGTGTTCCCACCTCAGAAGGCTCACGGACATACAATTTATAAGGCATAAGGCACATTTCAGTTAAAGTGTATTGTGAATGTTCTGCTTGCTTCTAGAAAGAAAAAAAAAAATACTATCAGAGAATCCAAAGAGAAAATGTTCTCTGCCCGGTTGGTTGGAAAAGGAAAGAAAGCTAACAATGCCGAGTATAACTTCTTCCCGACTTCAGCTCTCCCGTACCTCCAGGAGAGACTTTCCTTGCGTGAAATCACAAAGTTGTTCCTGCAGAGGGAAGCTTATTGAAGCTCTCGCTTAACGTTCTCTTCAGTTATACAGGGGAAAACCTACTAGAATATGAGCTTAACTCTCCGGGAAAATGAGATTTGACGGAGTTTGGTCATGGATGTTTCTCTAAATAAAAAGTACTCATGTATACATTAACATTTCCAAATAATTGCTATGCCCCGTGGCTGTTAGGATCCAATTATTTTTATGTGAGTATGAGCTCCTAACTGAACTTGGTCCAATGGGGAGAGGCTTGTAAAATATTAGGTGTGAGTAGGAGCCATGTCCTACATTCCAAGCACAAAATCGATGCTCTCCAAGCTAATGCTGATCTACAGCCAGAGTTTCAAACCAGAAAAGATCATGTGAGGCCACTGCTTGTCTACTTAATTCCTAAGGACATTCTTGCCGTCCACCTGTGATACAGACATTAAACGCTCTGCACATGTGGGGAAACTCGAGGGCTTCCTTGTTTTAAGTATGCTGCCATTTGCTTGAACAGATAAGTTATTATTCTATAATAAATTCAATTATTTTCCCCTCCGGCAGGCCCTCGACACGTCAGCTCTTTGTTCAGTGCCAAGGCCGTTGTTGTCAGATTTCAGATTCTCCTGGGGAATGAGCAGCTCAGGGGGAGATCGTGCTGACACTGATTCTGTAAAACATCTCCGGACTCCTAATAGCACATTTCCTCCTGGACCTGCTTCTCAGAGGCAGTGTCTGCTCTGGGCCTGAGCCAGAGAGGCCCCCAGGCTGGGGTTGCCCCATTTAGCAAATAAAAGCAAGGCCACTCAATTACATTTGAATGTCAGAAAAACAAGGGAGAATCATTTCAGTGTAAGTATGTCCCATGCAATCCTGGAGACACATACTTCTGTAAACACCTGTTCCACCTGGGCATCTGTATTGTTGTGCAAAGTTTGTGAGACAGGATCTACCCACAGGGATGGGAAGAGAGGTAGTTATCCTGTCCTCTACCGACTAACGAAATAGGTTGGCTTAACAGCCCAGGTCTGTTTTGCCCGCGTTACCTCCTGAATGCCTTTCAGGGCTTTCTATTCATCCCCAGATGAAATGCAGGCTGCGTGGCATCGGTCACGGCTGCCCCTTCTGCCCTCTGGGCCCCAACCTCTGAGGCTTCATCCCCTGACCCGTCGGAGGCCATTCTCACTGTGTCCTCTGCCCTGAACCCCCTGCTTCTAGCGGCTGGCCTTCGCTCAAGCTGCTCCGTTTGTGTGGAACAGCCTTCACCCCTCTGTGGCCACAGGCCCAAGCCGCCTCATCCTTTGCAACCCCGCTTGTTTATCAGCCGCTCTGTGCTGCTTCTCCCCCCACAAGGCTCTGCACTTCAACAGCAGCAGCAGACCAGACAGACCCATTCTCCCCGAGCTTCTTTATGCCAACACTTAACATCCACTCTAATCATTGAATACTTCAATTTTCAGCACCTAAACTATCTCAAACACAACATGAATGGGCATCATATTCAGATTGCGTTCTGAAATAGCTTTTAATCTTGGCGTTTTGAACTTTGGTCCCATAGTAGCAAATATCTGGTCATATTACTAGTAGATGCTCAACTAATGCTGACTTAATTCTCCTTTTTTTTAAAAAAAATATTTTTTTATTGTTCCAAGTATTACAGCTGTTCCTTTTGGTTTTATTTCTTTTCTCCAGTGACCCCTTCCACCCTGCACCTGCCCCTCCCAGGCCTTCACCACAGTACTGTCTATGTCCCTGGGCTATGCTTATATGCTTATAAATGCCCTGGTTCGTTTCTCCCCACCCATCCCTGCCTGCCCTTCGCAATCCCCCAGCCTGTCCCATGCCTCTATGTCTGTGGATCATTTCAGTTCAGTGAATTCCAAAGCAAAGATCCTTCCCCAAGAACAGTGAAGTGCTATTTTTAAACTAATCCTCTAATGGCAGGTCAACTCCCTAAACATCTGCTGGGTCCCTGGTAAAGGCAAGACTCTGTTTAGGTCATGGAGACACAGAGCATGTTCTAAACGCCAAGAATCCAACCTGGTAAAGAAGACGGGTCCACAAGTTAGCCCTAATTCACTACAGCCTGGAATGTGGGTCTTTACCAAGGCATGATTTCACAAAACACAGTAAAGGTCCAAGGAAGTAGCATTTGGAAATGGCATCAGCTTCAAGAAATGGAAGATGCTGACTGCCATGGAAGAGCTGAATGATGTCTTGAAGACACATGCACAATTTTGTGGGGGAAAATAGACAATTTTTTCACGTTATTTAAATGGAATAGCTTATCTTCTGTCATTTATATGCAGCATTTTTAAGAGTGATTTTTGTTCTACAAGTTCTGTAGAAGCGATATTTAAATATACTGTAGGAAAACCTTCTTTGCTATAGAACACTGGAGATTGGCAGGTTATTAGCATTTAATTTACCAATTAATTCACCTCCCAGGGTAGGCAGGATCTCTGATTGACAGGTGAACTGAGTGCCTACGTTCCGTTCACAGGGTTGGGACACGCTCTCCTGTAGGAAGCTGTGCGGCTTAGGGGCTTCTGGGAGATGGTCTGGGCTCAAAGCAGTGATGGTCTTAGCCCTTCAGAGTAAGGCGCTCTCACTCAAGGAAAGAGGTCAAGGCCACCGACAAACCGCCAGGGCCACAGGGTATTTCGGAGGGGCACGGTGAGCTATAAAAATAACAGCCAGGAGTCAGAATCCATGAGGACAGTGGTCAGAGGCAGTGTGCAAAACGTTTCCAGATTAAGACCATTTTCCCAGGAAGAATTAGCAGGTGAAGGTGGCACTATTGCAAAGAGGAAATTGACATCTCTAATATGATACTGGCTTGCAGTCTATATAAATATTTCAGTATTAAAGCATACTGTGTTTAGTTTGAAATGGCCTTTGAAAAAAATTGGAGATCTATTAACTTTGACAATATTCCTTCAATAAAATAGAGGGTTTTTTGTTTGTTTGTTTGTTTTTGTTTTTGTTTTTGTTTAGAAAAACAGATCTAAGCCTCTTGCCTAAGGAAATCCTGAATTTGCTCAGAGGCTTCTAATGGCTTCTAGCACAATACATCAGCTTTCTGAAGCTGCCAATACTTTATTAAATACCGGCATGAAATTTAGCATATAATGCAGGCAAATTTTTCCCTTTTGTATGGCATTCTCATTTACTTTAAAAGAGAAAAATCCCACATTATGTGCAATGATTGAGAAATAGGTTAACTATCCAGGCATCAGTGACTGGATTAAAATTTTTAAGTATTTATTCTCATGTTGATGAAAACAAACAAACAACTGATTTTATGCATTTATTTTAATAAGCTGGTGAACACAGTTCATTTACAGTATAAAAACCCCTTGTCTTTTGAAAACTCTCAATAAAATTTTTTAAAAATATGTTTTTATTGATTTGAGAGAGAGAGAGGGAGAGGGATCAAGAGACAGAAATATTGATGAGAGAGAATCATTGATCAGCTGACTCTTGTACACTCCGTACTAGGGAAAGAGCCCAAAACCCAGGCATGTGCCCTGCCTGGAATCTAGCTAGGGACCCCCTGTTCATGTGTAGATGCTCAACTACTGAGCCACACCAGCTGGGCCCAATAAAATATTTTAATAAATTTAAATTGTCTGCCTGTCAAATCTGTCAAACTGACAAGAACCCTCAAGGAGTATTGCTGATGCTGTAATTCTAGTCTTGCAATAAGATTATATTTGGAACCCCTTATTATATTGGGCTGCCTAGAGGAAGACTATCCCTCAGAGTAATTTTAAGTAACAAATACTAATAAAATCCTAAGTCTCTAACCTTACACAGCCAGGGTGATTTTGTTTTCATTGCAAACTCTTTTCTTGCCTACAATAATATCCTGCTTGTGAGATTGGCCTCTAATGACAAAACAGTCTAAGGGGCAAGCTCTGGCATTCGCTCAGACCATCCTCACCCCCAGCCTGTGTCCCCCAGGTCTGACCGTCCCAGCGTACACATGGAAAACCCCCTGCCCGATAGCACATGCCTTGCATTTGGTAGAACAACAGCCTGTCTGTGATTCAGGGGTTCTGATCCCAGGCTGTTATATTTGTCTGCCTCTCATGAGATTTTCCTAGTATAATCAAATGTCTCCTTCTACCTTTACTCATTGGAAAAAAATTCACTTACTGTTTCCAACTAACATGTGGGAGTATTTCTTCTGAACCTCTGGTAGCAACTGATGAACAAAGATGAACTTCTAAGTTTTTCAAAAAATGTACCTAACAGAAGGAGATATTTGGGTTTTCAAAAACACAGACCCATTCGCCCTGGCTGGGTTGGTTGAAGTGCTGACCTACACACCAAAAGTCTGTGGGTTGGCTTCCTGGTCAGGGCACATACCTAGGTTTCTGGTTAAGTTCCAGGTCATGGCATGTATGGGAGGCAATAGATCGATCTCTCTCTCTCTCTCTCTCTCTCTCTCTCTCTCTCTCTCTCTCTCTCTCTTTCTCTCTCTCTCCCTAAAAATCAATAGAAACAAACACCAACCCTTTCAGACTCTGGAGCTACTGTGTAACACACGCACTAATAACCTGGATTTGACATTCTGTGTTCTGGAATGAAAGTCTCAAAAGCGTGTCTCCAAGTCAAAATGGAATTCAGCCTCAATGTTTAGGTTGTTTTGTTTTTCATCCTGAACTTTAGAAACAGATGCGCTAGTTGGATGCTAGTCAAGAAGCCTGTGTCTATCACTAGGGGCCCAAGGCAGTCCTCGGGGGATTTGTCATTTATTGATTCAGTAGAATCAGATGAATCTGAGTTAAGGTATTAATTTTCTTTGGCCATCAAGATTACAGAGTCCCTCATTCTTGAAAGGTTTTGCTTTGTCTCTACTTGGCTGATAAATCTTCGGGAAGAGTGGATCTTGTCTTACTCTTTTCTTATCTTCCCTCCCAGAATTTCAAGTATGCAGCAGTTGTTCAAAACCTTTTTGATAAAAATCAAAGGACTACTGACAATGGAGGTCCTCTAAGCAAGGTGAAAATGTGTGTGTGTGTGTGTGTGTGTGTGTAATGAAAACTGAAACTACTCTACCAAAGGAAGGCCATATTTTGCTGCTTATAGTGAGTGGGGGAAATGCCTTTCAAATATAAGCAGAACAACAACAACAAAAGTAATGTATACTATTTACTTCTAATTTCTTATAAAAAGCCTAAAGTTCTGGATTTAAAAATATGTACATGATTTCCAATTAATTTTTTCCTAGTAACAGTCTGAACCAATTGCTCAAAATGCTGCCTGCCAGCCCTAAGAGCAGGGAAAGGACATGTGATGGAGCCTGCACAGACGGGCCACAGGCTACATTCACACTTACATGGAGAGGAGGCCTGTTGAACTTGGCTAAGAGAGCACATCCGTGCGATGCTGTAGGGAATCAGTGTTTCCCCAAGGCCAGTCTCATGAATGAACATCTTACGACTCAACCAGTGGCATTGCCGTTTCTGAATGAGATTGGTTATTCCTCATGAACCATGAACTCACCAGAAATTGAAATAGAAACAAAATTCAATAAGTGAACCACCTAGCAGAAGAATGGCCTCATGAAAAGGACATGGGATTTGGGAAGCCACGGGGCTGCACATGGGACTGTGAGCTTCCTGGCTGTGTGGCCTTGGGCATATGACGGTCCTGGGCCCTCGTCCCTTCACCTCTGAAGAGGAGATCATGAATTCTATCTCACTCACATGGGGTGAAGTTAAGGTTTAAAATGGCTTTAAAATGATCCCCCCACAGTGCTTTGCAATTCCTCAAGTCTGATGAGCCTAAGTGAAGGTATAAAGTGAATATTCTTTTACTACCAAGAGTACAGATTTTCTAATTCTTAAAAGGCTTTGCTTTGTCTCCACTTAAATGGAAAATCTTTGGAGAGAATGGGTCTTGTCTTGCTCATTTTTTATCTTCCCCAGCAGAATTTCAAGTATGAAGTGGTTGCTCAAAAACTGTTAGATAAAAATCAAAGGACGACTGAAATTTCATCCAAATGGAGGTGCTCTAAAGAAGATAAAAATGGCTGTTTTTAAAATAAAAACAGGAACTATCCTAGCAAAGGAAGGGCAAATCCCTCCTCCTAATGTTCTAGTCCATGTTTGTATCCAAGTGGAATTGGAGCCCTATACAGAGCACTGTGGCCCTGGCCAGTTTGGCTCAGTGGATAGAGCATCAGCCTGCAGACTAAAGTGTTCTGGGTTCAATTCCAGTCAAGGGCACATGTCTCCGTTGCAAGTTCCTTCCGGGCCCTACCCTGGTCAGGCGCATGCAGGAGGCAACCAATCAATATGTCTCTCTCACAGTGATGTTTCTCTCTGTCTTTCCCTCTCTCTTCTACTCTCTGAGAATCAATGGAAAATATGCTCGGGTGAGGATTGGGAAAGAAGTGTACCTGTGGGGGTGTCTGTGGCTAGAGACTTCTCTGGCCATTATTCTCCCACCCCTCCCCCCAGAGCCACTTCCCTCTCACCGGGACCCCCTGCTTCCCAGGGGCCCTTTGCTTACAATGCACATCTCCCCTCTGAACTGAGCACTGCTGTGTGGTTTGCCTCCGGGGTAATTGGAGGGAGATCTGAGCCAAAGGATGATCAGAAGAGTTTGTGTTCATGTGCGTGTTTCCTTTTAGAAGAAAGAGAGAACTTTTGTGCACACAGTGTTCCTCCCTCGGTTCCTCAAAGGCTCAGCCTCTCCTGGGGAGTACCTGCTATTTCACACACCGCAGTTCTCAATGGTCATGGTCTTTGGGCTCCTGAAAATCAGTGGGGAGCCTGAAGAACTTTGGTTTATGTAAGTGAGACCTATCAATGTTTGCCATGATAGAACTAAGGTCGCATTGGCATTTAAAATAATGTTTACTTGCTGAAACCGGTTTGGCTCAGTGGATAGAGTGTCAGTCTGCAGATTGAAAGGTGCCAGGTTCGATTCCGGTCAAGGGCATGTACCTTGGTTGCAGGCACATCCCCAGTAGGGGGTGAGCAAAAGGCAACTGGTCACTGTTTCTCTGTCATCGACGTTTCTAGCTCTCTATCCCTCTCCCTTCCTCTCTGTGAAAAATCAATAAAATATATTTAAAAATAAATAAATAAAATAATGTTTACTTAAATACCAACACTAGCCCTAGCCAGTTTGGCTCAGTGGGTAGAGCATTGGCCTGCAGACTAAAGGCTCCCGGGTTTGATTCCAGTCAAGGGCACATGCCTCGGTTGCAGGCTTGATCCCCAGTAGGGGGCATGCAGGAGGCACTAGATCAATAGTTCTCTCTCATCATTGATCTTTCTATCTCTCTCTCCCTCCCCCCTCATCTCTGAGATCTATAAAAGTATATTTTAAAAAATAAACTACCAATAATAAACTCATTGCATGTTCCATAAATGATACTTTTCATAAAATAACCTCATTTTCCCAAAAGAAAAAGAGAGAAGTACTGTTTTATGTCTGGCTAAATAGCAGGCAACTGGATCCCCATGTCTGTTTTTGCATTCCCCGTTTCAGTCACACACAAGTAACCTGCCAAACTCTGCAAAGCTGCCATGGAAGATTTAGAGCAGAAAAGCCCAAATCTTAGCAGAATGCCTTTGCACAGCCCCCAAAGCAACCTGGGTGACCCATGAGCTCTGGACCCTTACTTAGAACCACTGCGATCAGGCCTCCTCTGCCTTCCAAGCAGCGTCCACCCACATGCCCCCATGTAGCCCCCTGCCAGACCGCCAGCCAAACTGCCATTGAGATGCACATGCCACTGGTGTGAGGGATAAAATCAAAAGCAGCTTCCAGAGGCCGCACTGACTCTGCAGGGCGGTTTGTCCCCTCCACCGGCCGGAGTCAGGCAGGTCCCTGAGCTTTTCTCTTCTTCCTCAGGAACAGCAGGTCCTGCCTTCGCTCTGAGCCTCTGAGTCTCAGCAGGTGCTTGGAAACCACGGGCCCGGGACAGAGCGCATCTCCAGCTTTGTTCAGAGTTCCCAGTGTCCTCCTCCAGATAAAGGCCGGGGGTGGCCAGTCTCCCGTCTTCCGGATGCCCTGGGAGGGCTTCCTGGCTGCCAGGAAGATGAGACTCCAAGGGTTACTAAAGCTCTCCCTCCCCCCTTGCTGGGACTGAGGTGGGACAGGCTGGCTCCACTACCTTTTGGGGGGCAGGAATTACTGTGCACCAACATCCCTCACAATCCTCTGTCCCCGTGTTCCCTCCGTGTGGGGTTAAGTGTTGTCTGAACTAGTTATCTGCTGTCTCCAATGGATTTCTCTAGTTCTCACCGGAGCGGCCCATCTCCTTCGATCTCAGTAATTTCATCAAAGCATCCAGCTTAGCAGCCTGTTACTCACTTTAAAGACACCAGCCCCGGCTAGCTGCTCCCAGCCCCAGGTGCTCCCTGGCCTCATAATTTGTTCTATCTCCTCGTGCTCAGAAAAAGCACTGACAGCTCCTAATTGGTCATGTTTCTTGGGAAATTTGCATTTAAACTGGGAGCAATGCTTGCTTTTCTTGGTGTAATTTGTCTTACATTTTTGAAAGTAGTAGCTATTCATTAAATTACATTTGAAAAATGCAGGAAGAAAGATAAAAATTGTCTAGTCCTACCACCCATATAAAACCACTTTTCAGTTATGCATACACTCCTTTAGTAATATTTCACTGTGTGTCTCCACTTTAGCTGTATTCATATATATAAAATTTTAGATGCATTTTACTTAGTAATATGCTATAAGCTTCACCAATGTCAATACAGACTCTATGTAAACATCAATCTAATGGTTACAAAGTATTATGTGCCATTGTTTCCTTAATTATTATCTTTATTGTTATGTTTTGCCTAGTATTTTTGTTTAGTATTGAAAATTATGCTGCAATAAATATCTTTGGGTAGACAGTTTTTTGTTATTTTTTTATATTTTGTTATTTTCATAGAATATATTTCTGGAGATGGGGTTGCTGGGTAAATAGACATGAAAGATTCATTATACAGACATGATATAAATAATAGAGATAAAGATAGAGATTGATAGATAGATAGATAGATAGATAGAGATAGGGGTAGAGGTAGAGGTAGGGGAAGACACAAAAATTCGAAAGGACCTATCTATACCCACATACACAGTTTCTCTAAGGAGCTGATACCTAAGGATGCTCAACTGTGGAGGGTGAGTTTATCACATGCCTGTGTTCATGGCACATCATCATGATTGATGCAGGCAACCTCCCATTCTTGATTGGTTTCCTATTATTTCCAGTATTCATTCTCTACCAGTCCCCTCACCATAGGAGACCACTCTAATATGACTAATAAATACTTCTTTATTTTTAATGTGGTTGTGTAAGCATGCATTTTTATTCTGTGCACATATGTTAAATACACATACTAGGTGACCGGTTAATAATGGTGGATTTTGTAATCAAAGAAAACATGATAATTTCAAGAGAAACATCAAAAGTGCTTTATTCAAAGTAATGTCCATCGCTAGCTACATAAGCCCCCATCTTTCAGATAATTTGTGGGTACCATCCCAATAGAACTTGTCTTAAGGCAAACCATTCAGAGACCCCTTTTTCCACTTCTTCGTACATTTTGAAGGGCTGCTCAGAAAGTGCATGTGCCATCGATTGGAATAAGTGGTCATTAAAGGAGCAAGAGCTGGTGAATACAGCGGGTGGGTTAATACTTCCCAGGCAAGATCCTTCAATGTGTTTTTAACTGATTTTAAAGTGTGTGATGGTGCGTCATCATGAAGCAAGATTACTTTGCCATGTCTTCTGGCACAGTCTGGTCATTTCACGATCAAAGCATGGTTCAAACTGATTATTTGTTGTTGGTAGTGATTACTATTAACATTTTAACCTGATTTTAGAAGCTCATAATACACCACACCTTCCTGATCCCACCAAATGCAGAGCATTGTCTTCTTTCCAAAGCAATTTGGCCTTGCAGTCAATGTTGATGGTTGACCTGGATTAACCCATGACTTTGTGCATTTGAGATTCTCAAAATAAATCCACTTTTCATCACCAGTCACAATTCAATGCAAAAAATACTTTCTTTTGTGCTGTTGAAGCAACATTTTACTGATGACTTTTCTGTTTTCCATTTGTCTTTTGTTCAGTTGATGTGGCATCCATTTTACTTCCTTTAAAATCTTTCCCATTGCTTGTAAAAGATTGGAATTTGTTTGTTGAGCAACATTTAATCTTTCTGCAAGTTGATTTTGAGTTTGACATGCATCTTCATTTAATAATGCTTATAATTGTTGGCCTTCAAACTTTTTCAGTTGACCTGGATGTTCTTTGTCTTTCACATCAAAATCATCACTTTTAAAGTGTTTAAACCAGCGTTTTCTTGAGATGGAACATGTTCACCATAAGCTTCCTGAAGTATATGATAACTTTCAGCAGCACTTTTCTTCAAAATAATGAATTAAAACTTCCTGCAAATGCTCTTTTTTTGGCATGAAATTCTACATTGTTAAGCATAAAAATATCTATAATGTTAACACCTTCAGCAAATTTGACATGAAGTTTTGAAGCTTGCTGTCAATATAACAAAATAATATACAATCAAATTGCATATATATCAACATATGTGGAACTCCATCTATTGAAAAAATAATCCTCATTATTAACCGGTACACCTGGTAAATGGTTTTGTGCTGTGTACCTCGAATTGTGTTTCCCTTTTTGCACCCAGCACTAAGGTTTTAAGATTTTACACGTTGTTCTGGTTAGATCCAGTCTACGACTTCCAAGTGCTGCATGATATTCTATTCTGTGCACCCATCACATCCTTCTCTGTCCTCTAACTGGTGGACCCCAGAGACTGTCTCCAGCGGTATGGGGGATCTTCCCTGGCCATGCCTCTCAGGATCTCTGAGAGATGTGCACCCAGAAGAGAGAGTGCTGGGTGTGATTTCCCACTGTCACTGACACTATCTCTGCTTTGTGTGGTTGGAAGAAGCATGGGGACCAGGAAAATCTCATTGTCAAAGATTCCTCATGTATTCATGCTGAGAACCAATGACAGCATGTAATAATTATAAGAGTTTTACCAAAAGTTGGTGAAGCTTGGGGAGCTCAACAGGGTTGAGTCCCATGTTGTTTACCTGTTGGAAACGGCTGCAAAGCATCTCTGCCAACCTGAATGGGATTGTTAGCTGCCAGACAGCTCAGGGCATTTTATTGCCTCCTGTTGGCCAAACAGGACAGCTGTAGGCTCTTCCCAAAGCCCTTTGATACCGTACCCTCTGGAGTGTACGTCTCCACCTTGCCTTGGGACAAATTGTGTTTAATAAAAGCAGGGTCTTTGGTCAAGGAAGAGAGACTTCTAGCTCCCTCAGCTGAAGCTCCTCTGACCCCCAATGCCTCTCAAAACTACAATATCTTTCGTCCACGGACTCCTTAATCATCTATGCACAGCCCTTTCTCCAGCATGCTGAACCCTTTGTAAGGCTTGGGAAAAAGAATGCTGGCATAGTCAGTTATTAAAATTTTTACTATTTTGTATTGCTATATATATCTGGTACCCTGCTAAGTCGTAAGGATCCAGAATAGAATATTTCATTACCTCATCAATCAGAAAGACATGAAAGAAAAATCATTACTTCACAGTGCAGTAAATACTGTGAAAACTCTGAGAATGGCATGCCTCCTTAGGAAAGGTATCCTGGTGACAGAGGAAGGGCAAAGCTTTAAGAGCAAATGGACTTATGTTCCATTCCTGTTGTGTATGTTTTTGTTGTTGTTGTTGTTTAGGGTTTTGTTTTGTTTTGTTTTTTGCTAGCTGTGTGACCTGTGTGGAATTTAGTTAACCTTTGTGAATCTTGGATAATACCTGCTCATCAAGTCGTTATATAAAGGAGATGCTGTAAGTAAAGCACGTGGCATAGAGCCTAGCACATAGTAGACACTCAATAAATAGTAGTTTTGTGTTAAGGAAAATCTGAACTAGGGGATATTTGTGATAACTGCTGAGATTTCTGGTCATCATTTATGCAAAAGAGGCAAGACAGAATTCTATGTGCTTCATCAAAGAGACATGGAAGGAAGCAAACATCTATGCGAATTACATTATTATTGTAGGTACCAACAAGGCAGAAACAGTATCTAGATTAGTGTATGATTCTATTGATCATAAAACATTGTCTGAAACCAGAGATGTTGAAATATGAAAAATGTTTAAACTTTAGAATCAATAAGATATGATACTTAAATTTGTTGGTGATAAATCTGGAACAGAAGATATAGAAAAGAATGGAAATATAAGAGACTGGATAAATAAACAATAAGCAGGTCATGAAGTGTTTGTGGTTGCTTTGTTTGCTGTTGCTTTTTTATTAAGAAACCAGGACATTGTCCTGTGGGCAAAGTAGAGCCTTTAGAGATTGAAATACGGAAGAGAAAGAAGCAGATTGGAGGTTTGCTCGGTGAATTAGAGAAATGGCCTGACACCAGTCAGTTGGGAATATGTGGCATCATTTTGCCCAAAGATTACCAATTTGCCTAGGCCTTTTAATCACCCACAAAGATTTCTCAGGAATATGTCTGTTTGAGTAAGTTAACTTCATTGTCACAGGTTTTTATAATGCATACTTATTATCTTTGAATGTCTGTAGACTCGTCCCCTTTCACTGGTAATAATTTCTCTTTTCTGTCCTTTTTTTTTTTTTTGCCTTAATGAGTCTGGTAAGAAATTTAGTGGGTTCATTAGTCTTTTTCTTTGACCCAAGGGCTATTTAGAATTATCTTTCTTGGTTCTCAGATATTCTCAAGATATCTTATTGCTTCTGATTTCTAGTTAAATGTCAGTGTGAAAAGAGAATATATTCTGTGTGAGTTCAATCATTTGAAATGCATTTAGACTTAGTTGATTAACAATAGAGTGTTAATCTATTGTTAACACTTGGGGAATGTGTCATGTGCATTTCAAAACAATGTTTACAGTTGACCATAATTTACTATTAGCCAAAAATACGCTGAAGGTACAATTCTAAGTCCAGAAATTGAGAATTTGCTAGGGTGGTTTCTTTTTATTGTTATTTTTGTTTGTTTGTTTGTCTTGTAGAATGTAACAACTATTTAATTTTTTTTACTATTAGGTCATCCTAAAACCTTATAAATGAAAACAAAAAACAACAACAACAACTCATTTTGATTTCCTACCTTGGGCAATATTTATTATTCTTTCCTACTTTTACTCCTTCTACTGCTACGTGTTATACAACTCTACCCATAATAGGCACAACATATTTTACTCATGGAGGGTGATTTCTCTTCTTTCTAATAAGACTGTAAAGTCTTCCTTACTTTACAATACTTGTTGTAATCGAAAGTGTTCTAAACATCTGGACTTTGAGATTTACATATCTTGGGTTTTTCTTTTCTTTGTTTTCACTGTTTACTTAAAATAGACTCTAAAAATAATGCTAGAGGCCGCATGGGTTGGGACACATTCTGCATATCGATGCATTTTGCTCAGTAGCCCTTTCAGGAGCTGAACTTATTACTATCAATAATCCCCATAAGTCACATTCGTCCTCGCCATTCTGCCATTGTTCTGGTCATTCCTGCTCTCCAGCATCCCCACTTTTCATTAACAAACTCCTTTTTTTTTAAATATATATTTTTTAATTGATATTTTACAGAGAGGAAGGGAGAAGGATAGAGTTAGAAACATCGATGAGAGAGAAACATCGATCAGCTGCCTCCTGTACACCCCCCACTGGGGATGTGCCTACAGCCAAGGTACATGCCCTTGACCAAATTGAACCCGGGACCCTTTAGTCTGCAGGCCAACGCTCTATCCACTGAGCAACACCGGTTTCGGCCAAACTCCTCTTTTTTTTTTTTTATTGTACACTCTGGGATGGACTTCGCTCTACATCCAAATTCAGATCTCACCTGTAAAACTCTGCAGACCCCGTAGTGTCACCATCTCCTCCATTCTGCTAATGCTCTATGTTCGTCTCATCTATAGCAGTGACTGCATTGACATTTCACCTATTCTTTCTCCCCTCATATGCTTTCAGTAGTCTTATCAAGACCCTGAATGTCCGCAATGAGTAACACATAGAAGCTATTTGACAAATTTTTATTGACTGAACTTATATGCCTCTAGCAATAATGAAAAGACCCTGTCTTCCATAGTCTGGCTGGCTGTGAATTATTTTTATCAATTTATTTTCTTATTTAATGGGTTTTACTTAAGTTTATTCAGTAAAAAAAAAATAGATAAGCACAAATCTGGGCTATCATAATTGGTTATGTATAAGAAGCAGCTGATGTAAACCAGATATTTTTTTATTTTAAAACAAGTTTATTATGTAAGAAAGTAAGGTAAGTCACCTCTAAGGAATTCTATTTGTACTTCTAAAGTGGACAATCTTCAGATAAATATCCAACGGACACCCCTCCCCCAGGGCAGCCCACATAGCTCTTCAGAAAGGCTATTCAAGGTGCTGAATTGAGAAAGTCAGAATCCCTGTCTGCCAGGCTATACTTGTCCTTTAATCAAACTCATTCACTGCCTCTTCAAAATTCATTTAGATTTCTACAGAGAATTAATCATTACAAAATGACCTGTATTAAGCGGACCTACCATGATGACTAAAGAAAGAAATATAGGAAATGTGCCTTTGCCATTTTTTCTCCATTTAAATATGATTCAGATTTTGCTCAAAATTTTAAGAAAGGAAAGATAGGACATTTCAAAATTGCTACAGCAATGACACAGAATCCATTGATTCACAAATGAGGATGGAGGAATCTTACTTCCTCAGAGCAGAAGGGATTCAAAAATATCTGAGGGGGCCGATACCGGTTTGGCTCAGTGGATAGAGCATCAGCCTGCAGACTGAAAGGTCCCAGGTTCAATTCCGGTTAAGGGCATATACTTTGGTTGTGGGTGTGTGTGTGTGTGTGTGTGTGTGTGTGTGTGTGTGCAAGAGGCAGCTGAGCGATGATTCTCTCTCATTGATGTTTCTCTCTATCCCTCTCTCTTCTTCTCTGTAAAAAATCAATAAAATATATTTTAAAAATATCTGAAGGGAATAGTAATCACCTACAAAGCATAGAGAGAAGCTCTAGAAAATACAAAGAAATTACATTTTTGAAATGGCCAACAAGGGACAGCTTATATGTGATTTAGTCACATACAACAATATCAAAGGGAGAAAAAATAGTATCTTGTGTTTAAGAAGGCTTCCCAGTTATGCTTATTCTCAAAGCTACATATTAACTTTTGCATCTGGCAAAAACTAATCATCATTGGACTTGGAGTAGGGGCTGTTTGACTCTCCTTGACTACTGTGCAAAGAAGGATGAGGAGGGATGGAGAGGAAGTCAGCCTGCTGCGAGAGGTCAGCACCTGCAGATGAGGACCAGGTTGTGGCTGTGGGGAGAGAGGGAGGGGCCCTCACCCTGAGACTGAAAGTCACACCGGGAAACTAGAGCATCAGGGCTTGGGATGGGGCGAGATGTCAATCTGAAAACCAGAGACATCTGGACAGTCTGGCATCACAGAGGATCCATAAAGCTCTTGAATCCAAAGTTGGTGTTTGGATCTGAGGCCAGGCAGAGCTCTGCAGAGAGCAGCAGCCAGAATAGGCCGTGAGTAGCCAGAGCAATTGCCCGAAATAGATTTTGTTCTTAAGCTGTTTCCATGTTCAGGCCACAGCTTGAAGCATGATTGTGTGGCCTGCTTTTAACTCAGGAGGAGAATGCATAAAACCTCGGTCAGTTTTACCAAATTGTCCTCCAGAATGGTTTTACCAATTATATTCCCTCCAATAGAGAATGAGTATAGTTCCCTATACTCATGGAATAAGAATAAATGCTTTCTTGCCGATTTGGCAAGGAAGAAAAACGATGCCTTGCTTTAAGTTGCATGTTTAAGTTACCAGGAAATGCATTTTATACACTGCAGTGATGATGTGAATTATTTGTTAGTGTCTTTAGATTTAGTTTATTGCTGCTTTAATACTTTATAATGCTTTATATAAACTCTAATATGTTAAGAGTATGACGATTGTCACAATTGCTCAAATCTGCATGGCTTCCTATATGTATTTTAATTCCAGTTATGATCTTTAACATATAAACTCTGTGGTTTCTCATATAGACTTGCATGAGAAATTTCTCGTTATTCCTGGGTATGTTAAAGGCTCAATAATTTTTTTTCTATTGTATTTTATTTTTCTCCCTTATAATCTCTAGTTGGTCATATCTGATCTCAACTTCAAAAGCTCATTGTATTTTTTCAAATTTAGCCACATTAATAAATGCGTGTGTTCATTTGAACAGGTTTCTGATTTTCTTGTATATCCTAGATAATTAATTCTCTTTGGTTGACTACATGAGCAATTATATCATCTTCCGTCAATGATAATTGTACTTTTCCTTTCTAATCACTGAAACATTTATGCCTGTTGCATATATTACTGAATTATCTAAAGTTCCTTAAAAGGGTGAGATAATTGGCTTTTTTAAAATCTTGATTTGTTCCTAATTTTAGTAGGAGTGCCTGTAATGGTTCAACATTAGTTAGTTCTTGATTTTAGATATTCTTAATGTTTAGAAAGTGTCTTTATATTTTCAATTCCCTACATATTGTTGTGTGTGTGTTTCTTTACCTCATTAATCTGGAATGAGTGGGTGGTAGATTTTATTAAATGATTTCTCAGCATTTTTTTCAGAATATTAAATTGTTCCTTATCTAATACATTAATAATATGTATTAAGATAATACAACTAGTCTTATAACTACATTTTTGTTTTGAGAATAAAACCTAAACAGGCATGGTATATTAATTTTTAAATACAATTCTAGGTCCAACTTCTTGGTATTTTATAAAGGTTTGTTTTCCCCTCTCACTGTCAAAATTATAGGTGCGAGCCTGGTCCCCTTCTCTATACCATCATCGTCAGGTTTTGCTGTAATAAATTTGTGAAATTTTCTGACTTATGCTTTGGAACAATTTCAAAAGCACAGGAATTATTCAATGAAAACATAAAGTATGTAAAACTTTAAACATGGGCTCCTTTAGAGCCAGAATTTTTCTAGTGGGTGCAAACATAGTTCAGTGCTATGTTGCTACAGAAGACCAAAGGAAACCAAGGACACTTCAAAGGAATGGAGGGATAGTATTTAATACACTTGGTGGACTCAGGGAACAGCCTTCCAAATCTGAGTGAAGGAACATGCATGGGGCCCTCCCTTATGTCTCCCTGTGGTGCTTGTCCCACAAACATGGATTATGCTTCCGGTCCTTCTCACAGGCCTGGCGAGAAGGCCCCCAGGTGTTGGGGGTCTCCAAGCCATATCTGAGGGTCTGGCCTGGCGCCAGCATTAATAACCCTCCCTCCTTCGGGGCAGTGCACTGTCCACAGTAACAGATTCTGCAAGACCAGTATCTGGGAAGGGGAGAGGGACTAAATTATAGGTTATCAGGAATGTGCTCTGAGCTTGCTGGCTTGATTCAGATCACTAGCCCCCAAGTATCAGGGTTACATTTGAATTAGCCCTTTTTAGCCTTCTCAATGCAAATGTGGAAAGTTAGGATCTAAAACTAAATTTGGTAAATTATAACAAATAATAACTTCTAACTGTTTAAAGATGCTAATATATTTTTCTAAGTGATTTTTATTAAGAAGAACAATTATTACTTCTCACAATTGTGTTTCTGGAGTTTTCCAAAGTATATGTTCATCTGTTATTTCATACAACCACTTTAAAAACCACTGTCCTGTAATCATTTGCATCATTTGATGGATGAAATATGAAGCATCAGAAAACAGGTGAAATATTGCATTTCAGCCTCCATGCTCCAGCCTCTGTCAGCTAGGGAGATGGAGGAGATGCGTGTGGCAGAACCTTCCTTGCCCTCTCAGGGGAGATCCTCTCCCCAAATCTCCAGATGTTCACCAAAGCTCTGAACCATCTCCTCTTAGGCTTTTAGGGGGGCTTCATTACACGGGTGTGGCTGACTAAGTCACTGGCCTTAAATCAACTTCTGGTCCCTTTCCCCAACCTGGAGGACAGAGGGCAGAAGGAGGAACAAAAGTCCTGACCTTCACCGAAACCGGTTTGGCTCAGTTGATAAAGCATCCCCCTGCAGACTGAAAGGTCCCCAGTTCGATTCCGGTCAAGGGCGTGTACCTTGATTTCAGGCACATCCCCAGTAAGGAGTGTACAGGAGGCAGCTGATCCTCTCTCTCATTGATGTTTCTAACTCTCTATCCCTCTCTCTTCCTCTCTGTAAAAAATCAATAAAATATATATTTTTAAAAAGTTCCGACTTTTCCATAAACCTTACCTCATATGTCTCTTCCATCTGGCTCTTCCTCAGTTATATCCTCTTACAATAAACCCTTGCTCTTATGAGTAACATATTTCTCTGAGTTCCTTGGTTGGTTCCACTGGCAGCCACCCCTATCCTTAGAAGCTTTCCAAAAGTCACCTCATTAACACAACAAAAGACAACTTGAGACAAGCCTAAGGTTTAGAAAATGCCAAGAGTTCTGGGAGTAGGAATTATGTGTGGATAAAGACCAAATACTGGCATATATTTCTCATAAATTGAAATATTATGAATTCAAGGACGGAGAAAATAAATTCTATGCTTAATTTCACAAAGATAACGAAAACAGTGAAAAATAATGACACTGACCTCAAGCTTTTGTAATACTCCTTCGAGGCAGAGCCCAGCAGGATCTGCCTACAGCCTAGAGAAAACCAGGAGTTAGCATCCCAGGACCAGACTAGCTCACCATTGCACATTCTAGGACCAGACTAGCTCACCATTGCACAGTCTTGCAAACTCAGACCTAAAGTCACCAAAAGGATGGTCTGAAATTAAGCTTTAACTTAAAGCAGTTATAGTGGGCAGTTATGTCCTAGGCTGCTATTTACCGTATTTTTCGGACCATAAGACGCACTTTTTCCCCCCAGAAGTGGGGGGGGAAAAGTCCCTGCGTCTTATGGTCCAAATATAGCCTACACATATACTTTATAAAAAAAAGTTTTTTTACTTGCCCGGCTCTGTGTGGTCTCTGCGTGCTTGCCCGGCTCTAAAATGGTTCTAAATGCTGCTGTTTACTTTACAGGGTTGATTACATGTGTTTATGACTGTGATGTTGGGTTTTAATGCACATAAAATATTTTAGGACACTATTTGTTTCAGAATCTTTTTTTCTTCATTTCCTTTCTCTAAAAACTGGTGCGTCTTATGGTCCGGAGCGTCTTATGGTCCGAAAAATACGGTACCTTAACTAGGCTGATCTGTCTTTTTGCATCTATGATAACAGACCCTTTGAAATGTCTGGGTAACTTGTAACTTCCCTTTTTCTGGACCCCTTGGGGTACTTCCTAATGCCACAAATTCCTTAATTGTCATTATAATTGTCCCTGCACCCACCTAAGTATGTGTCTATCATTTTATTTCCTATCCAATCCCAGGGGATCCCCCCATTTTGCTTTCTCCGAACTCTCTAGTCTATCCCCAATGGATTTCATGTGACTCACCTACATTTCATGTACCCTCCTTTGATTGCAATATATAAAAATACACTGAGTGGCCAGATTATTATGATCTCTGAATGCATAGTAAGCTGGCCACTCAGTGTATACATATACATTAGAGGGCTGTACTAATGCTGGGCCTGCCTGAGCAACTGGGCTTCAAGCTGTGGGCCCGGTGTCTCATTCTTGGGTAAAGGCTGAAGTGATGCAGCCACCTGCAGGGCAGGAGATCTTCTCAAGGCAATGGTGGAGAAGCCCGAGGACAAGGTCCTTGTACGAGCATATTTCAAAGGGGTTGCATCTACTAAAAGTCCACTGAGGAAGGCGAGGTGCATGATGGAGTCTGAGGGCAGGGGAAACGCACTCTGGGGGAAGAGTGGCCACATTCCACAGGAAAGAGTGAAAAAGGAAATCATTCCATCTACAGCACAGGGAGGTTGAAGCTCAGAATGGGGAACGAACACCAGAGACATGTAGCCCACACAGATGTCTACCCTGTACAAGAGAGGCGTATGCACAATGAAATGAAGCAAAGCGGAAGTCAACAGAGAGGGACGATATCCATCCTGTACAATAAGAGGTGTTAGTACAATGAGATGAAGCTAAGCGCAAGTCAGAGAGGGGCCTGGGGAGGAGGAGAGAACACCGCATCGCTCTCTGTATAAACAACAAGCCTTTGAACGGAAAACTGATGCCTTGAGGATAATTGATCTTTATGTTCTAAATTTTAGCAATCCTGAACTACTCGCCACATGTTGCTTTCACACTGTGCCTTCAAACACCCGCTATCTCTTCCCAAACAATCCCCGTGTTTTCCTCTGAATAACTCCTGCCTTAACTTCAGTCCTCAGGCCACACAGCCTCCTAGAGAAAGGCTTCCCAGCTCTTTAAGTTCCTCTAGGTACCCTGTTGTCTGTGCTCCCATGGCATCCTGTACGACCTTATGTCCGAATTATCTTTCCTGAGGGCAGGGAACAGGTCTTCGTTTTCTCTCTATCCCCAAGACTTGGCGTATGTTTATTAGCCAAATGAGTGGGAAATCTAAAAGGGCTTTAGGACTTAATGAGAAACATACAGAGGCATAGGAGTGAGGGTCAAAATGCCAGCTTGATTACAGGTAAATTGAGAATAGCAAAGATGGGGTTGGTTTGGACCAAGGCCAAAATGGGCTTCATAGTCTGGTCCCTCTGCCACTGCATTTACTGCTCAGTCACATACTATTTCCAGGGGGTTAGTGGCTTCCCACACCAGGAGCAAAAGATTTATAGACTCTCACTTAATCCTCCCAACAGCTCTATGGGGTCGAAATAATATCCCCATTTTACTGAGAGTAAACAAGCTCAGGGGTGTGTGTGTGGGGTGGCGGGGAGGGGGAATTTGTACAGGGTGATTGGGAGAACTGGGATTGAAACACACATCTTCCTCCAAAAGTCTCTTTTCATTTTACCACACCTTCCTTGAAAAATAACATCTGCAAAACCTGTCACAATTTTAAAAACCATCCAATTAACCTAAGTTTCTGTGATCTTCATGAGCATGTTTTTAGGCCGACTTTTCGAATGAGAGACTGAGTTGCCCAAGGTCATAAAGGTTGCTGGAAGCAGAGCTGGAATTTCTCCCATGGAGTAAGCAAGCTAAGGCTGCCCACTTCCTCTGAGGCAGACCACTCTGGGCTGCTCTCTCAGAACACAGCGTTCCCCGGAGAAACCAATCACAGCCAGGCATTCTGCAGTGGTGCTGACCAGACAGACAGTTCCATTCATTTCCTGGAGTGGAGTTTTCGGAAATAACTCTCTTTCTTTGACACAGTCATATCTTCAGGAGGCAGTATTCTGCCTTTTTGATTAAATCCATTAACTATTCAGACACAGCTGCTCTTCAGAAGGCAGACTGCCTCCAACACACACACACACACACACACACACACACACACATACACACACACACACACACACACACACACACACATTTGGCAGCAAAGAGATTCTAACCCAGAAAACAGTGGTGGATATGAGCAAAACATACAGAATTGGATTTGAAAGCGGCCTCAGAAATCATGCAAAGTACACAAGTCCCTCATTTTACAGATGGGGAAACTGAGCACCGGAATCAAGAAGAGGTATCTCAAAGTTGGGCAATGATGGAACCAGGGTCAGCAGGACCTTCTGATTCAGAAGTTTGTGATTTACCCATTGAATTATAGCGTTCTTCAACATCTCAGTGAAATTCATTCTGATGGGCACTGAGAACTATTAAAATTATCAGCACTATCCCTCAGGCTCATGTAGGGATACACAAGGTTCAGAGAGCCTTCATGGACCTTGTCTAATTTGATAAATAAAACCTTGGAGTTGTTTTTTATTTTGTTTTGTTTTGTTTTCCTATAGCAATAAATAATGCCTGAATCTGAGTGGCTTGTAACCACAAAGATTTGTCTCTTGCTCACAGGTTCAGTATGACCATGCTTGACAATAGTTCCCTGCAGGACTCACTCAAGCTGACAAAGCAGCCCTCATCTGGGTCATTGCTGGTTGTTAGGGTTTGAATTATGCACCCAAATATTGAAGTCCTAACCCCCCAATGCTTGTGAATATGACCTTATTTGGGAATATTCTTTGTAGTTGATCAAGTTAAGAAGCGGTCACTAGGATGAATCCTAACCCAATAGAACTGGTGTCCTTATAAAATGAGAAGCTGTAGACAGACACCCAAGCAGGGAGAACCCATGTGAAGATGAATTTGGAGCTTGTGGTGGTGCTTCTACAAGCCAAGAAATGCCAAAGGCTGCGAGAAAACTACCAAAGGTGGGAGGAGAGTCCTGGAGCAGGTCCCTCTGCACAATCTAAGAAGAAGCCAACCTCACTGAAACCTTGGGTCAGACCTCCAGCCTCCAGAGCTGGGAGACAAATACATTTCCGTTGTGTAAGCCATGCTGTTCATGGTCCTTCAGGAAGACAGCCCAACAAGAGCATTCACTGATCTTGTTACAGAAAGAAAAGAGACGATGGCAAATCACATGTCACCTCCCAAAGCTCATGCCCATGTCCCCTTGGCCAGAGGACAGCACACGCTGTCTGACATCTGGGAGTGGAGGGAGGATTCTCAGAGAAGGGTGTCCTTTTAGAGAGAAGCACCCCAGGGAGGCCAGGGGATGTTTTGAACAATAACACCATAGACCACAGCAGTGTTGTCTTTGTGGATGGATGGTAGGGGACTCCTTGAACTGAGACCCAGAGGCAGCAAATGAGCGATTCAGGCACAGTCACTGGTGGGGCCAGCGTGGGGTTTTCTGCCCTAAATCCTAGGCTGGTTTTGCTGTGCTCCAAGGAACTCTAAGCATTATCAGGCACTGACCTCTCTTCTGGAAGACCTAGTGCAACTTCCCTTCATCACATCAGCCACTGGTTAAGGACCATGGAATCATCTACCAAAATAAAGGAAGTAATTCAACTCGCACCATAGTCCAGCTTCCATTCTCTTTCTTTTGAGCTTGCTTAACGGCCCACATTAGAAAACCATGTGAGCTTATTTCCTGTCCAAATGCATGCATGAAATCAGAACCTTGGTTTGACTGCTGGGTTATTAAATATTTCTGTAGAGATTTGCCTGGGAAGCAAAACTACTGAAGATCTTACAAAGAGCCTCTCAACCCTGCCAGCTCAGCCTTTCCTACCCACGATGCTCTGAGATGGGGGCCTGGAGGGGGTTGGGGTGTGTATCAGGCAGGCTAGAAAAGGTCAGGCCTGCTACAGCATCCATAGCACAGAGCTCTGGGAGGTCAGAGCGGCAAGGGGCCTTCCCAGTAGGGTGACCAGCTGTCCTAGTTTGCTTAGGACTGACGGATTGGCCAGGACACGGGACTTTCGATGCTGAGGCTGGAAATTGGGATGTTTAGTGACCAAAGAGCTCAGTTCCCCAGTGAATCCGCATGTAGACTTGCACAGATGGAAAACCCAGTTGCAGAGAGCCAAGGACTTAGTCTGAGATTTGAAGTGGGAGGGGGCATTGCCATCTCATATCCTAAAGTTAGGGAGACTGAGCATTTTGGTTCACCTAGGACCGAGGGGGCTGCCAGGAAATGGAACCTCCAGCTGTAAAACTGTGACAGTCCTAAGGCAATGGAGGGGCATTGGCCCTACTACCTACTAGCATCTTTTTTAAAAATAGATTTTATTGATTTTTCACAGAGAGGAAGGGAGACAGATCGAGAGTTAGAAACATCGATCAGCTGCCTCCTGCACATCCTGGGTACACGCCCTTGACCGGAATCAAACCCAGGACCTTTCAGTTCGCAGGCCAACACTCGATCCACTGAGCCAAACCAGTCTCGGACCTACTAGTATCTTGTTCTACGGATAGGGAGACTGGAACCTGCAGAAGTGAGCTGTCCAAGGTCATGGGAGTCGATGGCAAACGGGGAGCAGAAGGAGCTTCCTTCCCCGGGCCGTGAGCTTTCTGCAGTGTAATGCAGATTTTCATGTATCGTTAAGTGTCTATTTATTCCCATTATTCAGGCAGGCTTGCAAATTTAGTCCAAACTGCTTGAAAGGCCTGGAAATACATCACAGAACGGGAGAGTGGCTCAAAGGAGGTCTTTTTTCTGAAAGCAGGTTGCTGACGCCAGAGGAGTGCAGCCTGGCTCCTGGCTGCAGGCGCTCTCATCTCTGGCATTTGCAAACCCAGGAGCTGCCTCCCTCCACCTCCCTCCGTGTCTGGTGCCATCGGCCACACACAGAGAAGCCAGCTCCTTCCTCAGTTCTTCTCAAACTGAGATCGCTCCCATGTTCAGTGCACAGTTTGACAAGACACGCCAGCAGCTCCAGTCTGCTCCCTGGTAAGTTCGGGATGCCTGGGGTGTGTTCGCAGTTATCATACCCGGGTGTCTGCCTTGGTGCCAACACCGCAGGCCCTAATGCTCAACACAATCTTTCTCTGAGCGGCCACAGAGGGACGGGGCTTTAACTGGTTTGACTCCCATGGGAGACCTTTCAGTTGCTAAGACAGAAGAAACCATAGACAGTGAACAAGCAACTCAGGGGTTCTGCCACATAACCCTGCCATAATAATAACATCATGTTTTATATTCAGCTGCTTTCCATTATTAAATCTCCCTGAACCCCTGCCTTGGCTGCATTTTAAAGAGCACAACAGTTCCCTACTGTCGCCACAGCTGGTCACTGCATTCCAGTTCTGTGGTCTGAAACCTAGGGAGGGTCAGCCAGATTCTGACCAGTTGTGATCCAAGTGGCATTATAGGCAGTGGGCAAAGCACGCATCCAAGGTTATCTGCTTCCGCACAGACTCAGAGCAGTAGGAGCTTTGATGTCACATGGTACATAATTGTTTCCATTTGTTCTAAGTAATTATCTTATGATGTTCCCGTGGCTATGTCTATAGATGGAAGCTCCATCTATAAATCCGATCTCTCCCTGCCCCAAAATAACTCTTCCCTGGAGAGGCGTAAGCACCGCTCAGCCTGCCCAGGGTGGGTTCTGTCTGCTTTCCTAAACTGTCTGCACTATTCCCTGGGATCCTACAGACACGGAAACATCCCGATGTGAACACTGGATAAATGAGGCTCTTATTGAAAAAAAAAATTGTTTTTGAAATACAAAAGTGTACAATAACCATTAGAATAAAATAGACTGTACTATCGTAATAGCCTCTTACATGCCTATAAAACTTCAGAAACAGTCGGAGAATAATACCACACCTGCAAATAATGTAGTCCAATAACCAGCTATTAAACTCCGATTAGCCTCCGAATTTTAACCAGGAAACAACCAAGATCTACAGGCTAAGTGGCTTCTCCAAAGACAGTGACCCCCACCTCCCTTTGTGAAACATCTGAAAGCTTTGAGCTCATTTCGTGTGGCTTTTTCTCTGCATTTGCTGTTCTAGCGTGAATCAGACCCTTTTGACAACCCCTGCTTATGAAAAATGACTCAGAGTTTTCGGCAAAAAGGCCGAGCTCAACTGTGAGCAGCACAGTGATGGGAAGGGAAAGTTAATTCCTCCCCTAAGGAGGAGATGCAGGAAAAACCCCAAAACCCTCAAATTGCCCTCCAGAGTCCTGAATCAATGTCTGGTGTGGTCTGCGCTTAGTGGTGAATGGGGGGGGAGGGGCGCGGGGGGAAGACAACCCTGCAGTGGACTTTCAGAGGCGAAGCCTGCTCTACAAATGCACTGAATGAACCTGAGTTATTTATGAGAGAACACAAAACCCCTGTGTAATGAGACACGGGACACAAATCCAACAGGGACTTTGCTATCTCCCTATTATTTGAATCATGTCCTGCATTCTATCACGCCCCTTTGCAATGATGGAACATTTCATTGTTGTTGTGTGTTTGTGTTAGGACTCCCCCAGCCCCCAGAGCAAGGACGAGGGGCAGGCACAGAACCTCACCAGGGCAGAAAGCCCAGATGCCTGGCAAGGGGCACAACTGGAAAAACAAGAACTCCACCCTCAGGGTAACCGTTCCTCCCCTATCCCCTATTTTATCGCTGGTCAGGCTGTGTATGACCCCCTGACCTTTCCTCCCTGGAGATAACATCCAGGCCTCAGTTGAGTTTCGGCTCCAGGCCCAGAAAAGCAGCCAATCCAGACAGGTGGTGCCGTGGCTGCCTCGGGACCTGCTGCCCTGACCAATGGCCCCCCCCCCTGCTCTGGCGCCAAGCAGTCAGTGAGACCACCACCTATGAGAGCTTCCCTGGGAAGCTGATGAATATTCTAGTCACACCCTCCTATGACCTCCCCACAGATTCCCAGGGAGAGAGATAAAACTCTAGGACAAAGAACCAGTGCTGTTTTCTGCATATCACACTCCCTTCCCCACAGGCATGAGTTGCCTAACCCTAGAGACCCATGGGAGTAGCAACCAGGGGAGCGGTGGGCAGTGGCAGCTCGTCCCTGAGCCTGGCTTCAAGGCCCCCTTTCCTCTGACTTCTCAGTGAGCCACGCAGCCCAGACCCAATACCCTCTGGCTCAGCACTGTTAGCTCTTCCCTGTGAACACACCACCTCCCACTCTCTTTTCCTCACATTAAGTCCATGCTCCTTAGGTCACCGTCTGAGATGACTACTTAGCCTGCCCATACTCCACCACCTTTAACCTTTCAAGGTTTTTTGTTGTTTTTGTTGTTTTGTGTGTGTGTGTGTGTGTGTGTGTGTGTGTGTGTGTGTGTGTGTTGTCTGTGGTGTGGTGTATGGTGTGTGGTGTATGGTGGTGTGTGTGGGGGGGAGGGGTCGTGTGGTGTGTCTGTGGTGTGTGTGTGTGTGTGTAGTATGTGTGTGTGTGTGTGTGTTATCCTGAATGACAGCTGTTATCTGCATATCAGTTCACAAAGCTTTCCACACATTCTCTCCCGAATCCATCTGTCCAGGCAGCCCTTTGTCTTCTACTTCTCTCCAAAGACCTCCTTAGGCTGAGCTGGTTTCTGGGACTGACTGACTCTCACACGAGGAAGCACAGAGAGAAGCCAGGCTCAGAGGCAGAAGTGGAGTTTTGTGAACCACACCAACAGCCACAGACACACAGGAAATGCAATGCACGGGAAGGGCGGAGGCTGGAGGTCCGGCCATTGGATCCTGGAATCACCACTGATCATCCTGAACAAGTCAGGCTCTGACATTGCCTGCCGAAGCTGTGGCGCAGGGATTGGATGAAATGGCAGGTGGGAAACTGGTTTGTACACCGCTATGCACGTGCCAAGGGTTACATCATCCAAAACCAGTGTCCTCTTCTGGGAGGTCTTGGGAGGTCTTGAACTTTCTCATCTCCACAAGACCCAGCATAAAATAGGCCCAGATGATTGTCTGGGGAAAATGGTCAAATGCACGAATAACTAGTATATCAGTAGGTGAGGGGGAAAACAGTGTTTGACAGGCAGGCGGGGGAGAAGTCAGCTGAGTCACACTCTCTTAGAAAGGGCTCTATGGTTTGGAGGACAGCTTCCCACACACATTCCCATTTGACTCCATCCATTTTGGGGATCGCAGACGGACCATGAGAGAGGTTACTTAGGAACTGGTCCAGAGCGCATGCCTGGAAGGGGTGGAAGTTGAGACTGGGGTTACCATGACTGCAATTTCCTTGCTCACACTCTGCAGTTCACCGGGCATGTGGATGAGGAATTCCAGGCTCCTGGCCCCAACTAGCTCCCCGCTGATTCTCTCCAGGTCCTACGGATTAGAGGTCTGCAGGTAGGCCTGAGCTCCGGGAACTGTTCAGCCTCAGGAGTGTTTACCCCGCGCACAAACAGTTCAATTACCAGGCATAGACTTGAGGGGGTGCTGCTGTAGATCCTTTCAGCTCCCTTCTTCCTGGTACTTTGTCTGCAAGATTCCAGCTGCCTTTTACCTTCTGGGCCCCTGACCCAGGGAAACTTGGGGTTCAGTTTAGGCTGGAATCTGGAAACTGCCTCCAGGCAGAAAACTGGGGTGATTGTGGGCTCTCGGAGATCACAGTCTCACTTAGCCCCTTGTTCAATGTCTTAAAGCAAACGTTTCCTACAGTGTGACCTGCTTTCCAGGGTGTACAGGGGGAGGGCATTTCCCAGGGGCAGTCCTATCCGGGCAGGTGAGGAGCCAGTGTGACTTCTTCTGATGAGTCTCACTGAACTGATGAGTCCGAGAGCCTCAGAGCCTGTTTTTGGCGGCTCCTTTTGTAAACGTTGCCCCTGGTTATGTGGCTTTGACACGTTGCTTTTTATTTGAAGCTGCTCTCTCTGGGAACATTTTAATTTTACTCTCCTCTTACAGAAGCTCTGAAGTCAGTAGTATGGAGAAATTATGTGTGTCCACTTACCAGATATGGAAATAAATTTGCTTTTCCTATGTACTTGTTTTATGATCTTGAGCATATCCCTGCTCAGATTCCCCATAAGAAAATGTGGGTAATAATAATTAGGGAATGAGCATAGTGCAAGTGAAGGGATCAGTAATGTAGCACTCTGGAAAAGGTACTGCTTTAGACTGAGGAAAGTAGAAAGAGAATGCAACCACCTCCATGCTCCCCACCAAATGCCCATAACTCCACAGTGATCAGCATTATTTCATGTGGACCATGTACCTGCCTCCTTAGGAACAGGTAATATTACCACCCTTGTCTTCCTACTATTAATACAGCAGGTGAGGGTATGAACGCTGAAGCTATCTGCTCCCCTGTACAGAGTTACTAAAGAGAAGAGCTGGAATGCAAACCTAGATCACGCTCTTGGCTTTGAAACTTGTCTTTCTCGGACACATAATTCTTTCTTTCCCTTGCCCTAAAAGCATGTCTTTTTCAGTCTTTTGTGGCCTGAGTGGCGTGCCTGCCATTTAGTGTGCACCGTGGATCTGTAAGAACACTCACAGATACGTTGCACTTTATTCAGCATCTTACCTTTAACATGTCTGTTGTCAGAATTTCATCTTCATACCCCAGAAATTCTAGTTTACAAATTACAGCCCTGACAACCCACATTCTTATTAGCTCCCTGCTAGGGAACCTTGAAACATTGTTGGTAGAAGTCAGATCACTGCTTACCTTAAGTTTCAAGACTTCTGTAACCATTTTCTTTGCCTAACAACTATCAACCCTGTAACCTACTTCCTCTGGGAGTCAAACTCATGTCCAGTGTTTGCAAGTCCTTTTAAGGAAGGGTAGCAAGGTTGGAGAGGAATGCTGAACACCAGGGAAAATAAGAATTGGACAAATTCAGAGTAAATTTAAAATAAGACCCAGGATTGAATATTAATTCTCTTGGCAAATGTATCTGTAGAAATATGAGAAGTAGAAAAAGGACACCTGCTTGAATTAGAAAGAGGTATATTTCAACTCGATAAAAGGAAGAACATTCAAAGGAGAGCAAGAACAGACCAACCGCTTGAGGAAGCCCTACATTCTTCCTCACTGGAGAGACAGGGTGGAGAACAAGGTGGCCACTTTGTAGGTGATTTGAATTCAAGGAGAAATCCTTCATTTTCAACTTACAGAAGCCCAGATGATCCAGGATAGAGTCCAAGAGGCCCATAGATCCCTTCATACTGTGTATATGAATGCAAAGGTCAGGTTTTCAGGAGAGGGGGTAGATAGCTCTTCTTAAAGCATCAAAAATTTCTAAGACTGAATATCGGACAATGAGTGTAGGAAGCAGAGAAATATTGCATTATAATTTAACTAGAGGCCCTATGCACAAAATTCCTGCACGTGGTGGGGTGGGGGTGGGGGTGTTGGGAAGGTCCCTCAGCCTGGCCTGTGCCCTCTTGCAATCCAGGACCCTTCAGGGATATCTGACTGCAGATTTGGGCCCAATCCCTAACTGCTTGCCTGCCTGATCTCCCCTAACGGCCTCTGCGTTGTGTAAAATGCATGAGGCAGAGCCAGTTACCACGGCTTTATCTGGAAGGACGTCTGGAACGATGTGTGGAAGGTTGTTGGGCTGTTTGGTCTAATTAGCATATTATGCTTTTAGTATTATAGACACTCAAAGGAGAGTCCTGATTGGCAAAGAGATTAGATGGTTTGATCTCATATCCTTCCTACCTCTAGCATTGTGTTTTCAAATGAAGTATAAGAGAGACTAAATAAATCTTTAGGAAACATAGCTATGGTTCAGATCTATGGCAAATGCATCAGCAAAAGAAAAAGAATAAACAATGCCTCAGCCACTTCCTAGATCCACTTACAGTACATCAACGTGTCCTCTCCCAAGTAGAAGAACAAACTCTTCAAGCCTGCCTCTGGTCACTGCTCCAACATCCCGGACCTCAAGAATCTGATTTGTACTAGGTCAGCCAGAGGAACAAGGCCCTACAACTGAAGGAACCAACTGAAAAACAGTCCAAACCCACATTTCCTTGTGAAAGAGGAATGCAACAAAGTATTTAGGAAACACGAGCATCAAATTTTAAAATATCTGAGAATGAAAGAACAGATTCCAATGGAAAATCTGAGACACGGACAGTTTTCCTTGTTGGAGTACAGAGCTCTCATCCAAGGGATCATGAACCACTTCCCTCCCCATTGCACATGGCTTCTCACCCCAGGCCTCCTGTCTTGGACCAGAGACAAGTTTCTTTAGACTGCGATGTGCAATGTGACTGCAGGTGCACCCACGGGTTCACCTATCCCTCCAGAATCAGTATCATAAACCCAACTGTAGAATCTACGTGACAAAAATGGAAGCAGATTTCCAGAGCTTTCAGTGGGTGCAGCATAAGATTTTAAAATATGCCCTGTACATTTCAATTCCTCATTTAAAATGACAAAACCATTTGCATTCACACACACACACACCCTTCACTTCTATTCACCAGGAGAATGACTCACTTCCCTAAGCTTTTAAGATTTTTTAAAAACTTTTGTATTGCAATTATAATAAGAATGCTTTACCACAAGCTGCCCTAAGTACCTTGTTTTGGGCCTAAAATATTTAAGAATCTTACAGAAATAAAGAATATAAAAAGTGAATTATTGAATAATAAACAAGTAACATACAAATTAAAAATCTTTTCAGTTACAGTTGACATTCAACATTATTTTATTTTAGTTTCAGTTATACAGCAGAGTGGTGAGACAATTACAGACTTTACAAAGTGGTCCCCCTTTTATTTCCAGTATCCACCTGGCCTCATACATGGTTATTACAATATTATTGACTATATTCCCCATGTTGTACTTTACATGCCAAGACTATTTTGTAACTACCAATTTATACTTCTCATTGCCTTCACCTTTTTCACTCAGTCACACACCCCAAACACAAATTTTTAAACTAAATTCTTTGTGAGATCTGGAAATTGAGACTTTAGAATCAGGATCTGGAATGTGAGGTCTAATGCTACAGGACCTTTCCTGGTGACAACTATAAAAACAGTAGGTGAAATTGATGTAAAGGTATAAAAAATGCGTTTGGGAGATAAAGTTTGTGCCTTGGGTAGTCAACTTAAATCGTTTCATGACTGTGAACAGTATTCTGATGAGACTAAAAGGTAGAAAATCACTGAACAATAATAGCACATCAGTTGTAGAAGAGAAACTATCGGTCTAGTAATAATTAATGTCGTTTTTAAACATTCGTTTAAAATCTTGCTTGGTGTTGACTTGTATTGACATAACCTTCAAACACGTGGTATCTACAGAACGTGTGAAGTGCAATTAACAAGTTTTGCTTGAAAAAGTTTGTGTTTGGTTTGGTTTTTGTTGCAAAACTAGGACTAAGAAGATGGCGGATGAAGAGCATATTCGGCACTGCGTGCTTTACGAGTTCCAATTAGGAAGAAAAGCAAGTGAGGCTGCAAAAAATATCTGTAGTGCTCTTGGTCAAGATGCAGTTAGCGCCAGAAAATGCCAGCGTTGGTTTGAGAAATTTCGCGAGGGAAATTTTTCGTTAGATGACAAGAGTGGTCGAGGCCGTGTGTCCAATTTTGATCAAGAAGCTCTTCAAGCTCTTTTGGTGCAAAATCCTCAAATTACCCAACGAGAGCTTGAGACAACTTTAAATTGTTCACAAAAAACAATTTCCAATCAATTGCATGCACTTGGCAAAGTCCAAAAGTTTGGAAAATGGGTTCCTCATGAGTTGACCGACAACAACCGTAATCAAAGAGTCACAATTTGCAGTTCGCTCCTCTCTCGTCAAAACCGTTTGCCGTTTTTAGAGCAAATTGTTACCGGAGATGAAAAATGGGTGCTGTATGTTAATTTGAAAAGGCGGCCTCAATGGTTGGACAAAAATGAGGCTCAGCAGCCCACGCCAAAACCTGACTTGCATGCGAAAAAAATGATGTTGTGTGTTTGGTGGAATTTTAAAGGAATTCTTCATTATGAACTTTTACCATCTAAGCTAGGGGTGTCGAACTCAATCAGAGAAGGGGCCAAAATCTAAAATCCAGCCTAAATCGTGGGCCGAATGGTTTACTGAACAGTCATAAACTGTCATTGTGATGGAAACGCAGCAGAGTGCAGTGATGACAGCGCGGTACGGGCCACATTGCAAGGCCTGGCGGGACGGATTTGGCCAGCGGGCCTTGTGTTTGACACATGTGATCTAAGCAAACCATTACAAGTGCAGTGTACAGTGCCCAATTGGAAAGGTTAGCCCAAGCTTTAAGAGAAAAAGAACCCGCGCTGATTAATCAGAAGGGCGTAATTCTTCACCACGATAACGCACGACCGCATACTGCAAGAATCACTGCTGAAAAACTGCGCCAGTTGGAATGGGAAGTTCTCCCTCAACCTGCATATTCTCCTGATATTGCCCCTTCTGATTACCATTTGTTTCGTTCTTTGCAAAACTTTCTTCTTGGAAAAAAATTTAATAATGAAGAATGCCTCAAAAATGCATTGACCGAATTTTTTGCATCAAAATCACAAGAATTTTACAACAGAGGGATTAAAATGATTCCTGAGCGTTGGGCACAAGTATCAATAGTAGAAAACAATGGCAACTATATTGTTGATTAAATTTTGTTGTGTTGTTTAAATAAATTCGATTTAAAAAAAAGTATTAGAAAACGACATTAATTATTACTAGACCTAATAAAAAAAACATATAATTAACTCTGGTATGTAGCAGTTCTATTTTATTATAAAAATATGGATAAACCATGTTTAGCTTTGTTTGGATCCCGTATTCTGAAATGAAGAGCCAAAGAGGGACAGAAGTGGGTAGACAAATAGACTCCAAAAGGGCAGAAATAAAATGAGATACCCAAGAACACATTTTCTATCAGAATTTACTTCCAGGAAGAAATGGTGAATCTGAAAAAAAAGAGACAAGCTAACAGGACGCCCACTTCAGATGACTCTACATTCAGGGAAGAGATTTCCCCGAAGAGCTTTTCATTAGGATTGATGCAGCCAGTTGATAACCCACTAGATTCCTGGGGATTTGTACTAAGATTCCAAATTCTCTGTTAATTATATCCAAATACCACAACCTCAACCACCAAGGTTAACACTGTTTGCGAAGGAAATAAAACTGGCTTAGTTCTGAGTTGGTTTTGATTAGAAAGATGCCCAAAGGATTCTTACTAAGAAAAGACAATTCATTCCTTTGAAGAAATATCCTAGTTTGCCTTTTCTCTTTAGCGTTATTACCATTATCATTATTACTCTTCTGTTATTTCTTTATCTGTCTGTTTACTGCCAGTTTAATGAGAGACTGGAGAGAGGTTCTTGACAGAGAGATGAAATCTCCAGTAGATTCCTTGTGATATAAAACTGACTATAAACTTCTAAAATTAAGGAAAACACACACACACGCGCGCGCACACACACACACACACACACACCCTCAATGCACTTCTGGCAGAAAGTAGAGTGTAAAAAATAAGTTAATAAATGACATTGAAACTTTTCAAGGAAGCTACAACTTATGAGATTTGGTGCTAAGATGAAGCATGTGTATGGGTTTCCTTTTCATGTGGCTAGAGGAAGAGGAGGTGGGTAATGGATCATTTTAGAAGCACAATCAGGGACAGAACAGCTCCATTAAGGATCATCTGCAGGCACGCTTTCTAAGCAGCACAGGTAGAGTGGAGTGAGTCCAGGATGAGAAGGCCAAGGTTTTCTGGACTCCACCTCACCCTTTCTGTAACAGAGATCTGTATTCTTCTTTGACTGTATAACTCAGGAGTCACTTCCCAGTTCACCACATCCCACGACTTCCCTGAACTCCATCACTCTCTCCCTTTGCACTCTGCATTTACTCAGAGGAACGCCCCCACAGCTTTACAATTGTTTGTACATGTCATGCTCCTCAATTAAATATTCTTCATCCCTCCTATAAATGTGTCTTAAACACCTGTGACTCCAGGCTTGCCATTGTGAAATCCCACCTCAGCCCCTGAGCTCTGAGAAGAGAGGATGCCCCATCAAGTGTCCCCACACGTCTACACAGGCTGACAGAGGGTAGATGCAGAAACTTCTTATGCCTTGGCTGTTTGAATGAAGTCTGCCAGCTTGATCTGCACCCTGCAAGGTCTTGAGGATGGATCTGAGCCAGGATGAAGAGCCAACTAGGATTAGGAAGGGGATGGGTGGCATTTGGTCTTGGCCTTGAAGACTGGGAAATAATTTTTATACAGTGAGGGAAGAAAAAGGGACCTCCCAAGCAAACTCAAAATGTATACATGGAGACAAAGAGATAGTAGGACAGGAAGCAAAATAGAGAGAGGAAATGAATCTGCTTTGCCACAGGACAGAGCTCATGTGTGGGAATGGGAGGAATATGGCCTAGAAGTTACACTTGGAGGAAACTTGAACTCTGGGTGACAAAGCGTATGTTTCGTGGTGGTGGAAGGAATAAGGAACAATGGGATATTTGGGACTAGCCCAACAGCTGAGTTTCCTATAGCTTCTGTAGGAGTCAGTGGCTTGAACATACACCTTTACTGCTCGTTATTCTATAGTTTCAGTCGGAAGTCTCCCTCAGGTGGGTGCTGGCCAGGCTGGGGGCCAGAGAAGTGGCTCCCTGGCTTTCCCAGCCTCCAAGGCTGCTGCTCTCCTTGGCTCAGGCTTCCTCCCCTCTTGCCAGCCAGCCCTCCGACCTCTGCTTCCTTCCTCACATCCCCTCTGTGCCTGAACCCCCTGCCTCTCTCTCAATGTTTATAATGACTATATGGGGCCGACCCATATAACATGGGATATCCTCCCCATCTCCAAACCCTTCCCTGGGTCCCAGCTGCAAAGATTCTTTGGCGATGGAAGGGAGCATTCACAGGGTCCTGAGGTTAGGCTGCAAACATCTTCAAGGCACTGTTACTTTGCCTATCACACCCAATCACAGGCAAATGAACACAGCTAAGATAACATTCATAGAAAACATTGGTTTCATATGTCTTGTGATGCACAACACATGATCCTCAATTCTTCACATACGTTAGCTCATTCAGACTGACATTTTGGGGTATCTGAGACAGAGGGTAGTGAAATAGATTGGCCAGCGTCACCCAGCCAGGAGGGAGTAGGGCAGGGAGACAAACCCACTGAAACCACAAGGACGGTCACCCCGGGATGTCACTTTTGAAATCATGTGACAGATATCCAGGGAACTGCCTGAGAAAGTGTCTTCGCTCCAATCTTACCTTTTGCCCTGCTGCACATCGAAACTTCTGCCTGATTGGTCAGGAGGCATGCTTCCAGCCGAAGGCACAGGGACAATAGTCCAGCAGAAGCCAGGCTCCAGCAGCTTGGCTCACAGTAGTGCCCTTTAGCAAACCTGAATTCTGTTCGGGAGCAGGAAGACAAGGCGTGCCTCCCAGCCAGTTAGGACCCGAGGCGCTGGCCTAATAACCGTTTAAACACTCACATTGTGGCAGAGCTTGGGGGGGGGGGGTGGCACTTAATTGCATTCTATTTTGCTTCTGCAAAAATTGAAGAGCAGCCCAATCTTCTGATGGTTTCCTCTGAAAACTTGATTTCCCTCCATTTAGGGATGGTTTTGATATAAAATCGCTGCCTGCAGTTGCTAACGTTTGTTAAATACAGTGAATTCTGGAAGCAAATGAAAAGGCAGGGAAAGTAGCCCAGAAGAAAACCTACAATGAGCTGCTGATAAAATGCACGGGGTGTTTCTGAGAGAATCTTTCGAGTTGGTGGAATTAAATTACTGCTCTGGGTATCTATTTTTAAAGGAAAATGTGTATTTGCCTAATCCAATTTCAGCATAATTCATATCCCTGTAACACTCCGAGAACACTGGCGTATGGTTACATGAGATATAAATTGGGAGTATGATTAAAAATCACTGGCGTTTCGATTTCAATTATATTTCACAAAATAGATTCTGGGGGGTGGGGGTGGGGATGCACAAGACCACAACCCACTGCAAGATGAGAGTGGAGAGAAATCTCACACACACACACACACACACACACACACACTGCCCCCTGAAGATCTGACCATTGACCATATTCCCTAAGCCAGTGTTTCCCAAGCCTTTGACATATGTGTGCCCCTTCTATAATTTTCGTAATGCTGAGTACCCCTCGTACTCATGAAAACGTAGAATTAGGCGCAGCTAAGCACGGTGCAGGGCATATCCCCACCAAACTCTGGTGCAACACGTACCCCCACCAAATTCTTCTCGTACCCCTGGGGGTACGCGGACCACACTTTGGGAAACACTGCTCTAGGCGAATGCCCCACACTGCTGGCTTCCCCTCCGCAGCCATCAGCCCTGCCCGCTCTCCTTGAAGCCAGAATCCATAGGGCGTGGGAGGCCACCTATGTGTCTGAACCAAAGAACAGCCCAATCTTCTAGAAATCCGGAGTCAGAGCTGAGGTTAAATCCCCACGATCAGTGTCCCTTTTCTTTTACATGACCTTGAAGAGCAATGTGGATGACTATGTGAGAAAGTGTTGTAAGTTTCTTGACACAGAACAGGTGCAAAATACATTTTGCTTAGGACTTGGATCTGTCACCTGATTTTATTCCTCTCGTCTTCCCAGAGCTGGGGAGGATTCCGGTACATTCTCAATGCTCAGAGTGTTTGCAGAATTGAAAGGCCTATTCAGGCTCCCCATGTTCCCATGCTTCAGCCCTCTTTAACTCTTCCTGGGGATATTGCTCCCCAGTGAGAAAAAAGGGGAAAAGGTAAAAAGGAATCATTTTCATTAAGTAAGATTTAAATAGCAAAACAAAACTCTCCCCTCCTTAATCTTGACAGATGGGAATTTCAAGTTTCATCATTTTGTCTTGAGGAACTAATAAGGAGTTCATAAATCTCAATTACTTCTGTGGAGTGAGAGGCCGCTGCAGGTCTGCTCAGCACGATTCCAATCTCTGATCAGCCGGAGGACCTTTATTAAAACACTGGGGGAGGAGGAGGGCCAAGCCATCTTTCAAGCCTAGCCGACATTACAGCACGAAATCTTTTTTCTCCTTTTTTTGTGTGTGATGCTGGTCGGAGAGAAGGAGCACCGACCAGCCACATCACCTGCAAGATGCAAGCTGAGGTGTCGCACATTAAATTATAAGCTGCCAGCAGCTTTGGAATTGGCCGATCTCCATGCATAATCAATGGAGAGGCCAATTAATAAATATGTACGCCCTTCCCAACACTCTTGTTCTTTCCCAGCCAGCTATTCGCTTGAACACACACAGGTATTTTTTCTTAACTTGCCAGGTAAACACAATTGTGGGACCCCTTTTCTCCATCATTCCTTGTGTTTGTTTTCAGGGTTGCCATAACAAAGGATGATAGACTGGGTGGCTTAAACTCCTCAACAACAGAAATTGATTTCCCCACAATCAGGCTGCTAGAATCTGAGGTCAAGGTGTAGGCAGGGTGGATCTCCGCGAAGGGCTTCCACCCCGGCTTGAACATGGTCACCTTCTGCTGAGTGGTCATGGTCATGGTCTTCTCTGAGAGTAATTACCTCCTTAGAGTAATGCAGTCACCTTCTGAGGTCCGCTCAGGGCTTCCACACGTAAGTTTTGGGGAGGTACGATTCAGCCCATAACACTCCTTAAAACTTAATCAGCCCAGTTCCGGTGTATCGTATTTCCCCAATAGCTGGGCAGTTTGTTTACCCTCTAATTGGGCTGCTCTAGCCCCGCCTTTCCAGATTCACTTCTCATTTTAGTCATCACCCCTTCCCCCATTCGCAGACTGCTTTCTTTACCTGGTTGCTTCCCCCTCAGTCTCTCTTACATAATGTGATGCATGTGTCAAGCTCCAGCCCATATCCCGGGTTCTCCTTTAGTCTGAGACCTCTGTTTTCTGTTCTTCGTACACACTGCACTGAAGTATCTGCTGCCAGGAGGCGGTGTGAGTGTGGCATAGTAGACAGAAAAGGCGCTCTGGAGCCGGGCAGTCACAGCTCTGCCCCTACTCCTACCCCCACCCTTGCCCAGCCCCCACCAGCTGTGGATGTTTGGGCAAGTCAGTAAACTCTCTATAATTATGTTTCCTTACCAGTAAGAACGGGATGGCAATGCCCATCTCATAGGATTATTGTAAGGATGAAAATAAATTAAATATATTAAACATACTAAAATGTTGGCACATGGCAGGCACTCAAATACACTTTTCATCACCTGTTATTATTATCATTATTGTTGCTACTACTATTACTATGGTGCTTTTTAATCACTTCCTACCAGACTGTGAGCTTTATGAGCAATAGCACTAAATAACTCGATCACCTTTCAATGCCCTGTAGCGACAGGAGCAGTGATTTTCCTATTTTAATGCTCAACAAATATTCATGAAGTTCAATTTGAGCTCCTCTTCGGAGACCCCTGCTATCCATGATGTATTACGTGGCACCATAAAAAAGGTATTAGTCTCCGTAATTGGGATGGTGATCATAATAAGTCAGGGTTGCTTTAGGGCTTAACTAGAACAATCTTTATAAATTATAAAGAACTACACAAATGGTAGCAATCCTTCAGAAATAAAGCTACAAAAAAAGAGATCCTAAGAGTTGACGCTGTTCAAAGGCAAGGTGGGAAGATATGTCTGAGAGAGAAGGTGGAGCACCCGGTGGAGGTCTCCAAAAGTAACACATATGGAGAGGCAGGGAGATCAGCTTAACGGATGTTCAAAACAGAAAGGATAGAAATTTGATAGATTTTAGTAAAAATATAATTTCCATTCCCAGCTTATTTCCTAATGCGATATCCTCATGAATGACTAGCTCAGACATTAGAATTCGGATTGGTCAGCCTTTCAGAGTTGTCAAAGGAGGTAGCTTTCCAAAATTTTCCAGGAAGACAGCAGAGTATATTTGGAAAAGAAGAAGAAGAAGAAGAAGAAGAAGAAGAAGAAGAAGAAGCAGCAGCAGCAGCAGCAGCAGCAGAAGCAGCAGGAGCAGCTGGAATTTGGAAGCAGATTAATAGTTAAATCACCAGCTGTGTGACTTAAGAACATTTCTTTAACCTCTCTAAGTCTCAGGAGAAATAGGGCTTTAGACAGTTGCCTACAGTTCTATGTGTGTGTATGAGTGTATGTGAGATCAAATGAAATAGCAAGCATGAAGGTGCTTTTTGGGTGCTCACCATGTGTGACCAGGCCTAGGTGATGCAACAGGAGGTGTCAAGATCAGCTACTCCTGTGGGGGGAATGTGGGATGTTCGGAGGCAAGACCTTTCTCATCTTTGTTCCCCATCTCTCCCTTTATTCCTTATCTCTGCTCAGGGTCCACCTGGCCTCACAGAAAGTCTAAAGACAAATGCATGGGTTCAAATGACCTAATCCCTGTAGCTTCACCCTTTTGTTCAATGCCAACCCCCAAACTGTGCCACATTCTTCCTGGTCATCAATTTCCCAACAGGCTACCCTCTCACATATTCCAAAGTGGCATTTATGTTCTATTGGTCCAAATTATTGAGTTTTAAATGACTTTGTTTTCTGTTGTGTCTCCCATAGAGTCAAAAGGGACAAAGATTTAGCCCAGTTGGCATAGCTCCACAGTCGACCTATGAACCAGGAGGTTGTAGCTCAATTCCCTGTCAAGGCACATGCCTGGGTTGTGGGCTTGATCCCCAGTAGGAGCATGCAGGATGCACTCAATCAATAATTCTCGCATTGTTGATGTTTCTATCCCTCTCTCCTTTCTTATCTCTGTAAAATCAATAAAAACATTTTTAAAAAATAGGACAAAGATTTAAAGGTCCAGCACTAGGACAGTGGTTCTGATAAGAACTGGCTGGTTGGGCCATTTTCTTGGTTGTCTTTAGGCTAGATGGGATTTAAACCTTAAGAACCTCCTTTACAACACCTCCATCCTTTTAAAACATTAGTCATAGTTGGAACACATCCAGCAAGACCGACTCGGGCTCTTCACACTATGAATTCAATTCTCTTGGTAATAGAAAACTGAACCAATATCTTATTGTCATCATCAAATTCCATTATTTTTGCTCAGTTCAATTCAGAACAAAGGTCAATTGAAAAACAAAACAAAGCAACAGTCAAATGAAGACCAGAGGAGAATTTTAAGCTGGAAAGGCATGTTATGATAACTTTCTATTAATTCCAGGCAGGAATTAATCTCTATTCAAAGCAAGTGTTTACACCTTCCAAGCCTCAGTTTCTTCTTTTGTCAAGTAAAAACAATAATACTCATTTTTCAAGGTTGTCGAATGGAAATCTCAGTGAGATGAGGTTATTATCTTCGCTGTATTCTAGCAACTGGCTTACCCTTCCGAGAAGCTACTCTTCACACTCTCAAACTCTATGGCACTGTCACCTGTCTGAGGGCAGGATGTAGGGCTGGTCAGGTGATAGGGGGTGTGGAGAGTTTGTGTGGGCAGGGGAGGGGCTATGGGACACAGGTAATCTGTAATGACTTCAACCACGCTGTCACCACGTGAATTATTCTGTCCTTATTAAATCTCCAGATGGTCCTGAGGGTCCCTGGACTCGCACCTTCAGCTGCTGGAGAGGAGAAAGGGGACTGGAGGCAGAGAGTAGGACCTTCTCCAGAGTCACCCTAGCCACATGCATCTCAGGCACGTTCAGGCATGTGTCATTCTTCTTTACATATTTAACTTGTGCAGGGTGCAATCTGTACAGTGATCAATGACCATTCACTGCCATAGATGGATACATGAGTGGTGGGATGATTTTTTAAATCAAAATGAACGGACAGGCTTGGGAGATATGGAGAGGCTATTTACCCTAAATCATAAATTGAGCATAAAGTTCCCAAACCAGACAAAGCTTTCGTTCTGAATTTAGCTGGACTGAGCAACAAGGCAGCAGGTAGCTGCATGTAGCACTTGGATTCAGACAAAGAGTGTGTGTAGTAGAAGAGGAAATTAACCTACAAGAACCTATCTCCTGGAGGACTGTGTGGTTAGAAGGTCAGTTGTGCTCTGGCACGTCAACTAGATGGGCTTCGAGCTGCCTTGTTGGGACAGAAGATCGGTTCTCGCAGAGCCTTGTTTTCTGAGAGGGAAATGCAGGGTTGGGCCAGAGAAGAACTGCCTGGGGCAGAGGGAGGCAGAGCATCGGCCCTGGCTCCTGCTTTCAAGCGTCCCCCCTTGCAGAGCTCCCCCTTCCTCCGAAGAAGCGCTGAGCAAATATTTAAAGAGCATGTTATTTTGAGGAGAAGCCAACTGATTGGCTGGGCCCCAGTTTTAATGTAATTGGAAGCATTACCACAATTAAAGAAAGATGCAGGGCTTGCACTGGGAAGAACATCAACAGTGGAAGACCCAAAGAAAGAACTGCAGGGGGAGACACCGGAGTGGCCATCAGGCCGGAGGGGGCTGTTTACTGCTGAAGGCATCCCATCATGCTCCTGTGAGCTGAGTTAGTGAAGGTGGGAGCAGGAGCCCACACACAGTGTATGAAACCATCTGCCTTTCCCTAGTGCCAAGCTTACCAGCGATTCTGAGTCCCTGTGTAGTCTGCCTACGGGGTACACATTGGTTAAGCCAAAAAGAAGGGCTGGCCTGTCTGACGGCCCTATTTCTCCTGGTAAATAAATACCACCATTGCTGGTTTATATGCCCGAGTGAACTCGGTCTGAATGGGCCTTTCCAAACATGATCCACACTGGGACACGGGTAAGACTGGCTTTCCAGACCCGGGAGACAGAGGGCAGGCCTGGGCTTCTGCGGCTTCACCAAGGTCAATACCGAGTAGCCAGGCCTCCTGATAGTCAGTCTCACTCTGCCACCATATCCGTCCTTGCCATGGTCATTTTCTCCAATTTCTCCAGGGAGAGTGAAAATAGCCATCCTTGGGATTCGAGCCAACTGTTTCATAACTGATTGCAATTACAAACTACCACGTTATGTCACAATAACATCAGTTTGATCACAACTCTCTTGCCAAGTGAGCTCTCCTGACTGTGACCATGACTGTTTGTCTGCAGAATTCACTCCATCCCGGATGCACAGACTCCGAGAGAGCAGCGCATCTCCAAATCCGACAGACACTGAGCGGCTCCGCTGAAATGTTGCTGGCGCTGGTTCTCCTGCAGCGCCCGTGCTGCCCGGGCCTCAGAACTGCTCTGGTTTTGTCACTTTAAATCGTTCTTGCTCTACAAATAGGAGCGATTTGTTGGTGATTGGCAGGTCTTGGAAAATTCAAAAGAAACCCTTAAGCTGGCTAATGTATTTTTAATATTTACAGGGCATCAGCCATATGTGTGTATCTAGTCCGCTGCCTAGTGCTTTCGGAGCTCAGAATGTGAAATAATAGTCGCTGGAAAACCTCTTTATTTGCAAGGGGCAGAGCACAGGCTTTTCCCAGAATGCCTTGCAAAGAGCTCCCAGTCTCACCCTGTGTGTATAGTTGCTTTGGAGGCACTACATAAAGCTGAAGGCAGATCAGGAGTTATTTATAAACGCTGATATGATCAAGGAGAAAGAATGAACGTCGAGACCCAGAAGCATCTTGTAAGTTTCACTTCCTCCCTCTCACCTCCCTCCAGCTCTCTTCTTCCAAACTGCCGCTCACACTGGCTCACACTGGTTCCCCTCCAGGGTGGGGCGGGAGCTGGCTTCAGCAAGCACGCTGGGGCTGCCCAACCCATCTGAGTAGGGAGGCTTGTCCCGTCTTGTCCCCAGCTCCCTCCCTCTGAGCTGCCCCTGCACCTCTGAAACCTGCACCCCACGCCCACCTGTGGTCCAGCCCCTGGAGTCCTCTGCAGAAAGGCTCTCACTGCCCATCAGCATGGCGTGGTCAGGGACCATGGCCTTCCTTAGGAAAAGGAGAGAAGATGCAACTTCCACAGGAGGATCTCACAGCCGCACAGCCACATTTCAAAGCCAAACTCCCCAGAGAAGGCGGAGCAGCTGTCCTGCCCCAGGGATGGGACATGGCAGAGGCAGACACTTCTGCTGGCTCCCGTTTGGCTTCTCTGTGAACCTGCCAGAGCACCACTGATGCCGTCATTGCGCTGTGTAACAACGCTGCCTGGGACCTAGGATATTCCAGGTCAGAAATATCCATTTAAAAATATATATATTTTTATTAATTTCAGAGAGGAAGGGAGAGGGAGAGAAGCATAAATGATGAGAGAGAATCATTGATCACTGCCTCCTGCACACCCCCCTAATGGGGATGGAGCCTGCAACCTGGCGTGTGCTCTTGAGCAGAATCTAACCCGAGACCCTTCAGTCCACAGGCTGACACTCTACCCACTGAGCCAAACCGGCTAGGGCAGGAAATATCAATTTGTGGCAGGGAGCCTATAAAATATTTTATCCCAGGAAGATCACACTAAAAGATTACATGCTTGAATGCTTAGATTTTTATTTTTGTAATAACACCTCCCTATACATTCTCTTTTAAATACAGTCACTAATCTATGTGTGGTGAGGATTGTATAAATATGGAAATAAAGGCTGGTCACTGTTGTCAATGGCAGGTTGTTGGCACCAATTTAACACCAACATGAATTTCCACTTTGGGGTGTGGTGAAAAAGGAAACTTTATTCGGTGCAAAACAGCTCAATGGTGATGTCACAGGGCTGTGAACACACATGGGCATGACATGGCCCCGGGGCCAGGCAGCCCTGGGCCAGGCACTGCTGCAGGAGGCAGCCTGCTCTGCATCGGTCTGGTCTGCTCTGTGCCCACTAACTCTGCCCTGCGCTGAGCTGGTCTGCTCTGCTCTGGTGGGACATCAGGCATCTGGGCAGGGAAAAGCAGTCTTCAGCCTTGGGTGGGGAAGGAACGTGTACTCTCAGAGCCAGAGGGGAGCTGACTCACATAGAAGGAAGTCCCTGCCCCTGATCCCTGATTGGTCTGTCCCCATGCAAATGAGTCTCCAAATGCTCCCAGGTGGATTGATCCAAATGACACTACTGTCCTGGTTGGTCAGAATGGAGCTGCTCTGATTGGTTAATGAAGAAGTTGATGGGAATCTAGCTGCACATCTCCAGCTGGATGGGGAAAGCCTCCATCCTGTTGGTGAAATAGGATTCCAGGAACTCCTTTGCTAGAGATGCCTCAGAGGGCAGGAACGCAGTGCAGGCGGGCTGCTCAGGGCAGGCTTCTCTGTGAAGGGCAGTTTGTGGGAGAGGCCCCTGTGTAGAAAGGGCTCCTAGGCTCTGTTTTTGTTTGTTTGGCTGGTTGTTTTGTTTGTTTGTTTTTGTTGTTGTTGTTGTTGTTGAATGTGTGCCCCGTTAGCCACTGGGAACCCTTTTTAGTAGGTGTCTTCTTTCTAAGGTCCACAGTAAACACCGTACCTGTGACTCCAAGTCTGATTGTCTTCACCTCTTTAAATGCATCAGGTGTAAGCAGGCAGAAGGCACAGCTCCATAATGGGGGGTCCCAAACCTCTTAAGTCTATCAGGCCTTTGCTCCAAAGATTCTTCTGCAAAAACCCAACTTGGATCTGAGTAATTTCTGAAGATGGCTGAGGTCTGTATAGTATATAATGTGCGTATACACATTACATAATTATTTGCATGTATAATACTGATATGTATGTGTATTAAATCATTGTGTGTGTTTTTATTTTCTAAAACAAAATCATAATAAACTATTTCCCAGTCAAGTTTGGAATGCGGACGGCACTTGTGGATGAAGATGGGGTAAACTCAGCTCCAAGAACAAGGAGGTAGAGAAAAGACTAGGCCCACTCTGTCTGCTACTTGACCAGATTTATACCATGATGTTGCCACATGCAAAGAACATGCACTTTTAAATGAATGCTGAGCACAGGAAGAGGGACTGGGAAAAGAAAACCTCCATAAGCCCCAGGGAAGGGGGGTGATGACTAGAAAATTCTTCCTTGTGGGGAGTGAAGCTGTAATGGAAATGCATCCAGGAACACATGGAAATAAATGAGCATGGCTCTGTTCCAATAAAACTTTATTTACAAAAAGAAGTAGCAGGCTATATGTACCCACTAGACTACATGGATCCCTTCTTTGTTTGGATCCCAAGCTCATCACGCTCTCCTGTGTTGCCAATCACATTCCCCAGATGACCTTGACATCTAGGGGAAAGCATCCCCTGGATCAAGGACACAGTCATCGTCTCATTTGGGAAAGGATATCTCGGACTGTCAGTTACAATTGGCATCTATTTTGTATGCTACTTTTTAAAAATATATAATTTGTTGATTTTTTACAGAAAGGGAGAGGGATAGAGAGTTAGAAACATCGATGAGAGAGAATTATCAATCAGCTGCCTCTTACACACCCCCTACTAGGGATGTGCCCACAACCAAGGTACATGCCCTTGACCGGAATCGAACCCAGGACCCTTCAGTCCGCAAGCTGACGCTCTATCCACTGGCCAAACCAGTTTCGGCTGTATGCTACTTTTTAACACATCAGTGAGTGTGGGTCTCGGGTGTTTGCTCACTGTGGATGCCTCAAGAAAGTCCAGGTTCTCGCTCTCAAATCCCAGACACGAGAACCTTGCAATGTCAAAGCCACTGAGGTCATGCCCCGCTTAGGCAGCCTGCCTTCTCTTCCTAGCATCCCCTCTACCACACGGAGGGCCACCTCCCCTCTGGCACACTTCATCAGCACTGCAGAGTAACAGCAACAGCCCTCTCGGTGACTTCGGGAAGCAGCAGCAGCAAGACGGGGCCCCATACTCTATTTCCAACTACAGTTGCATTTACCCCCTGCCTACTCTTTTTCACACTTTCTGTTCTCTCGTAATGCTTTCACCTTCTGTTCACCCTGCTTCCAACTGCGAAAAGGTACCAGATGCTAAATGTTTCACTTCGGGTACATCTCTTCATTTCCCTTAATGCCTTTGTGCTCATCTGCAAATAGATCTGATCGCTACCTCACGGCTTCACTCAGACAGGGAAATTGGATGACAGATATGACAAGAGTCATCACGTACCCGGCCTGCGGAAGATGCTAAACACATGCAACGTGGCCCTGGCGGAGAGAGGCGGCGTCGGGTGAATGAGGCAGTCTCCCCCCCAGAGAGGTGCTTAAAAATTATCCATTCCAAGGGTTGCTCCGCATGGGTGGGCTGGGACCTGCGGAACAGGAGCGGTAACTGCATGCCTCTGCAGGAGCCTGGGGAAAGCCAGGCCTGGGTGTTTTGTAAATAACTGGAGTAACAGATGGGTGGAGTTAGATATTTTGTCAACACAGAAATCACTTTTCTAAAGTGAGCTTCCCCATCTGAGGATAGTGCCCTTAATTCCTACAATTAAAAATACCTGCCATATGTTTAAACTCTCTCTGTAGCAGTTTGGAGGGAGACTTCACGTTCTCTGGAGTCCTTTGCTGTAGAGAGGCAAGTGGAATCACACACTTTAGGAGAACGTGGGTCCTGTCCCCGGGTCTCGGCGCTCAGGGGGGCTCAGCAGGGCACTCTGCACCCATTTCCTTGGCCGAAAACAGAAAGCGAGAGTCAATGCCATCCAACACTCGGTGTCTGGTCAATCCCTGACTAACTTGTGCTGTGTTGAGATGGGACTGAAGAAGAGAGTAACTTTCAGAGGCGGACTCCCTCAGAATGGCACCCGGCGGTGGTACAGAGGGTGTGGGTGTTCAGGGAGGCGGGGTTCGGAAGTATCTGCAGGTGGGGCTGGCCGTGACCCTCCAATGAATACAGCTCAGATGCCCTGGCAGTGACCCTGTGACCCAGGGGCCTTCGGAGTCAGGAAGATCTGGGCTCAAATCCCAGCTCCGCCACGAATTTGTTTTGTGAACTTTAGCAATGCATGTGCTCTCTTTAGTCTCAGTAAGCTCATCTGCAAAATGGGCATAAGAGAATGCATGCTCTCTGAGACTTTCACGATGACCAATGAGTTCTGAGTGACGGCTGACGCGCCATGGAGACATTCAAGGCTGCCAATCCCCCCGTGGGCCGGCCTCTCTGCCTCATTCCTTTCCCAGGGAAGCCAGGTTCTCAGCCTTCGCTCAAAGTGTCCACCACTGAAAGTCATCCTTGTCCTTTTCAGCTTGTAGAAACCCTGTTTCTCCAAGAAATATGTCCTCCGCCTCAACTGCCATTCGCCCATGCACCACTCAGCCATACTAGCCACGTATTGACTACCTACTGTGTCAGAACCATGCTTGTTAGTAAGAAGGCGAAGAGTGCTCCACCCACGGGAGCCAGGAGGACGTGGGCATCTCATAAACGCCCCAAGGTGAGTGCCCCCCAGAGGAGAGGAGCAACAGAGAGTCCTGGGGTGGGAGAAACTGCCCGGCCTGGCCGTGGGAGGTGTCCCCCTTGCCCACCGCCCCGGACCAGTGTCTGTGAGCACCTAGCTGGCCCCTGTATCTGTACATGTGTCTGAAGCCCTCGCTCAGAGATGTGGGGATGCCTGGAGTGTGCTCCCTGCTTCCAGGCCCCCAGCATCAGACGTGAGGTGGAACCGAATGTTCCGTCCTCAGTGGCCATGGAGTCCCCGTGACCAAGAGCTAACAGGCTGGGACTTGGCTGCTGCTTGGCTCCAGCCGCTTCCAGGCCGGCCCCAAAGCCGTGGTGCGTGAATCAGCAACAATATTCAGCAAAAATGAGCCCATGCCAATGACAGGAAGGGGACACACCACTTTTTTATTTCAAATAGCAAACCTGTGGGCTTTGCTTTCCTCCTTAAGAAAGGAGATGGACCTGGATTCCAGCTTGGGGGTTTTGTGCGGATTTGACAACAATGAGTCCACATGTCTGCACAGCTCTGTGTCCGGTGGCAACAAGCACCCAGAATGACGCCCTTAGAAGCATGTGGGTGCGAAAGCAGCTGGAGGTGACCCTTCAGGCCGGCGCCTCTGGGACATGTCTCTGGGACTGATCAAAGAGAGAACACAGCGTGTTCTCAGCCACTGGCATTAGGAAAGCTACCGTGTGCACACGGCTGGACAAGCATTTCACATGCACTTTTTCATGTGAGCCTCCCGAATTTAGGAGTAGCCTCTGCCCATTTCACAGGAAGTGACACAGAGACGGTGAAGCAATGAATGCGAGGTCATGTGGGGCCACAGCCCAGGCTCTGTCTGTGAACCATGAAACTCCTCTGTGCACGTGGGTGCACGTGGGGAGCACAAAGACCCCCGTGTCCAGGGACATCCACTCCCCCGCAGTGCTACAGCATCTCCAACATTCATTGTCACTCCGAGTGCTGCTTTCACACCCATGCAGACCCCGGCCAGCACCGTGGAGACCTGGGGATGCTGAGATCCGGGGAATGTGATAGACGCGCTCACGATCTGGACGGCCTCGCAGGAAGAGGAAGTGGACTTACTCTGTGTTACCCCGGAGTTCAGAGCAAGGAACCAGGAATGAGTGGGGGTGCATAAAGCCATGTTCCCCCTGGAGAACTCTCGGGTCTCTTCTCTTCTGCTCTGAAGCCCACAGCTGGTCAGAAGTGCTGAGCCCACCACTTCCACAGGGCCAGGTGGTGACAGAGGGCATCTACAGCCCGGATACTAGCATCAGCTGGGCTTGGACCGAATGACTCCTCTGAAATCGGCTGTCTGATGGCATTGACTCTCACTTTCTGTCTTCTGGGTCCTTTTGTGAAATGCTATTGCCTGCTGAGCATGCCTGCCTCAGAAAAGTGCCATCAGAAGCACTCTGCTTACCTGGGTTACTCAGGGCAGGGGACAGCAAGAATGTCCCATGTGCACATTCTCTGTCTCTGTCTGTTTCTCTCAAACCCCCTTCCTCCCTCTCTCTCTCTCTCTCTCTCTCTCTCTCTCTCTCTCTCTCTCTCTCTCTCTCTCTCTCTCACACACACACACACACACACACACACACACACACACACACACACACCCTATCTTTCCCCAAGTAATTAAGTGTTGTGTGAAGGGGACCAACAAGCCCCATCACCCACGGGTAATAACAGAGCTCATAAGCTCCACCAAAAGCTGCCAAGCTCTGGTTCACACGGAAGCCTCCTGCTCTTTAAAACTAACCTGTGTCTATGCCTCCACCGTAACCTGCATTCACCAGCTCTGTCAATCTCACCACAGAAATCAAATGGTAACCTATGCCTGTGTCTACAGAGGTAATCACATGAATGATGCAAGGACAGCTGTCCTCTCAGCAGAAGCCTGCTATGCCACAGGAACCGTGCTAGCTCCCGGTTCTGGCCCATCGCCCTGATGTCACCCTGAACGTCCTATCACAGGTCTGACTTATGCTCACATCCCCTGCACTTCAAACTCCAAAGAGAACGTGGTATTTCCACCCGCAATGCCGGCTGCTAATTAAGCTGGGATTCAACCCTCAGCCTGTCTGGCCCGTAAGTAGGAGCTATTTCCCATCGCAGCCACCAACATCCCTAAATGAGGCGACAAAGTTTGGCTTCTACATCTTAGGTGTAAAAGGTAACTTTTATTTCAGAGCTGCTGTGGGAAAAGTGTGGTGGGGAGGGAGGGGATCTCAGTACCTGTTGTATGGCTATTGATCACCAATGCTGATTCCTCTCTCTCCCCATTATTTACTTGTTCCGAGAGCTGGGAACAGGGGACCAGCCCTGGCGACTCAGCAGTTACTTAAATAGAACATCGGGGCCTGGTGCACTCAGCGGCTGCAATTGGAAACCATTCCCGCCATGCGCCAATATTTCAAAAGCAATACAACTCAGTTCTCTGACCCAGGAGCCAGGGCTCCCTCTCTAGCAGCTTGAAAGATTGGGGCCAGGGAGGACTGGGAGGAAGAGTTCTCTTAGACACAGCTTTTGCAGAAGAAAACTGACAAAGGAGAATGCTGTTGACTGGAGTTTTAATTGTACACTAGGATAAATTACATGCATGGCGCTCGCCTGGCTTGCTCAGACATAGTCACATGCCTCTCTGAACACTCGTAATAACAGCCCCCAGGAACTCTGTCCTGAAACCGAGTCACTTTGCTGTGATTGTGTTCAAGCAAGACGTGCTGCCGGCGAAGCCATTCCCTCTCAACCCAAGCTCATCCTCCTGGGATGGGAGTGCAGTGGTTTGCATCCTGGCACTCTGGCCTCAGATCTCCTTCTTGGGGGAGTTTACATCACAGGCTCCGAATTGAGCAAACCTGGCCTGACCTGGATGGGCCACTTTCTCTCCCTGAACCTCAGGGATCCCACCTGAACACGGGTCAGAAACAGGTACCCAAATGGGTCCTGAGACATGAAAGGAGGGGCGGAGTGTCTGACGCTTAGTAGGTACACATGAAGAATTGTCCTGGCCCCAACCACAACAGGGCTGCTCTGGGAAAAGCCTGCTCTGGCATTTATCAAAATCTGTCTTATTTCAACATCAGTGAACGCACTGGCTTCATAAGTCTGAACTCAGACCTTCGTTCTTATTGATCTGTGCTCTTTCTTTCCTCTGTGGTTAAAGGTGCAACAGACGTCGCTGGGTGTCTGCCTCACCCATATATGAATGCAAACAGCTGGTCATGACTTGTGCCTCTTCCTACCCTGAGGAGTGCTGGCACGCCCTCTTTTCAATGGCCCACCAGCATGGTCCTCCGACACTGGGCACCTGAAGTCCAGTCCCTGCATGTTTATCTTAGTGGATCTGATCCATGCAGTACACTGTGATTCTCACTGTTAGCTACAAGGCTGACAAAGGACAGGTTAGTTTGTCTGCCATCCAACAGCGGGTCAACAGCAGAACGGGGACCCAGCCCCAGGTCTGTGTGGCTGAAAAGCCTATGCTCATTCCCGTTAGCCATCTTCACTCCGGCCCCATGGTTCTCCGATGGAGGTCATGTTGCCTGTCCTCCAGGGGCCATTCTCCATCTTCTAGAGATATTTTTAATTTCCCGGCAGGGGAAGGGAGGCGATGCTAACGGCACCCGGGGCCGAGGCGGGGGTTGGAGCTAAGCTGCTCCACTGCATACGCCAGCCCCACACAATGAAGAATTATCTAGGCCAAAACCTCAACAGTGCCACCGCTGAAAAATCCCGCTCCAGCATTTATCAAAATTTGTCTTATTTTAATATAAGTGAATGTAATAGCATCATATTTCTTAACTCAGACCTTCATTCTTATTGATGTGCAAGCACCAAAAGATTTTATTTTTCCCAGTCTTCTGGAAGGCAGACATTTCCCCACAGCGTGTTACATGTTCATACTGCCGGCTTTACTCATTTCCACAGCACCACTTCTATTGCCTCCTGGTTTCCATGGTAAAAGGTCGATCTATTGTTTGCTTAACTTATTTTTTGCTTGTTCATGCCATTTTGAAAACAGTTTTTAAGATGAAACTTCCAAGGTCAAATCTAATGCATTCTTACCTCTTTTTTCTCTTATTTATTTACTAGAGGCCATGTGCACACAGTAGGGTCCCTAGGCCTGGCTAGCAATCAGGGCCAATGTGTGGGGTGACCAGCAGGGTGATCAGGGGTCCCTGCTGGCACTCACCTTGGCTGGCCTGGAGCCAGAGGGCTGGCCCCTGCAGGACAGGCAATATAACCTCCATCGGAGAACCACTGGGCTGGAGAGAAGATGGCTAATGGGAATGAGCACAGGCTTTGCAGCCACACAGTTCTTGCATTGAGTGTCTGCCCCGTGGTGGTCAGTGCATGTCATAGTGACCAGTTGTTCCGCTGTTTGGTCAATTTGCGTATTAGGGTTTTATTATATAGAATTTTTTCTATGTAAAATGTCTGGCATGCCATAGAATGTAAATAATCCACAATATGGCTAACCTGTGTACCAGCTCTAAGATATGATAGAAGGGATTACTTATAAAATAGACACATTATGTCTGATATGGTTCTCAGAAGCCAAGTTCACTTTCTAACTCCATCTGACACAGAAGAAAACAGTCCTAGGTAGGCTGTGATCTCCCCAGAGTTAAACAGCTCATTTCCTAGGAGCAAGAATAAGATCATAGGTATGTTCAGTTCTGGCTGGTGCTTTCATCATGCACTTGGGATATGCAACCAGTGTGCACATGCATGAACATGCACATGCAGGGCAGACAGATGTGAACCCATGCATGCATGTGGATACACACACACACACACACACACACACACACACACACACATACACACACTTAATTGTATGTTCCCCCCTTATCTCTTAGAAGGTTTCAAATAGTGATGGTTACCCATACATTAAATGAAAATCTAAAAACAGGAGTTAACTGTTCTCTGTTCTATGGAGAAGTTTAGTGGGAATAGGGGCTTTGGACAAACTAGACACACAAATGAGAGCTTGAGACACACAAAGCAACTACTCCACATCTGAAGCCCCAAACTGAGGCATTGGTGAAACCTGACAGAGCCTGCTTAGAGTAAGCCTGGGCTACTTACCTCTCTTCTCCCAGTACATCCCCACACTGCCTCCAGAGTCTCGTTTATTAAATATAAATAAAATGTGTGACCACCTGGCTCCAAAGACTTTAACTGCCTCCCATTTCCTAAATGAGAGCTAAGATTGTGAGCCTTGCAGATCAGATTATCTTACTTCTCTAGACATCATGACTGGGATGTATGCTCTCACCTGAGATTTCCATGAGCTTCCCAGAGCACTGCCTTGCATGACCTCTAACAAATTTCTCCAAACCTTCCACCTGGCCTCCAGGCTAGTTTCCATGCTTCTTCCTCTGTAGCCGCTGACTTCTGCCTTTCTGACACCCCAGTTTGTATCGCAGGGAGAGACACCATTCTCATTAATTTCCCATAGCAGAACCCAGACCCAAGTTATGTCAAGAAGACATACTGAAGATTCAAAGATCTGAGTAAACAGAGAAAATAATTTAGCAGTTCCTAGAAGTGCTAACTCAAAGGCCTGATGACACAAACCCAACTCAGAATCCCCAGAGCAACTTTACCTTTTCCCAACACACTTTCTAGACATCTCCATTCCTGTGAGTTTAGATCTCAAGTAGACAAATGTCTTAGACTGTTCAGGCTGCTGGCTGACACACAACAGACATTGATTTATCCTGGTTCCGAAGGCTGGGAAGTCTGAGATCAATGAATGGACAGTCAGTGTCTGCGGAGGACCTGCATTCTGGTTATAGAAGGCTGTATCCTCATAAATCCCATTAATCACCTAATCACCTTCATAGTTGCACCTTTTAACACCATCACAATGAGTCTAGGACTTCATTGTATAAATTGGGGTTGGGGAATACACACATGTAGTCCATACACCCAGAATGAAAATTTACTTCCAAGACCATAGAATTTCTTGCTCCAGGATGAGTGGCAGTGGGGTGACCTATTTCCTTCTCCAAAGGTGCAATCTGACCGCCATCCTCACCCTACTCTTGTTTGTGGGATATTTTCTAACGTTTGGATTGCTCACTTCCAGTAGCATGTCTCACGAGCTGAACTACTGTCAAGTTTCTGCAGCTCTATTTTCTGCAGCCTGAGAGGTGTGTGGCCCAAGCCTTCTATACTCTGCAGGAAACAGGTCATCTATTCCAAAGTTCTCCTTTCACAGAGCTGAAAAATGAAACTAGAAGGGCTTGCCCAAGGCACGCAGCAAGTCAGCAGCAAAGCCAGAATTAGACCTCAGGCCATCCCAAATCTAGTCAAATACTTTTTCTTTTAATATGATCCTGAAATCTCAATAATGAGACCTTTTAATTTTATATGAATATGAAGACACACATGAGTAGTCAGCAAGTGAACAGATATGAAAACCCCGGGAAGCAGGGAACATATGGAAACTGAATCTGGGTCACAGCACTCCTTGGGGACCCATCATTCCTTGGCCACAAACTGAAATAGGAAGGTAAATTCGATGGCAGGGGTACAATACACACTGTAATTGATTTAGAAGATGTATTTAGAGGCTGTTAATAATGCATGTAAGATGCTGAATATTACTTTTCTCATTATAAATATTTAAGAGCCTATCGTTTTTATAGCACAAGATATTCTGCAGTGATCAGCTCATATGAATGACTCTACCCACTGACTACAAGAAGCCCAAGGAAAGAGATCCGCTCCGGTACCTGGAATGACGGTGAGAGTGGTATCTGAAGTGGAAAAGTAAGTTCATTCTGAAGGGCCCCAGCGTGACAGAGCTCTCATTCAAGGTGAGTTACCATCCTTTGCCACAAGAAGCTGTGCAGACTCAGTTCATGTCATGGAAACATACATTTCCCATGTGATCCCCACAATTGCTTTCCTGCTTTGCATCTTTAGTAGGTTTCTAATAGCAACGACCAAGTTGAATTTTTTTTTAAATTCTTTTATAACCAGGAAGCCTTTGCAACTTTTTAGATACTAATTCAGATCCAGATTTCAAATAGGAAACAGAAGAATTAGCAGCTGCAGAAGAGCTAATGAGAGCTAATTATAAAATCTGATTGAGTGGTCTGGTCAATAACATTAGAGCAAATACTACCCTGTCAGAGTGGGACCACGTTCTGGCCGGGGCAGGCACTGCTCTCAATGTCTAGCGAATAATCAAGTCCAAAGACAGTTGTGCCTAAGTCGATATATTACAATGCTTTCCCTAGAAATAAGTCCCACATGATCAATCAGTGGGAAAGACCAGATAGAATAGCAAAGACCCAGACACAGAGTCAAACACACTTGACTTAGGATTCTAGAACCACTGTTTATCAGCTGTGTGACCTGAGGCAAGTTACAAGTCTTCCCTGATCCTCAGTTTTTATATTCATATTCATGAACTGAAGGCAATAATATCTATACCCAATGGCTTGAAAGGATTACAATCAATATATGCCCCATTGACCACTGTCTGATATTGTCCACCAATCATTGCTATTCTAGCCATTAATGGGGTCATCAGGAAGGTTGTCTATACCACCTGATGCACTCTGTAGCATGTACAAAGACAGGGTTTAAATGTTTTATTCATCTGGAAATTAGAGTTGGCATCACTGAGAATCCTTTATTTTTTACAACCTTCTCCCCAGATGGGAAAAGTCTGGGGATCCTGAGGACCAAACTAGCTTGCCATGTCCCAGATGCCTAAAAGCACGGTGGTCACACATTGCCTGTGTGTATGCAAAGCCACAGGAGTTATCTGAAAAGACTATGCACAGGAGCCAGAGAAAAACGCCCAGCACACCGCCACACAGATCGCCAGTCTCGGGTGTCAGTGACCAGCTGCACGGAAAGCAGAGGAACCAAACCAGGAAGTGTCCGAACTGAGGCTTAAATAAGAGCCAGAAGCTGAGACAGAAAAGCTTCTGCTGTACTTCAGGCACCTGCAGCCTCCAAGAGGGAAGGGAGCAGCAAGGATCCGGATGTGACACGGACCGAGAAGGTTGACTTGCTACTGGCTTCCTTTCAATACTCAGTTTCTTAAGTAGAATGGAAATCATTGCTTTGTTCCTTATGTTTCCAAGTTCAAAACAAGTGAAACTACATATATTCCCGTGAGTCATAAATGTGCCAGTCTTTTCTTCCTTCTCTTGAGGGGTAAAGACAACGCCAGGTGCGTGCCCAACCATAATTAGATCATTGAGCACCACAGCACATCCCAGAAATGCAGCAGCTGCTCCTGGTTCAAATTCTGCTTCAGAATTTGAGTCCAAATGCTCAAATGCAGCCAACCACCCCTTAGTAGAGATGCCTACAGGCTGAGCACCAAGGTGCATAAGGAGCTCAGATCTGAGCTGCAAGAAGGAAAGAGGCGTCATGGCAGACATGGTCTCTTCCTGTAGATCTAGGAAGAGAAGAGCGCCTTGATCTCCCTACAGCCACCCTAGGTTCCTACTCAGCAGCACTTGACAAGACAGATTGTCAACTATGAAAACCCACCACTGAGAATGAATGTGGCACAGATCGACCAAGTTCCTTCTGCCCGATTCTCTGAGGGACGCAGTCTATACTCCGAAACCCGGCAATGGAGGCCTCAGACTCTGGCCCAGCCTCCCCTGCCCTTCTCTCTGCTTCTGCCCCAAATGAGTCATTGTTTACCACACAGGTAAATGTTCTTCTGCTTCGATGCCTTTGCTCATAATGCTGTGTCAGCTGGGAGCTTCAGTCCAGACTCTACCCATTTAAAATCTGTTCCAAACGTCCACTTAATCACATATTCATTCAGCAAATGTTTATTGATTGTCTAATGCATGCTGCTCTCTGCTGTTCTGGGCACGGGGAACACAGATATTAATCAGGAGCAAGAAACTGTTCATACACTAAAGCAGGTGAAGGAGGGAATGGGATTCACTGAAGAAGGGCTGTGTCTTCCCTGGGGTCCCAGGAGGGAGACTGCTCTCTTGTGTGCAGTCCCACATGCCGAATCTGCTGTATTCTCAAAACTCCAAACTCGAATTAGAACTACTGAGCCAATTGTAGAGTTTCCGAGTAAAAATAACATCTTCAGGGGCCTCTACTGCTTATGGTGAAGGGCCAATGGTCCATTCTCAAGCACATCTGAGTTGCTGCAAAGCAGGATTAATCCTTGACTATGGGCTCTATTTACAGAAGCACCGTGTTTACTCGTAGCTCACCACCTACTCATCCCAAAGTCAAATCTATAGGACCCACTTCACGCATCTCATTTCTCACATTCCTCATCCTGGGATTCTCCAGAGTTCTCCGAGGCACCTCCTACCTGCCCTCGTCTCTGCCTCTCCCTGCATTTCCATCTCTGTTCATCCAGGGAAGTGTCACTAAGGCTTCCTGCGCCCTAAGAACCAGCTTGGAGGCAAGTGAGGTGTGTGCTTTGGGTGCCACGTTTAACAGGCACAGAACAACGTGGTAATGAAAATAAGTGATATTTGATGAAATATTTGTAAATGAAATCTATGCAAACAAATCCAAGATGAACAAATCTGTTCCATTTGCCTCAGGCTCACACATGTCTCAGCAAGGTTGTGCCCAATGAATGAGTGGAGCAGAGATGCTACTGCAGGTGGGTCCTGGGAGACACAGGACACCTTGGTCAGCTGACTTTGGCTCAAGGCCTGTCTTCCAGCTCTGCTGAAGCTTCCTTCAAGAGCTGGCAGTCTCAGCCATTCCCACCCACAGTCTCTTGTCTACTTCATCCTGGAACTAACTTGCAAGAGAGGGCTGACTACTCGCTTGGCCTGCCCTGGCTCTACCCACTGTTATGCATGCCTCTCCCACAACAAATCTTTATGTATTTAATCATAGCTTGGTGAATGCTTCTCACAGACTAATATAAAATAGACTCCTTTTTCTTTGAATGCCAAGATTGGGATCAAGTTTACTTCCCAAGCATGGTCTATCAGACATAACATTGCCTGACCCCAGACATCAACGTTCTTTTTCTTCCTTCATGTACAAGTAGGCATTCCTGTGGCAGGACCCAGGTCCTGGGCAGGAGTGGGTGTGTATTACACAAGTACCTGTTGTACATGCAAATTTCAAATAATTAGACCTTCTTGGTAATTAAACCATTTTTCAAGCAGAGATTTTTTGTTTTATTTGCTGATGAATGGATTGCATTTCCAGCCAGGACTGTAAACCATTAATATCTAGATTAATGACTAGCTAATTATTAGCATGAAGCTTTTACCTTAAAAAAATTAGTGTTGGAAGGAAGTCAGTGGCTCCAGATCAGCAACTTCAAATGGATTCTTCTTTTTCTTTGGTTGACTTCCTTCCAAAGGGAAGAGGGTATTGGGGCTGCTTGTATGAATAGAGTTTGTTCATAGCCTCTTAAAAGCAGCTGGTCTCTGCCTGGTGCCTGGTCATCCCTGGACATAACCCCTAACCCGGGTCATGGATTTCAGAAATCCAGGCTGTGGGTTCAGCCACAGCAGCGTAGGTTTTATCAATGATTGTTTGAGTGGAATGGGGTAAGGCAGGAATTTTTGGTTGCCTCCCCACATCCAGTTCCTCTCTCTAGTTCAGTTTCCCACCCCCTCCCCGCTGACCTCCTGTGCCCCAGGAGAAGCAAAGCCCAGCCCACCCCCAGGGCTTGTCATGATTGCTTCAGGAATGGACATGAGACGATAGAGGGCAATTTTATCTGAGGAAAAGTTGCTAGTGGGCTCTCCAGAAAAGTTCCTCCTTGATCTGGAAAATATCCAGAAGTGACCATCTAGTCTTTTTCTAGACATTTCTGAACATGGATATGAGGTCCAAACGGTTGCAAACAGGCTGAGAATAAAAGCAACCAAAGGAAAAGGAGGAGCCAAGAGAGAAAGAACGAAGCCGGATCCTGGACTGTGCTCATTCTGAGGCCTAGCTTTCCTCTGGACATCCAGATAAGTGTAGCAAGAAACTTACGTCCTCCAACTGAAGGGGGGACTTGGCATTGCTCTGACCCCAAAGCCTTCTAATGTCACAGGGACTTTATCATAGAAGAGAACAAAACCCCTCATGTTGGGCTAAGATCTGAAACAACTCAATGCAAGTAAACATTTGGAATTTTTAGCTTCTAGAAATCAGATCTAATAAGGGACTCAAACAGGAATGACTCACAAAGGAAACATGTTTGAATCTTTCCTTCGGAAGAATTCCGGAGGGCGAGTGAATGAAAAATTGAGAATGGCATTTCGACTGACTGGAGGGAAAGAGTTTTCCTTGGGGAAAAAGGCTATGAGTGTGGAGGCAGGCTGAATGGACACAAAGAGAGAGAAGATATATATCTAATATATTGGGGTGACCCTTCTTTTAAAGCTGGGAAAGGAGGCGTTCCAGGCATTCAATGCATGGATGTGGGAGCCCACATCTAGAGACCTCGCAGAGGACAGCTGGTTGGAACTGAAGAGGTAAATATATGACCCCTCTCCCTTTTCTAAGTTCAAAGTCCAACTGAGAAACTAAAACGTGTACCAGTTCAGGATTAAAAATTGTTGGCATTATTGCTAGAGGCTCTGGTTTGAAGCACATAGCTTTAATTTGGGTTGGGGGGGGGGGAGGAGAGAGAGATTGGCCCTAAGATAGATTTTTGACTGAAGGAAGAGTAGGTCTTTTTAAAATTTTATTATTATAATATTTTTTGTTGAAGGCATCATGGATTTTCCCCTTTTCTCCCCCATTGACAACTCCCCCCCTCATAACAACCTCCTCCCAGGCCTTTATTGCATGATTGTTGTGTCCTTGGGTTAAGGTTATATGCATACAAGTTTGGTTAATCTCCGGAGTGGGGACTTTTGATTCAGGAGGGTGAGAGTAAGGTTTACCGAAGAATGTAGGTTCTCAAATATGGGCCATTTGAAAGCTGAAGAAAGACAAAGTTGAGAGGCACAAGTGGCAGATTTTCTTGTCAGTAGCAACAACCTGGGTCCAGGACCTGCTGGGAGTGACTCTTCGGCTGAGACACATATGAGAACAAGACTCAGGGAAGCTGAAGTCTGTGAAAGGGAAGCAGTAGCAGCCACCACTATGGCACAGGGTTCCCACTGGATTGGGGCACTGCAGAGAAAAGGTAGAAAAACAGGTGGGTGCTTGTACGTGTCTGCTCAAAACAGGGAAGGACATAGTCTTCATCCAAACCCACATTCGGTTCATAGCTGGGGACTGAGGAGCTCAGGTTCTCAGAGAAAGAGGGGGTGAAGGCACTTGGATGTTTAAAGGTGTTGGATGAACCTTCACCTGGGAGGAAGGACCTCATGTAAGCCCCGATGACTAAAGGTGCCACCAAAGGAAGCACACGAACTTTGTGGGACATTAGAAATGCTTGCATTTCCAGCGTTGCTCTCTGAAAGAGCAGACTGTGCACAACAGGGATGTTTTACCCCAAATAGAAAGAGTGTCACAGCCCCTTCATCGAAGCTTTCTTCCTATTGCCCTTAATGTCTGCGAAAGGTGATTCCTGGACTTCTTTCAGTTAGAATAAATGGCATCCCAGCAAGACGGAAACAGGCATTTGTTGGGTTGTGGCTGCTTTTGTTGTCTCTGTATAATTCATTTCACAGATACTGCTCAACATCTGCTTTGGTTTTTGGCTGTCAAAAGCTCTGTAGGTCTGGTTTGTATTGTATATTTTGTTGGAAACTGCAGTGTTTTCTCTGTTAATGCCCCTTGCAGACCAATGTGTGTCAAGATGTAGCTGAAAGGCTGACTGTTTCGAGTGCCCAGCTATGGCAGCCCGCATCTCCATTTCCAGAACCGGGCTCACTGTGAGAGCTGCCTCCAAGCTCTGCCCACTCTTCCCCTGAAGTCTTTTTGTTTGTTTAAGAACATTCCTCACTCAGAAGCTGTTTTGTATTTATTGACTCAACACTGGGTGAGGCTCCTCATTCCCAGCCTCAAAGCCTGGCTGGTTCTGTTGCTTTCCAGACTCAAAGGTGGAGAAGATAGCATTGGCCAGGTGATTCATCAGGGTGAGTATCAACCCTCCTACTCCTGGGATAACCACACAGCAAGAATAGAACACAAGACGTCGTCTTGACATCTCAGCAAAGGTATGACAAAGGGCAAGGACATACCAGTAAACACCTACTACATGCTAGGTTCAATGTTGTCATACTGCGCCAATTATGTGCCAAGCACTCCTGTAGTCAAGGTTGTCATGGGCAACATATAAACAAACAAAAACCTTTGTCTTCATGGGGTTCAGATTCTTGTTAGGCTAGGGAAACCAAACCAAACAATAAGCAACCAAATAAGTTGTATGTTCATGTACATAGATGTGTGTACACTATCTCTCTCTCTCTCTCTCTCTCTCTCTCTCTCTCTCTCTCTCTCTCTCTCTCTCTCTCTCTCTCTCTCTTTTTCTCTTACACACACACACACACACACACACACACACCCATATGCACACATATTAGAAGGGGTGATAACACTGTAGAGAAAAATACCATCAGGAGGGGATATAACAAGTGTTGGATGACACCTCCCATGTCCTTGGCCTTTAGGGCCTCTGCCCCCACGTCTGTGAAAGGGAGGGCTTGCCCCAGGCTCACACCGTCACTGGCATCCTCTGAGGCTGTGTCATACGCTGTCTGCCCACCTACTGGCTCACTCCTAAATGCTTCCAAAACTCTTGTGAATGAACTCCATCCCCATTGGCTTTTAACTTACTTTGTGGGTCAGTTCTCCCCTTAGTGGCTCCTGTGAGAGCCATTCTTCTTTATGGCACTAGTCACAGTTGCAATTTTATGTTTGTGTGATTAATTAATCATATTGTATTGATTAAATTATGTTAGCCTTATTAAATGTCTATGCTCACTATTAGACTCCCATCGTTAACACAGTGTGAGGTGCTCAGTACATGATCAATAGAATTATGATTGAGAGATGAATGAATGAATGAATGAATGAATATGCTCTATCTCATCTTCCTTGCTTCTGTTCTAAAGAATCTGACTTTTTTCTTTTCTTTAGCATTCGTTCTTCAAGCTTTCCACTGATATTTTCCTCTTTTCAAAATGCATGCTTTCAAAGCCAGAGGACCTAGGTATAGATTCATTCATGTTCTGGACAGAGTAAAATTTGTTTACATACTATGGAATGTGTGAGCGGAGGTGGAGGCAAGGAGTTTGCATACAGGAAACTCTGAAGATGCTTCCTTAAAGGAAATAGAATGGCACCTGAGCATGCACACACACACACACATGCACATACACGCACATACAGACTTCCTCTTCATTGATAAAGTTGGTGGGTGCTGATGCCAGGTCTGTGTCCTGCCTCAGGCACAGGACTGTCTTTCTGCTGCCCCTGGGCATCTCTCTGTGGGCTCCTTTACCCAGAGCGTAGAATCCTAAAGGCTGTTCTGAAATGCAAACACACCATGTTGTGGAGACAACATTTAGAGAACAATGGGAAACATTACCTGGCAGGGGATGGCTGGATTGCATGGGAGAATCACATATGGGGAGAAATAACAAAAGACTAGTCATGTGGTACCTGCTGTCGTAAGGGCATCTAGCCAAAATCGTCCTGGCCTATGTAGTCATACATTAATTATTTATACATTTTTCTGAAAATCCTTTATAATTTATGTAATTACATACGTGCCAAAGTAATATACTCTTCTCATTCCACAATGCGGGTTTGGCCACTTTCAACCAATGCTACTGTGATAGTCAGCAGACTGATGGACCACCCTGGGTATTATGCTATTGCAGTGCCTGGACTCAGTAGCCTCTTGGCTATCAGGGCCAAGTTCTGGCACCTGGAGGATGGGGTGCACTATCATAGGTTGGCCTCCACCTAGCCCTCTTACAAGCGGACGCTTTCATTCTGACAGGTAGGCTACCATACTATAGCGACTAGCGTCACATCCGGTAGAAAATAGAGACACCCCTGTAGTTTCCTGACAACAAAGGCAGAAAATCAAATAACCGTAAAAACCGCGCATCGTCAGTGCCATCCTCCCTGCTGAGGAGATGAACAGGGTGACAGGGAGGACAAACCATCCTGCACCAGTGACATTTAAGAGGCCATCGTTATAGACAGCCCCATAGAAGGAACACAGGACGCTGCAAGGGATGTGCTCCATTTTCATAGAAAATAGTCATTTCTTATATGGCCCCTGGATAAAAGAAAAAGACAGCCCCTTCAAAAGCCATTCTCTGGCGACATGCTTACAGGCATGAGAGTAATGGTAGGGAGACCTGTGGCTTTGGGTGATCTAACTTGATACAGGATTAGTTTGTTCACCAAATATTGAAGTGGAAGGGATGAGGTCTCAGTGAGCATCTCAAATATTGTTTGTTTTCTTGGCAGGCTGGGTGATAGGAGTTGGTCCCAGACATTCCTGACACACAGTACGTGTTTGATAAGAGTTACGTATTAGAAGAAAGAGGAGGTAAAGGAGGAGAAGAACCAACAAGTAGGAGGAGGAGGAGCAGGAGTAGAAGTAATAGTAACAGCTCTACTAGTCGCTAAGTTATTTCAGAACACAGTGAAGCATGGCCAATTAAAAATAACGCAGTAGAGTAACTACTTGAACTGGGTATTAAAGTTATTCTGCTGAATCCTCTGGCCATATCAAGAATGTCAGTCAACTGATCAACAAGCCAGCCAATCACTCTCCCATCTGTGCCTGTTGTCCCAAGTGAAACACTGAATGGGATCAGGGCCACATTGTCCAAAAGTCGCACTGCAGCAGCCTGACCCATCGTCCCCTGTGCTGGCAGAATAAGGGCCTCCCAAGGATGTCCATGTCCTCATTCCAGGTTATGTCACATGGCAAAGGGGAATTGAGGTAGTACATGGAATTAAGGTTGATGATCATCTGACCTCAACAGAGGGAGAGTGTTCTGCATGATCCAGGTGGGCCCAATGTAATCACGAGGGTCCTTTAATATGGAAGAGAGAGACATAAAAGCCAACATCAGAATGATGCAATGTGACAAAGGCTTGATCAGCAACTGCTGGCTATACAGATGGAAGGGGCCATTAGCCAAGGAAAGCAGGCAGCCTTGGGAAGCAGGAAAAAGGGAAGGGGTCGTTTACCCCCTAGGGGCTCCACAAGGGAACTCAATCCTACCGACACTTTTATCTGAGTCCAGCAAGACCCACATGGACTTCTAACTTCCAGATCATAAAATAAGTTTTTGTTGCCATAGGAAACAAATACATCCATCAATTACCAGAATGAGCTACTTCCCAGCCAACCCCAACCCCAGGGCGATGCTCCCTCAGCATATCCAATAATATTCACAAGAGAGTCATCCTCTCAAGTAAGCTATCAGCAGGCCTTCTAAGAGGAGTGGAGTTTTTTTTTTCTTTTCGTTTTTTTTTCCTTAATATATTTTACTGATTTTTCACAGAGAGGAAGAGAGAGGGATAGAGAGTTAGAAACATTGATGAGAGAGAATCATCGACCAGCTGCCTCCTGCACACCTCCTACTGGGGATGTGCCTGCAACCAAGGAACATGCCCTTGACCGGAATCGAACCCAAGATCCTTCAGTCCACAGGCCGACGCTCTACCACTGAGCCAAACCGGTGCCGGCAGGAGTGGAGTTCTTACGGAGTGAGCCCTTGAGGGAGAGCAGCTTGGACTCAGGAGAATGAGCACATGACCCTATTCCTCTCCCCCTGGACTCTAGAGCCCCTTTCTCCCTGCCAACTTCCTGGAGCTCTCCTCTGCCCCTCCTCTGGATAATTAGTTGGAGTTATCCCCTCGGAGCAGGTGGCAAAATTTCTGGGAATGCGAACAGTGGGAGTGTTTGTGGGAGTAAATCTGAGCTCCATACCTGGGGACTCCCATTTCACAGAAAGGCTCATAGAGAGATCTAGTTTATTGAAAACTTGGAAGCATACTTGAGGGAATTCCCATGAATGTCAAACCCTCCTCTCAGATATGAGATAAGGAACCTTTCTCCAATTTGCTATGCAAATGTAGGTGCTGCCACTAATGTTGAAGGCTTAAGTACTACTTGGTGGTGTTTTTATTATAATGGTAGGATAGAATGTGGGGGAATTAAGAGGATCATGTATTAATTAATTAGCAACAAGTTATGCTTTTAGTAATAGCCTTAATTATTAAAATCTCTGTCTTGGGGGCAAACAGCTAACATGAGGTTCTCCCACAACTGCCTGGCATGCCCTTTGCTCTATACCCAAGTCTTGTTTTAGAAGCAAGTCTATTGCACTTGATACTGGGATTCTACATAATTAATTGTGACTGACTTTGAGGGAACATTTTAGAATATTAAGTAAGGGTTGGGTTAGTCTCTCAGAGAATTCAGGAGAAAGTACTTACATAGAAATTAACTGAACTATCTAATTCCTTTATAACAAACATTCTTCTAGAGCTCTCCCTTCCACCCATCCCTCACCTTTAGCCCTACCTCCACCCCATCCCACTGTATCTGCGAAGTTTATTGTGACTTCAAAATTTATATGATTTCTGAACGTTTTACACACAGCAACATAGTAAGACACTGTTTGAATAAATCAATATATATTGGCAGAGTGTTTGTTTCTCTTCATATGGCCATCCCATGGACAATTCTTAACTGAATCACTACATGTGATGGTGAACATGAAAAATCACAAGTGTGTGACCCACTGAAGTCAAATGTCAAGGCAATTCCCAGAGAAAGGGAGCAGTCCAGAGATCTGGCTGCCCCAAGTCCCACCCAGCTGCCCCAGGACTGAGGCGATTAAGTATTGAACCACTTCTAACCACCTGGCACACGCCACACACCCTGCTTGGGAAGCTCTGGGATAAAAAGCAAAAGGTAAGACAATGGACAGGTAGCATGGCACAGTAGTTAAGCAGTGGGTTCCTGAGTCCCTCTAACCTCTGCCATTTCTAGCTCTGTGGCCTTGGACAAGTTACTTACTGCTCTGCATCTCCATTTTATTATTTATATTAATAAAATGAGAACGAGAGTCATAGTGTCTACTTTATGGAGTTATGATTATTCAGTTGTAGAATTCTTAGAACAGTGAATCCTAAATGAATGATTGAGGTCCTGAGACCTGGGTTTGGGTCCTCCTGCACTGTGCAGCCTGGAGAAGGTTGCTTTGGTCTCTCCAGGCCACGTGTTCACTGTGAGTGAACAATCATCTGCCAAACTATTGTGTTGGTAGAGCACCCTCTCCCAGTTCTTGAGAGTCACATCCGGGTGTTGTCTCAAAGCCCACTCTCATTTGTTCTGAAAGAGGCTCTGTGAAGTGTCCCAATTTGACCATAACTACATTGCCATCTGAACATCTTCAGCACTGTAATAATGCCAGTGAATCTGGCAACCAGGAGGTCATGGCTGCCCTGCTGAGGGCTGTTCTGGAGGGTGGTCAGGACAGAACAAGGGCAGACAGTCTGAGTGAAGATGCAGGATTGGAGGTGCTTATCCTAGAGACATAAAGAGGACAATGAGGCCCAAACTAGAGGAGGATGTGGCTGAAGGAGAAGCGGGCTTTGTGTTTGCTGAGATGGAGACGTGAGTGTGTTTATATGCTGAGAGCAAAGCAGCAGCGCAGAACACAAGGCTCTGAACCAGGAGAGAGAGAAAGTGGATGATTAATGGAGTGAGATGCCAGAGGTTGTGGAAGGGAAGCGTAGAATGTCAAATCCTCTCTCCAGGAACCAGTGAATTGTACATTGGCAACTGGATGACTTAATTGAGCTCTCTGATTTCAATGATGCCCAGGAAGAGATAAGCACATGTTAAATTCTAGGCTATCCCCAGTTGATTTCTGTATTGCAGTTGGTGATGAAATAAAAGCAAAATGATAGAGATTGATTGCAGGCTTCTCAGGAGGCCTGGCTGCACTGATAATGCAGTGGATGCCATAATTACTCTGGGAGACCATGCGCCAGAGCCCCTGGAACAGACATCCGGGTCATCTCACGGGACTGTCCCTCTTCACAGGGTTTAAGCATCACACCACCTCCAGGAAAAGGCACCCACCAGGCAGATCGACAAACCCTCCTGCCAGCAAGTCTCTTAATGCAGCATGTTTCAAAGGGTTTGATTAACAGGCACTCTCTCTGCAAGTATGAATCCCAAGGTTGCTCTTCTGAAGACAGGTCCCATGAGGTCCTAGAGGCACCTTTTTCAGCATCTCCCCAGGTCACTCTGTCACCAAGGAGACCTGGCTACTACTATCTTGAAATTGGCAACTGGTTGCTCCAACATCTCTCACTGCTACCTTTTCTCAGCCCTTCCTGTGCCAGCTGGTCTGCATAGCCTGGAGCAATAAGAGACCCATTTCTGCATTGACTCATTCCTTCATGGATTCATTCATCCAACAAAGTAGATAGCAGGCACTGTGCTGGACACTAGGACTCACACATGAGGAAGACATGGAGTCTCCAAGGAGCTCAATATCCAGAGCACAGATCACTCCTCCTGGTGGAACTGGAGCTGCCCGGACCTATAGGCCATGGGCAATTCCAAGGAACACACCAGCCACACTAGGTCTGTCATCCCTCCTGGCCTTCCTCATGCTTTGATCTGCTGGGAGCTCCTTCCAGTCCTCAGGCAGCCTTACCCCGGGAAGACTTGCATTTTACCCATTCTCCTGCCAGGTGTAGAACCCCCTCCTGGTACCAGTTAATTTGTTTTATGCTGCAAATAATAGAAAAACCAATGTAGCTCATTTAAATAATGAATAAGTCACTTGGTTCACATTATCGGAAGTCTGGAGTTAAATCAGGTTTCCAGGTTGCCTGAATCCCATTCCTCTGTGCTAGTCACTCAGCTGTGTTCTCCTTTCTGCATTGAGTTCATTTCAATGCTCATAGAGGGGGAATGTCTGTGCTGCTTCTCAGAGGATCTGAGGGAGTGGGAAGCTACTCCCCACATTTTCCAACGCAATCCCAAACACATCTCATTGACCTGAAATGGACCATGAGGTCATTACGAAATCAATCCCCATGGCCAGAAGACAGCCAGGTATTGATCAGTTTAGGCCTGTGTAGCCCACACTAATTACTATGGCAAAGCAATTAGATTTTTCTGATTAATTAGGAAAATCAGGGCCTATTCCTGGAGCTGAAGATGGAGGCATTCCTTCACATTTCCTGGCCGCCCTATCCAGGGGTGAGAGCAGAATGGATGTCATGATCATTGGTGCATGACATGAGCACAGCATGGGAATGGGACCACTCAGTGTGGCTCAGTCCTTGACGTGAGTGGCAAATGCTGTTATCTCTGGATGCAAAGTTTCCCCAAGATCCAGGCTCCAGAGGGTCTCCGGATGCCAGACCCCCCACCCCCCCCCCCTGATATTCCTTACCATTGCACAACCCTGCTCTCCAAGGCCTGGGATATTTGTTCCACGAGGTGTTATAGGGAGACCAGGAGCATAACTGACTTCCTCGTAAGCTGTTCCATTTGTTTGCTGTAGATGGGCTTCTGGTGATGGAAACAAACATTGTCCCCCTTGCCTCCCTTGGAGACTTCATTTCAGTCTGGGTCATACAGTTTTTCCCTGGGCAAGGAGGCAACCTCGGGACCAGCCACACTCGTTGACTTATTTTCATGTCAGAGTCAAAGGAAGGACTGGATTAGAAAGCAACTCTTTCTCATTATAAGGGCTGAAGCCAGGATGGTCACAGTGGTTACAACTCGGGACTCCTGTCCCTGGTGCCTCCTGACCTCATATGCCTTGAACCTGTGATTCTGAGACTTAGGATTAGTCCTACAGTGTCTCTAACTCATGGCTTTGGCCTTCGCTGGCCTTGAGTTCACATTCCTCTAAGATGGAGAACGAGGGAAGGCTTTGGAGAAAGCGCTTTCCTTGAAGAGGAGGGCATTCAGCGTGAGGAAGGCGGGATTGAGTTCTGTTTTTTGCTGGACCCAGGCAGGTGAAAGCATTTCTAAGAGCCCAAAGCAGCAGCGTCTATGATTCATGGGGTCATGTCAGAGCCCATCATCTGAGCCTCCCAGGAAAAGAATTGTAAGGGAACTTGAGCTCCAAGGACAATTGCTCGGTAATGGGTTTCAGCACTCAGTGCCGTGGGCTCTCAAGATTCAAAAGGAAAGATTAAACCCCCAGGGGATAGGAAAACAGTCTACATCTTATTTGTGGGAGAGAACAAGCCGGGCTGCACCTCCCACCTCACTCGCTCTAGCTTTTGAGAATGGCCTCCACCGGGGCTTGTTGGGGATCCTGCTGATGGGGGCCAGCAGCTGCCTTGGTGTTTCAGGGATTCAATCCAGTGTTATTCAGTTCAGTGGAGTCTCATAAAGCCCCTACTCTATGCAGGGTTCTAAGGAGACGGAAATGGATGGGACAGCCATTTGTATCCTCTGGGAGTTCAATTCTAATCAAAAGAGACAGGCACATTCTCCAGGTTACATAGAGTTAAATGGCTTTCTCTTAAGAATGTTCCAGTGCAGTACGCGGACCAGCTTGCTCCTCTGCTCCAGGCCACCCCAGCTGCCTTGACTCCCAGGTCAAGAATCAGGTCCTCCAGGGACCCCAATCCCACATGCAGTGCGGAGTGGCATCTGATTCCTCCCTGGGCAGAAGAAGGCTGAGGTGTGTGCGAGGGACATTCCAAACTATAAGGAACTTGAGGGAGGAGGACATTAGGGGCATGAGGACCCTTTTGGGGGCCACTAACCTCTCCCCATATCACAATTTAGAACTCAGCACTGGGACAGTGTTCTGACATTGTAAGCCTAAGGACGAGGCAAGGGTCGCCATCACCACTTCACAAATGAGGAAGCAGAAGCCTGGACAGGAGGGTGGTGGACCTGAAATCACACAGTAAGGCCTCTTCCCAGGGCCCACAGTTGCTCCCTCGGCTGATCCCTGGAGCTGTCAATCAAACTCGCTACCCTTCAGTCCTCGAGCCCTAACCACTGAGCCAAGCGAGTTAGGGCAAGGGGGGGACATTCTGATCTACTCTGAGCTAGAGGCTCACTGTTCCAGACATCCAAGCCAAGCCAGGCACTTGAGTGGAGTTACCAGCTGCCAGTACCATGTGTTTCTGTGAAAACCCTCAAGTAAGAGCCGGGTCATATCACACGGAAAGCTCCATGTCCCACACTGCTGCTCCTCAGACTCCTCATGTTCTCAAGGCTTCTTTCTGCGAATCTGAGTTTAAAAAGCAGGATTCTTCCGGCAGAAAGGGTCTTGGGAGGAATTTTCCCAGAGGCTCGCTTCTCTGCGATCCCTTGCTTGAAAGCTTCAGAGAGTTTGGGTAACTCGGCCCGAACACGCTCCCAATGTTCATGCCCCACAGGAACACGCTTCCCAGTCGGCTGCTAGTTACTCCTCGTTAGGAATGAGAGTCAGCAAGCCCCGTTCGGCATGCTTACCTGGACATCTGGAACTAAAAGTGTGTCAGATGCATTCACTGTAATGCGCACATTCCAAGTGACAGCTTTATGGCTCTCTCTCTTACAATGCCTCAAGCCTGTGCTCATCCAAACATACAATCTCTGCAAACTGCTTCTGAGTCTGCCACCTTCCTCCTGCTGCATCATCATCACCATCAAAATAGTGGCTACAGAGGGCCTGTTGTGCTACCCATTGAGGTATACTTGACAGACAATGACATTGACTTTTTGAAGCATCCAGGTGAGAGAGTAGTGATGAATCAATATATCAAACACGCCCACCCCCAAACATGGCTCTTTGTCCATCTGCAGTAATTCCCTTTCCCAACTCGCTGGCCTTGGCAATCGCTGAGCTGATGCCTGTCACCGCAGTTTGGCATTTCTGAGTTATCACATAAATGGAGTCAGACTGAATGTGGTCTCTCATGATGGCTTCTTTCACTAAGCACGATGCTCCTAAAATCCATCTTTGTTAGACCCACTACTTCTTAACTTCAAGGGTTTCACAGTCTCCTGGAGCATTTAAAAATTACTCCAATGTGTGGGCTCAACCACTGGAGAATCCAATCCCTTTTGTCCGGGATGAGGGCAGCTTTTGTTTTCAAAGCTCCCAGGTGGTTCCCAGAGGCACCCAGGTTTGAGAACCACCAGCCTGCACCATGCTATTCTGCTTTATGTATGAACCCCTATCCTTCCCGTGAACTGGAAAGGTCCCAATTCATAGGTGAGGAACAAAGGCCTGGGCAAAGGGTAAGTATCTTGCCCAAGATCACACAGACAGTGGTGGAGAAAGTATGATTCAAACGCGAGACCTTTTCCAGCCCACATTCCTTCTCCCACGGGCCTTCAGGTGAAGGGGAAAACCTCCCACTGTGACAAAGAATCTGCTCCCACACTCACAGAGGCCCTGGAAAATTCTTACTTAAAAAAAAAAAAAGATTAAGAATTTGGCTGGAGGTGGGTGGAAAGCATCTAAACAATTTCAGAGCTTGATAGCTATGCTTCACGCTTCCACAGTATAAACATGGCTGAGCACAAATTTACCGAACTTCCAGGAGGGGAAAAACACCTTGGAGCCCAGAATAAGGCTCATAAGTTCCACCCCAAGGGTGGAAGGAGTCCTCGGGTTTCTGAGACACAGACGTGTGATGAGCACAACTCTGGGATCGGGATCGCTGCGATGCTGCCTCCAGGCAGGCAGCTGGCTGCGGAGGTCAGAGTGGCCGGAAGCAAAAGCTCCCTCCAGCCCCTGCTTTCTCTGCTCACTGGGCTTGTCTGGGAAGAAGTCTGTGGTTTGTCAGAGAACGCTGTGTCCCATGGACATTTTCAAACGAAGAGTAGCCTCTTTCTAGTGAGCAAACAGCCCAGGAACCACGGCTTAAAGTGCATCATTCAAGTGCTTTGCAATGAGAAAGGACCTCTGTAAGTCACCGGGGCGAGGCTTTGCAATGAGAAAGGACCTCTGTGTGTCACCGGGGCGAGGCTGGCTGCCCAGAATACAGTGGTAAAATGACAAGAGAGAATCATGGATCAGTGCCTTCTGCACCCCCTACACTGGGGATCGAGCCTGCAATCTGGGCATTTGCCCTGACTAGGAATCAAACTGTGACCTCCTGGTTCATAGGTCATCGCTCAACCACTGAGCCACACTAGCTGGGCTTTACCAGCATTTTTTTTAACCAGAAGAATGTCAACCAAAATCTGTTTCAAGAAGTGAACAGTCCCATCTTGACTGACTCACTGGAGACTGCAACACATCCACACCTCCCACAAGAGCCCTGAGAAGCGCTGAGTGCATCAGTGAGGGTGGCAGGAGCTCAGATGCCAGGGACAGCCAAGAGAGGGAACTGCAGGGCCCACCCCTCCTCTCGGCCCTGAGGCTCCTGCAGAGTCCTGCCCTCGCCCCTCCCCCTGAGGTCCCTACACCAGGAGCTGTGTGGGGTGGGGCTGTGTATTCTTTTCCTAGGGCAGCTGGCACAAAGCGCCACAGGCTGTGTGGCTTCAACAACAGAAAATCACCATCTCACAGCTGTGGAGGCTGGAAGGCCAAGGCCAAGGTGTCGGCAGGGCTGGTTCCTTCTGAGGCCCTGGGGGAGAATCCGTGCCAGGCCTCTCTCCCAGCTGATGGGGGATTGCTTGTGACCTTTGGGTTCCTTGGCTTCTGCTGGGCCACCCTGACCTCTGCCTTCATCTTCACAGGCTGTTCTCCCTTCGTGTGACAAATGTCCCCTTTTCATATGCACCCGAGTCATATTGGAGCAGAGGCCCAGCCTGTCTGGCAGGCCACAGAGGTTGAATATACATAAAGAATGGGTTTCTCTCACTCAGTGTATTTTCAACCCAGATTACTGCCGTTTCTATTTGGATGATTCACTGGCTTGTTTTTATGGTTGAGAGAAAAGGGATGGTACTTGGGTAGTGCACCAAGATGTGAAATATTTCACTCATTTATTGACACATATCAAACATCCAGCAAATCAGTACACTCACATACCTCATGCACATATCCACACTGACCTGCTTAGTCAGGCTGGTGAATGTATATGATGACAGACCTTACATAAGGAATAAATGATACAGAAATCACACAGTACCAATGGAAATGGTGATGGAGACACAACATGTTAGTGTCCTATCTTGATAAGTGGGCATCACTTGAGATGAGAAGCACAGAGTTGTATTATGCTATATAATGAATAACTTGCCTAGACTCTCTAAGAATAAAGAAGAGCCTCTGTGTGTTTGGGCATGGATGTATGTGTGTCTGAGTGATACATGCATTGCCAGGTGAGTGTGCAAAGGCACTTGTGCAAAATCCTCCCCCAGTACAAAATCCTGGTGCACTCTGTACAAATCCATCCTTTTTCTCCTTCTCGAGAAAGTAACTCCATGGACTGAGGGAAGTAGGAAAGGCAGAAGATTGGATTTAAAATGTACTTGAGGACAAAGTCCACACATTCATCATAACCCTTGGCATTTGACAAAGCATAATACCAAAAATGCACAGAATGTGGGCCAGCCTCAGTGAAACGCATATACTTGTCATAAACTTTCTAAGTGAATAAAAAGTTTAAGGTTCTTTTGGAGGGGATGTTAACTACATGCTGGAGAAATGGGTCCTTCAGCAGCTGGTTCCATTGACCACTGGCTGCCGCAGGACTAAAATTGGGCCACTAGTCGTGCCAAGGTAACTAGTAAACTATTCGGTAAAGTCCTCTGGGGCTGATTGTCGGTGACATCGCCCAGGGCTAGATCCTGAGGTTAGCATTATAAGCATTCAGGTTATTTTTAAGCATTATGGACATTTTATTATAACAATTGTGTTATTTTTTAAAAGACTGTTCATTAATGAACTCAATTTCATTGTCTCATGGGGCTGGTGGGAGGCTTCCAGCTGACTGATATTACCTTGTGATCCTAATATGAACAATACTCCCAAATTACATTGAACACTCCTAACTAGAAGAGAAAAAAAAAGTTCTCCCCTTTCATTGTTAATTGTGTGTGCTCCACACCATTCCAGTCTGCACAACCTACACTGGAAATGTCATTCTGCTTTAAAAGGCAGTGAATCACAAGAGAACTAATTTTGTGTCTAGCTGTAAGTGTTTCAAGTTCTTACTTCATGGAGAGTTGTCATCAAGGACATTTATTTAAAAGTGATCTTTGAAATACTAGGCACTGCCGTTACTTATTTCAGAGCGCCCCTGAAGGTGTTCTGCTGTGTGTGTGTGTGTGTGTGTGTGTGTGTGTGTGTGTGTGTGTGTGTGTGCATGGAGAGCACAGTGGTAAATCACACTCTTTCTGATAGGAAGAGAACATCATAGTTGATTCCAAAAGGAAAAGAACCTCCGATGGTCAAAAAATGTAGTTCCTCTCACTTCCGGCTTTATCCCGTTGGTCACCTTCCTAGTTGTAGCCCCTCTGGGACTCCTGTTTGAAAGTTACACCCCTCTGCTGAAACCGGTTTGGCTCAATGGAAAGAGCGTCGGCATGGGGACTGAAGGGTCAAGGGTCAAGGGCATGTACCTTGGTTGCGGGCACATCCCCAGTAGGGAGTGTGCAGGAGGCAGCTGATTGATGACTCTCTCTCATCGGTGTTTCTAACTCTCTATCTCTCTCCCTTCCTCTCTGTACAAAATCAATAAAAATATATTTTTTTTAAAAAAAAAAGAAGTTACCATATCTTCTATGGCAATGTCAATAGCAAAATAATAAATAAAATAAAATAAAATAAAATATTAAAAATATCTGTCACCTTAATGTCAAGGAGATTGCCAGTGCTTAGCCACACCTCCATTCATCCTCCAGTGTTTCAACCACCCTCTACATGAGGTCTTCTTAACTTACTCATTTTTGTATTATATGTATTGGGGTGACATTGGTTAATGTCCTTTAGCTTCCAGGTGTGGGTTTCTATGCTACCAGAGGCGGTAGAGAACATGTTATGAACTTGACCCCAAAGGCAAGGGACATAAAGGCAAAAATACACAAATAGGACTACATCAAACGAAAGGGCTTCTGCACAGCCTAAGGAACTGCCAACAAAACCAAGAGGTGGCTGACCAAACTGGTCACAGTCCTTGTTTGTACTCCCCACAGTCCTCGGGTTTATCTAATATTAAAATCCAAAAGTCACCGACCCCCTTAGCTACTTCTGACAAATCCCATCTCCCACAGGGTGGAGGGCAGACCCTACCCTGGGCCCACCCCACCCCGCTGGCCTCCCCCAGGGCTAACTCCTTGGCTAGGCTGGGGTGGCAGTGGCATTCAGATACCCGCTGCCCCGCAGAAAGGCCTGATGCTGCCCTCTCCCAAGCCACTCAATTTCCGTTTTCCTCCACCTGGGCAGTTCCCCCGGAACCAGGATTCAGATTTATAACCACCCATAGCCGAGCAGGAAGAAAGAGGAGGGGAATGCCAGAGTCATCGCCTGCAAGAAAGAGTGGGCTGGAATCACCGCTCCCTGAGAAGTGTGGTGGTGGTGGTGGTGGGGGGGACTGGAGGAGCACATGCCACCAGATAGCTAGTTCCAAGACCCTCACAGCTCTGACCCGGCCTTGAACACACAGGCAGGTGTTATTTTTCCAGTAAATCCCGGCGGCGTTACAGTTTTGGGTGATGAATGGCTACGATGACAGCATCTCTAAGCGCCCCTTGTCATTTTTACTACTTCCCCTCTCAAAGGAGTGCCGGCCGGGTTATTATTTTGCAGTTAACACACCCTCAGATACAAGAGGCTCCCGGAACCCAGGCCTCCTTCTGGAGAACATTCTCATAGTTTAGACACGAGCTGTTTTTTATTAACCACAGGAAGGTGCAGGATGTATATGCTTCATACGAGCCTTCCCAGGTCACCGCACTGTGAGTCTGACCTGCCGCTGCCCTCCTCCTGCTCTCATCAGATTCTGGCTCACATGGCAGAGCCCACCGAAGGCAATTGGGTGACTCCAATGTCTTTAAAGCCTCTTTGGAAAGCGGAAGTGCATCCTCTTAGGTACCTAAATGGCCATTGTCTAAGCAGGAAGCCAAAGCCTTCAGCTCCCTCCCCGGGCCCTTGAAGCGCCCAAGGAGAGCCAGCCAGCCCTGCACACCCAAGGAGAAGGGGGCTGTTCTTCAGCTAAAGACGTTCTCTTCCCCAAAGCATCTCATTAGAGTGCAGCTTAGAGATGAAAGAGATGCACAGCTGGAAGGCCAAGTCAAACTGCCTCTGAAGGGACAGAGGGCGCGGTGAGAAAGCATGAGCCTGTCCTCCTGCACTCGGAAGTGGCTGGCAAAGGCTGTGACCCCACAAACATCTCTCCACCAAGACCCACTCCACACACCTGAGAGGACCCTCCGGTGCCCTTCCGGAGGGAGAGTTTCTGGAGCCCCGGAGTCCCAGGGGGTCCATTCAATGAGATAAGGGGCGGGAGACCTCGTGGTTATTTCAAGATGTTCTTTTCTAAATCTCGGGGGCAGAGGGTGGTGAACGTTCTTTGTAAATGATACACAATTAGATGAACCAAGATGAAGCTGTTGTCATAATGAGAAGAGCGTCTCTGCTCCCCACTGCGCCCCAAGGAGTTCTGAAGGTGGGAAAATGTGTCATCAGGTCTCCCTGTCCCTCAGAGAGGAGCCCACACCGGGAGGTCAGGCCCAAGGAGAAGATGAAACTATACGTTAAAGCAGCTTCCTTTGCATAGCTGACTGAAGGTGCGGAGATCAACGAGAGCCCTCTGGAATGACATCGTTATGAGCCCCCTATCATATGTCCGAGTGGGTCCCTCGCCATGGAACAATGCATGGTGGGAAAGGGAGGAATTGAGAAGGGGAAGGAACGCTGTTTTCCAATGTAAAATGCCATCCCCCTTGGGCCCAGGAGGAATCCTGGCAGCCTGCACACGCTGTGGAAAACTGTTCTCGCGTATTGATTTAGTCTGTATTGTCTCGGAGATTTATTATCTGCTTCTCTGCCCTGGAGGCAACAGAGGCACATGCATGGGTGGAGGGGCCTGGTGGGGAGGGTTTAGCCCAAGGTTTATCCACGTGGAAGCCCAGACCCAGAAAGAATGAGGGCAGGGCCGGTTTTTCCTTCGGGCAGGGAGACCTTGGGAGCCGGTCACCTACTTCAACTGTTCTAAGATGCCCCATACACATTGGTCTTGCAAGAACAATTCTGTCTTTAGGGAATGGATACTATTGTGCATAACTGTGGCTGCTGTTTGCAATGGTGGGGGAAGAGCCTGGATCTAGAGTGAGACCAATCCCTGAAGGTGGATGCGGGTTTTCTTAGTGGGAGACTGAAACCCACACTCTGAAGGATGAAGGAAGTGCCTATGGCTCTCAGATATCCAGCCATGTCAGGACCCCGGTAAGTGACACGGCTTACTTCTGTCCCTTGGTTGCTGAAAACCATCTTTTTAGCATCTAATATTAAAAGTCTTACTCTCAATGCTGTAATTCCCTTTCATTACCCTCACACCTTAGTAAAAATTCTTAGACAATACAACTGAATATATTAGTAGAGTTCTATAAAATCCTGGCCCCCGGCAGTAGGGTGGCCTACACAACGAGAGGCTAGTGTGATAACAACACCAACCATGGAAAGACAACAGAGTTCCCGTCTCTGAGCAGCTGAGAGTGAGCACAGGTTCCAAGTGACAAGAGCCAGATGGATTTATCTGTCCACAAAGTAGCAGCTGCCTCACGGACAATTCCTGAGCAGATACTGGGAAATCCCCTCTTTTCACAAATATTCTAGTGGAAGTTTCCCCTTGTTTACATGATTACTACTTATTATGGTTCTAATTATCATTAAACGGTTCTATAAATATTTATGGAATTGAACAAATGGAATAATTCATTCACTGCACAAATATTTACTGTGTGCCGACGCCTGGCATACACAACACTTGCCCAAAAGTGTGTACTCTATCCTCATATCTGCACACTCAAAGCATGCATATACCTGTGCCCACCCATGTAGAAGTATGTATGTCTATATTAATGTATCACACATGTACACATAAGCACCTAATGTTGACATATATACATCCTAGAGGCCCATTGCATGAAATTTGTGCATGAGTAGGGTCCCTAGTGGCTTCTGTGCTGCCTCTTGGTCAGCACATGTCATAGTGAGCAGTCAAACTCCCCATTGGTTAAACTCCCAAGTGGACACTTTGCATATTAGGCCTTTATATATATAAGATGGAATACATGGAAGGACACGCTCCATGTACTTGCAAGTTCAGACACTAACTACAGTGTTGATGATACAAGACCCCAGATGTTAGCCCAGGCTGAGGCAAAAACCTCATGATTTCCTCAATGCTGCCTCCCTCCAGTTCTCTGCTCTGACTGATGCAGGAATCCTGGCAAAGCAATGGTCCTAGTTGCCCCTATACAAATAAAGCTTTGTCCTTAGGGGACTTTTACCCCTGAATAGTCAAGAATCATTTCTCGAATACCTGGTCTTACACTAAAGATTGCTAGGTTGGTTCCAGTCTCTGTGAGATGTCCGTTACTTCCTCTGCCTGCTGCTTTCAGTCTGTTCCATGTTGCCCATCACCAGGCCAGCTGTTGGGGCACACAGGTGTGCCTGGCTCAGAAGGCTGTTAAGGCACCACCAGAACCAAAAGGAGATGGGATTGCAAGAGAGAAGACACAGATAAAGGCAGGTAAAGATGCCTATGGAAGAGTGAAAGGGAGATAAAAATAGTGCATGAACAATAAAATCAATTGTCAATGGAGGTGATGGAATGGAGGCAGGATTAAAATATGGGACGAGTCAAATATGAAGGCTCAGAATCAAGTTGGTAAATGTTGAGAAGGCAACAGGGGTGTTCCTTATGCTCAAAGCCTGCTGTGTCTTTCCAAGGTGGGGACGGGTCCTTGGGAATTTCAATGAGTGGACTCAGCATTAAATAAAAATAAAAAGTAAATAGCAATTGAAAAATGTACACAAAAACACAAATTAAAAATAAACATTAGAAAGAAATTTAAATATACTGTGTTGTCAACAGACTTCCTATCTCTTGTGTGCAGATATTGAACAGCTAGCAGACTGGTTAGGAGTTTGTCGGAAATACTGTTTTTCTTTAGGGTTAGGGTTTGCACGGACTAGTGTCTATACATGTTTGTGCACTAGAAGAATTTGGTAAGTGTTAAATCAGAACAATCAACCAGAAATAGAAAGGATGCAGTTTCTGAAAGGGAAGAACAAATGACAAAATCAGGGCATTCTCTTGCAAAATACAAAACTGAATACATTATGTCCCTGTGTCCTTTATTCAGTGTTTGTTCTATTTGAGGGAACAGCAATATTTTACCTGAGACATTTTTATAGGTATGGCCTAATTGTTTCTGCTCAGTTTCTCAATATTTGGAAAGTTTTCACAATGATAAAATTATTCTTTATTCCTCTGACTTATCCTTTTTTTTTTTTTTTTTTTTGGTAGAGTGAAAATATTGGTGATTCTACTGAGGTTATAAATATGATCAATGATATTATACATATTATAGTTATTAAATAAATTGTATTACCTTTAAATGGTCTGTATTCATTATCTGTTTAGCAAATAAAATACTTATTTGAATTTAATATTTTTTTAAAATAAAGATGAGCATTTTTATCAATGTGGCTTATTTTAAGACTTTTTTTAAGCTCTCAAGAGACTTTTGAAAGGACTTACTGTTCATTACCAAATAATTGAGGCCTAACCATTTGACTCTGTCAACATAGCTATGTAACAACTATTTATTGGCTTCAGAAAATGTTAGAGGCTGTTGTTAATAATTTTCATATTAAAAGAGAAACATCTCAGGATCATTCCCTACTCTTTTATTCAAAATAGTTTAAAGTGTGGTAACATAAAGGCCAAAGGAAAAATAATTCCATGGTTTACAGAATCAAATACCAGAGAGTGTTCAAGTAGTATCAATGGATCTGGAAAAGAGGATATTGTTGGTATCATTTGTATGAGACATTTCAAAGGAAAGAAGAGAGTATGATCTAGGTTACAGGAGGTTGAGAACAACTGAAGAGAACAACTGTTTTCTGGCTGTATCAGTTAGCATACTCAAGGGTACACTGTGTAACAAACAGCCCCAAAGTGTGAGTGGTTTAACATAACACATTTATTTCTACGATGGGCTAGTAGGAGAATCTGCTCATCGTACACAGGCACCCTAACCTCCTGCATCTCCATCTCAACAAATCTGTCCATGTCTCCATGTAGGGACAGAAAGGATGGAGTCAAAAATAAAAGGAAGCAGTTGACAGCTTTAACCTGGGAAAGACAACTCTGCTCCTCCTATAGCAACACAAACATGTCCTGCCCTGGTGTGTTGTGCCTGCATCACAGTAGTTACACCGTTCAGTCTTAGGTGTATATGTGTGTGTGTTCACCAGAGCAGCAGTCGCCAACCTTTCAGATCTCCCGACCACCAGTGGTCCGTGGACCACCGGCCACTAGATTCTATCTCCTTGCAGGTGAGAAGTCTGCAAATTTTCAACTTCCAGTGCCAGCAAGATGCCTGTCCAACAACATCTGTCTAAGTTTATTTCAATGCAAAGTTCTTATTTTTTCCCTCATTTCACATAGATTAGGACCCAGATACAGAGCTGACAGATGGCATCATCTATAACCATCAGGCAGCACAGAATTAGGAATGTCAGGAGAAATGCCTTCCCATAATCAATAGACTGAGTCAAGGCCTTCGTGGGTAACCCTGTGACAGTTGCCTAATTGACATAGCCCATCCCCATCTTCAAATCCACCCTCCCTCCCAGCTCTGTGCCAGCCCCCAAAAAGTTTTGGTTTCTAGGCCTAGATGGAAGCAATCTTTCAATCAGGAAGTGCCAATTCTGAAAAGGACTGTAAGCCACAGCTAATCCTTTGGTTCTCAAACTCTCACTCTCTGAGGAATGCAGAGCTAAAAAGAGATGAACTGCCTTTAAAATCAGATGGGATAACTCTCAAGGAGCTTCCATTACATGTCAAGCAATAAATTAGATACTCTACCCACGTTATCACATTATATTCTATAAACCAAAACCATGAGGTTTTTACCCAGTCCTCATGGGGGGAAAAAATGCTACCGAGTACAATTTCTAATTATAACAGTTCCTTGCATGAATTTTCATGAACTTTTAGCTCCTTGCATTGCTTTTCTGCCAGCATGCAATTTCAAAACATTAGTTGGTAAATATAATATCACACCTGGTATCAAGTGTCTCTGCTCAGGTTTGTAGATTGTTTTTATCCTGCTCATATGGTCTTTTAAAAACATTTTATCTGATATTCCCATTTGAGATTTGGAAGAATAATGAAATATAAAATATATTCTTCTAGAAAAATCTTTTTGGTTGGTATGGAGGAATTACAATAACTTCACTGCATGTGGGAATGGAGAAGCCAAACTTCTGTTACTCTGCTCTCTAAACAACTTTGAGAATGATGCTGTGCTCCCACTCTGCATTTATAGATGAGAAAGGTGATGCTTAGGGAGAAACGACTTACCCTAAGTCACGCAGTAATTTAGCATCAGAGGCAAGAGTAGACCTCAGCAAATTCCTTCTCCTGAATCTAAGTCCATTCTTCCCTCAGAGAAATGCTTTATTAATGCTAAGGGCCCAGAACTGGGTTCTCTTCATTACTTTTGAGCACTAAAAATCTAGTTAGTAGTTGTGAATTCTAAAAAAATAAATAAATAAATAAATAAATAACTTTTAAAAAGCCATCAGGAGGAAAGGCTGATTAAATAGAACAATTTCTTATGAATTTCACATTTAGGTTCACAAGGGAAAAAGATGTTCAGGTGTCAAAAAATTTCTATTAGTTCCTGGAAGAAACAAACACCAAATAAATTCATGGCTTTTGCTATCATTATTGGTTTTTATGTGTCACTATGGGATCAAGATCAAGAACCATCATTACCAACTGGTAAGATGACACACTGACCCCAGCAGGGTACCCACTACCTGCAGCAGGAATTACAAGAATAAATAGGTAGAGCCAGGAGTAAGGAGGGAGAGTGATCCAAGGCTTTTCTGACTCATCTAAGCCCTTGAACTGGTGTACTTGGCATTCCAGCTCCCAATGACTGAGAACAAACACGCATGAACTGAAACATCTAAAGGGAAATAGATAGGATTTCAAACAACCCTCAGGTCAAATCCCAGCTGCACTTTCCAGTTGTGCGAACCTAGGCAAGTGATTTGAACTCTGTGGGTTTCAATCCTTTGCAATTTGGAGATGATAGGAGATAAATAAGATAGCACCCGGGAAGCTTCAGCACTATCACCGTGCCCCTTGCCGCCCCTGCTTGAAGTCCTTGTGTCTTAAGCATCTAGCCCCTTTCCCAGCTTGAACACTGCTGCTTTGTGGTGTCCTATTTTTTCAAGCAACATCCCTCCTTCCAACAAAGATGTCTACCTCAAGACCACCCAGATGCCTCTCCCTGTATTAATTCCTCCCAAGCCAGCCAAAGGTGCAACTCGCATTAATATCACAGAAATTGAAGGCTGACTCAGCAAATCCCAAGTGCTCTTTTCTGGGTCCAAAAGCTAGAACAGAACTGTCTGTTTAAAAACGCTTAATGTTTCAACACCCAGACACCGCGCCTTCTGAAGCCAGCTGGAAAAGCTGATGAAAAATCAATGGCGGTTGATTGTAAACCTGTCAAAATGATAGCAACGGCAGTACATTAATGGTGGCTCTCGGGTATTGATTCCTCCCCCTTCCTTTCTCCATCATCGCACATCACCGTCATACTAGTAACAGATTCTTTTTTCTACATTAATCTCTGCACAAGGGAAATCAATAGCATTTGCCATGTGTAAATTTTCCTATCCTAGAGTCTAGAGCCAACAGTTTCTGTAGCTTTGAACTGAAGGAGCAGTGCCATTCACAGCACTCGCCACAAGAGGTTACATCTGTCTATCTACTAGTAGACGTTTGCTGATTCTTTTTAGTGGAAGGGCTGAACCAGTCCAGCAAATAACAGGAAGAAGAACAACACAACATGGAGCCCCATGTGTGTTTAAAGGATGGAAATATGATTTCTATGCACAGAAGTTTGGGGGAGGCAAAAGAGGTCCGTCAGCCAAAGTCTCGTATCACTTCTTGACAGGAAAAGTAGACAGAGGTGAGGGCCTCTCCCCCTCAGCAGTCACAGAATTGGGCCACATATTAGATCTGGATGGGACAGGAGAGGACACCTAGTTCTCTGAGTTCCATCATCGGGGTATGGTTTGAAAAGAGAGAATCATTTTGCCCCAGTGACAGGATCTCTTTTTAAGCACAATATTGAATTCTTTTTCATTTTAAATGACACTAGAGGAAAAAGTGAAATTGTATAGAAGATGCAGAAATGACACAGTTTTGAAGCATTTGAAAAATGCTGGTCTAGTTCAACTCCCTCAACCGCCAGCTGAGCCCAGCTGAGCCCAGCAGAGCAAGGCCTGAAATTCACATGGATGATATGACAATCATTTTATGATAATACCGGTAATGCTTATAATAATGTCTGTAATACACTGAGTATTTACTTTCAGGGTCAGTCTCAGTAGGCACTTTACACAAGTGTTTCTAATCCTCAGAGCAATTCCGCATGATAGTTACTGTTACAACCATGTTAAAGCTGAGAAAATGAGGCTCAGAAATGTTTAAATAATTCATCCAAGATCACACAGCAAATGCTCAGAGGATCCGGGATTCACAGCCTGGCCTGTTTAGCTCCAGGTCTCCTTAGAGGCCATGCTGACCTTGCAGATACTTACAGCAACCATGAGTCTTGTGCTGTGCCAGGGACCAAGGATCACCTAAAGGTGGTCTGATTAGGAAGTGGGACATGAGTGGAAGTGTATGGAAGTGAGCAACACCATACAGTAGAAATACTTAGTTGCTTGGTGAGTGAGGAATTAAGGTAGGTCAGACTAGTAGGCATGGTGTTAGCAAAGATTGGAGAGTTGGGTATAGGAGGAAAGAGAGAGATTATTTCACATAGAAGTGGTTAATCCAATCAATAGAAATTAGGATAGTGAGACTTGGTGGAGGGTCATAAGGAAATTCTGGAACCACCAGGTTCACAGAACAGAACCAGGGGACATGAGATGAAGAAGAGGGTGAAATCCAGACAAGAGCTGATGGTGTAGGGGAAGAGTGTAGACCGTGGCCTACAAAGGTAAGAGAAGATGCGGGGAAGCTCCCCCAAAAGGGTATTCCAATGGCCTTGATAGCACCCTCCAAGGACCTGGTCTCCGGGGCTAAAACAGAAGGACAGATGGATAAGACATTGTGAGAGAAAAGCTTGGCTAAAAGCAGGAAGCTGTAGGGAGTGGGGGACAGAGGAAAAGCAGCAGTTATAGACATGTTAAACTGATGCTCATGGAATGAGGATCACTGTAAAAAACATCAGCAAAATAACAGGAGTGTTGAGAAGCATATGAGACCCCCTAATTTATGTAGTGGTTTTCTATTAGTAAGTGTTTTTCCTATTCATCCCTTGGAATGTTTCTAAAAAATCAATAGATTAGATGGCATGCTCATCCTTCTAAAATGGGCACCCAGGAGCCTAGAGAGTTCAAGTGATTTGCCCAAGGCTATTGGATCTGTTGGGAGCTCAAGTAATCAATATTGTGAAATGAGTTAACAGCAGAACAGCAATAGCAGAGACTGAAGATGGAATAAGAGGCACTGGGCATCTTCGGCCCAGAGAAGTGACGTCCACACAGGATCACACGTCTTGTCCTGAGGATTAACATTTTGGTGCATTGAATCATGTCCCCTCACCCTGTCCCCCAGACTCTACAGCGGCCTCCCTGCTTCCACCCAGGCTCCCTCCAGCCCACTCTCAGTGCAACAGGCAAAACAAGCCTGCTCAGTATGTTAATCCACACCAGTCCCCTGCTCCAGAGCTCCACCTCTTTCTCTCTGAGCGAGGTCCAAGGTCAGCATGTAATCTGCCCTGTGACACCCCCCTACCTCATCTCCTCAGCTCCCCACTGTGCTCTCTACCCTGCAAACTGGCCTCCTTGCTGTGACTCAAGCCCACCTCAGGGTTTTGCTCCAGATGCTCCCCTGCCCAGAATAGTTTCCTGTGGACCAGTCGTCGGCAAACTTATTAGTCAACCAAGCCAAATATCAACAGTACAATGATTGAAATTTATTTTGAGAGTCAATTTTTTTTTTTAAACTTAAACTTCTAACACCATTTCTTCAAAATAGACCCACCCAGGCAGTGGTATTTTGTGGAAGAGCCACACTCAAGGGGCCAAAGAGCCACATGTGGCTCGTGAGCCACAGTTTGCCGACCACTGCCCTGGATGATTAGGAGATACACTTCTTTTCTTTCTTGAAAAAATATTTATTTTTATTTTTTTACAGAGAGGAAGGGAGAGGGATAGAGAGTTAGAAACATTGATGAGAGAGAAACACTGATTAGCTTCCTCCTGCATGCCCCCTACTGGGGATCAAGCCCACAATCAAGGTACATGCCCTTGGCCATATTTGAACTCTGGACCCTTCAGTCCCTGGGGCCGATGCTCTATCCATTGAGCCAAACCAGTTAGGATGAGATTCACTTCTTAGTGCCCTTGAGTTCTCACCTTATCAGCCCTTCCCTGGCTGTTCTCTGCAAAATAACAGCCCTCCTGTCACCCTTATCAGCTTTATCTTTCTTCACTAACCTTATTTCTGTCTTACATATTATACATTATACTCTGTTATTGTCTGACACCCAATTCTAGAATATTCCCTGAAGGAAAGCAGACTTGCTATTTTGGTTGTTCCCCGCTATATGCCCAGAACCTTGAAGAGTTTCTTGTATATAATAAAAACTCAAAAAATATTTGTTGGATGACTAGGCAGATGGATTCTACAGCATTGTAAAGTCTTGTTACTTATTTGTTTTAATATCTGATCAGTATAACCCTGGGGCAGCCCAAAGAGCTCATTTCTTTGTCATTATGTCACTAGCAGGCACTTAATCACCTGCCAGAGTCTATTCCCTGTGACCCCTAAACTTCACCCACTTCAGGCCTTCCTGTGCCATCAGAGGTGGGAGAAGAGGACTTGTATTTTCTTCAAACGCAGACGTAGTTTCCTGCTAGTGGGGTTAACTTAGCATTTAACCTCCCCAAATTTAGTGACTCTCTCAGCAAAATGAGGGTCAGAGTAGCTTCTTCATGGGCTTGAGAAGGAATGATTTCATGCTTAGGGGTGAGAAGAAAAAATGATATGTAAAATTAGTATAAAACCTTTGGCTGCCTGCACTTCAAATTAAACAAACACACTAATGTCTTTGGAGCCAAAACTCTTAATGATGCCATTGCTGTATATGCAGCAACATTTAGCCAAGATTTTGGATTCATTCTGGAAACTGATGTTCTGCCTAAAACACATGAGTGAAATGAAATAAAACCCAGGAAATAACATTCTGTGAGAGAGACCTGGCCTGGATTCCTCTAAATAAGGCCTCCATTTGATTCGGAGAGCTGGGAATGTCTAGGTTGGCACTGCCACATGCAAACATAAGCAGAAGAGGTCCATTAAGAAGTTAGAGAGGAAGATCCGCTCCCCACTGCTCTCCCGAATTACCAAGCTGGCCATGCTCTGGGGACAGTGGTAATTTGGACCTTCTTCAGAAAGCTTGCTTTCCTCAGACATTTACCAGAGGAGAGCTGCTCTATTTTCGGCTCCTAGACATCTTCAGAGGCTGGTTAGGCTGGTTCCCCCACCCCCAGGTAACTCAGGGAGACCCTTTGGGTTGAAAATAACTGGAACCACGTCATTTCTCCTGTTGCATTGTGATTGTCTGCTTATGTGTTATAGGCATCTGTTTCCCCCAGTGACCACACATCCCTTACAAATAGGAAATTTCATCTTTGTCAATTTTGTCCAGAGTTGTCACTGACATATTACAGGTGCTGAAGAGATGTTTATGGAAGGATAAGGGAGCATGAGAGGAGAAGAGGGAGGAAGGTAGCAGGAGGGTACAAGGGAGCAAAAACAACAAGGAATGCTAGAGGAGGAGAAGTCTACTTTACAGTTTTAATTTAGCCATCTGAGAGATGAAACCTTCACAAGATATTCCCATAAATTATACACACATTTTAGAAAATCTGTAACGGAGAAAAGGAAACTATTCTTTGCCATGCATCCCCCTCTTCCGGCTCTGCTGGGGATGAAGCGATGGTCTAAAAGCAGACGTGTTTTAAGTGAGGAGACTTCTCTCCCTGGAACAGACATCAATAACGCTGAAGTGCCTGTCCCTGTAGTGTCCTTACAGTGTAGCACTTGTAAGAATGAGACTTTCCAGCTCATTAATTTGCTTACGCAAACAGAGCCCAGAACCAGATAATCCCGAAAAGGGATGACTCTGTTTTTATGTTGTGGTGACTATTTCAGGCCCAGACTCGGGCCTAAGCTAGACAGACTCCTCACTTCCCACCCGTGCTGCTGCAGAAGGAGATCTAAAGCGGCCTTGGCAGGCTCTGCTCATTTCTTTTCCTGAACGTGGCAGAGGACATCATTATTCAACCAGAAGGCAAAGCCATGGCCACCAGGTCAGCGCAGCTATCCATCAACCCGGGGTAGTAGCAAAATGCGCTAGATGGCACTCCTCAGCGCCATCAGCAGGCCGGGAGCCTTGTGATCTGTCCGTTTATAAAGTAGCACTCTCATTTTGAGTAGACATGTCGAATGGCTATGGTGGCAAGAGAAATCTTCCATGGTTTGGGTATGTTTAATATTCATGTTCTTTAAAATGGAGAGCAGAGCGTTTGTTGACAATATCATAATTACAAGCTCGTTCTTGCAGTTCCCACTCTTACCACCCACCACCTCTCTGTGTCCTACAACATGAGGCCCAGAGTCCATCCTCCTCAGTGTAACAGTCATGATCTTAAGACCCTCCTCAAGCTCGTGTTCCCAGTGCCCACCTTCCACTTACAGAGCCCCAGCCTTTGATCAGCATGTCTTTGTCCATCATAAGGACCACCCCCCATTTCAGCCTTTCAATGGTGGGTCAAAAGTGTTTCATGGTCCTGGGCTAATAAATGGAATTGAGCTCTGCATCATCTCCTGTGACATTTCTTTGCATGTCTCCGCAACACGAGCTCCTGGCTCCTGTTAGAACTTGTCCTTACATCTGGGTCTTCCACATTTGGTCTGATAATTAAACAGCAAACTGAGTCTGAATGAACTCCTAGACACTGGCTGTGACTCATGTACTGTAAAGGGTGACTCTACTAGACTTCAGCCTCAGAACACAACTGATGACTCAGAACTAGTTCCCCCTGTTTCTAGAGCCTCGATCCCCTGCATATCCATGGATCTATACAGATGGGAACGTTTCTAACATTAGAAATCCTCTTTTCCTAAAATGATTGGAAATTGCGTTGCAGCCATTTGCTCCTTACAGCCAATACCTTAGGCTCGGCCATCTTTCAGCACACACATAACAATAAAAGAACCCTAAAAGTAATTCCCCAAGAGAGAAAAGGCGCCCTCTCACCCCCTGCCACTATGCCCTGTACACTCCTCTATGTCGATCCCTGTGTTTATGGGGTCATCTCCCCAGGAGAGAGAAAGCCCAGGAAGGCAACAGGGGTGTTTTATTCCTCTCTGCATGTCCAGGGCTGGTGCACACAGCAGGTGCTCAGCAAAGGCTTAGGAACAGAGGAGCGAGACAAGAAAGCACATAGACCTACTGGGGAAAGTATGACTGGTTTGCCACAATGAAGCAAGGGCCTTTCTGGGTGATGGCTGGAATTATATATATTCAGCTCTTCAGTTTTCCTATAACTGAACATGGATTATCTTACTGAATCCTCACAATACCACTGAAGAAATAAAATTAGATGAGATAAAGAACTTGTCCAAGATTATGCAGTCAGGAAGTATTGTTTTGATTGGCTCCAGCAAACCAGAAACCCTGGGCTCCCAAGTGGAAGTGATTTTCCCACACCAGGCCAACGGGTATCTGCACTGGGCAGGGGTGGGGTGTGTTCCCCCTGCTGCGGCCCTGCCAGCACTCCTTCCTCCAGGCTTTGCCAGTGTCTCTGGGTGGCAAAGGAGAGTCTTGGACCCAAGAGTTCAGAAAGGTGGCCTCCACCAGGCTGCTTCCAGTTCTTCCACCCGCCCCATTCATATCCTTTTTGTTTTCTCCCCCGCTTGCCTACATTTTAGCATTCAGTGCAATGTTTTGCATATAGTAGATGCTCAATTGTTACTTTACTTGTATTACTCATCAAGGTGTTGGTTAAGGTGGTTTGATTTTATTCCACTCTCGTGGGTTTGTATAGATCCCTGTAAACCAGAGATATGCCTCTCCCATATGGTTCTATACAGGGCATGGATTCTTCCCGTGGGAAGTGTTTACCGTCATAGAAGTAGGGGAATAGCTTGGAGGTAGCACCCTATTCTATTGAGATGTTTTTGTTTCTGTCACACAGAGTCCACTTGAGAGGCAAGCAAGAAAAAGCATTGCCTCCTCCCCTTGGTTTTTGTACAGAAAATCTAAAGGATTTCAGAAGGGAGTTCCAAGCTTTTCCGTCAAAAAAACTAGGTACTTTGTTGACATGAGAGGAATCCATAAACTGTTCTATCCCTTGTCACAGTGGCTGGCTTAAAAGCACGTATTCCTTAAATTTGGTTGATGGGATTATATTGAATAGAATATCAGAACTGAATGTGATAATAGAGAAAAACTGGTCCCAATCCTCTGTGTTGCCAGTGTGGGAAATGAGACTCATATTTAAAGTAACAAAAGAGTTACAGGAGATGGGAAGTAGCAGAGAAGAACTAGACTGAAAGAAATGTCTTGAGGACCAGTGAGATTAAAAAATAATCCAAAATTTCATCTGAGTCCCAGAAGGATTGAAAAAAAAAAAAAGTGGAAGATAGAAAGGGTATCAGCAGAAAAAATGGTTGGAAATATCCCAGATTTGCTAAAGATACACTCCTCCACATTTAAGAGACTGAGCAACCACTGAAAAGGATGAAGTCAAAGATATCCATGCCAGGACACATCATAATTACAGCTTTAAAAACTGAAGATAAAGGACAAGTCTTGAAAGCAGATAAATGATATAATTCTGATAGGAGAACATCGGTTCAAATGACAGCGGATTTCTCATCAGAAACCATGGAGGGACAGAAGGAAGTGGCACAATATTTTTCAAGGGTTGAGAGAAAAGAACTGTCAAACATGAATTCTAAATCTTCAGAAGTCATCCCTCAGGAATGAAGAAATATCAACCCTCTCAGATGATAAAAAACTGAAAGAATTTGTCATTAGCAGACCCGCTCTTACAGACTGGATAAGAGGCAGTTCTTCAAACAGAAAGGAAATGATCAATGAAAGCATCATGGTAAGTCAGGAAGAAGGAACATCAGGAAGATCATTAATATGGGGAAGTGCGTTAGAATATCTGTTTTCTCCTGAGCTTTATAAATCTTATAGGAGGATTAGAACAATAATATCATCATCTGACACCCAAAACATTTAAATGGTAGAAGGTAGAGACCCAAATAGAACACCCAAATGAATGTTCCTTCTTCCTACCCTCTGCTCAAAGTGTAAAGTGTGGATATCAGTAGACTGTCATGTGTCACATACATATATTATTATTATTTTTTTAATCCTTAAACATTTATTTTCTGAAATTCAATATATATTGGACATTTAAAGAGCTAATTTACAAAATGTTCTGTTAATTGGTTTTCACATACATATATTAAACTACGCAGAGCAACCACCATCAAATCTATAAACACAGATATACTCAATAACGTGATAAACAGACCAGAACTGCATCCTAAAAATTTTCAAGGTTTCCCACAGGGAGTTAAGAATGAGAGAAACCTAAGAATCCTAATCAGAGGGCAAATTTTTTTTTTTAAGTAAAATAAAATGGCAGACTTGCATGCTTGCATATTGACCATTATCTTCGATGTCCAAATACACTAATTAAAAGTCAAGCTTTCCTTTCATTTATGTTGAGCCACTGTGGTTTGGTGTGTATGCATTTGGGGCCTTCATATTTCCCTGCTATACTTATCCTTCCATCATTATGTGATGTCCCTCTTTGTTTTAGTCACTCTTTTGCTCCGGCATCTACTTTATCAGATAGTAAAATAGCCATTCCTGCTTTAAAAAACAAAACAAAACAAAACAAAAACAAACAAACAAACAAAAAACCTTTGCATGGCAAATTGCTTTCTGTTCCTCTACTTTTAGTCTGTCTATGTCGGTGACCTTGAAGTGAGTTTCTTTTAAGCAACATAGAGTTGAGTCGTATATTCTTACCCAACTCTGCCAATCCCTGTCTATTCCATTTACCTCCTCACACACATCCTCCTGTGCCGTAGCATCCAGACCACTCTGAGTCCCCACCCATCACAGCACACCTCACTTCACCTAGCTTCACACATGCCCTGGATTTTACAAACAGAAGACAAGACCCTCCTCCAGCAAAAAGATTAAGACTTGCTTTCTGTGATGCTCGCTTTACTGCGGTGGTCTGCGACCCAACCCTCACTCTCTCTGAGGTCTGGCCGCAGGAGGTGTCCTAGAACTTCTCTCCTCCCCCTTCTCCGTGGCAATCAAAAAGAATCACAACAACAAAAGCCCCGTTTTTAGCCCAAATAATCAATGCCATGCAGCAGCTCGTTTTTAAAATCTGAACTGTTGTCCTGATGACCAAAAGGTGCGGATCGCAGGGGAAGAAGAGGACAAAGCCTCTAACTGGCCCAGAGTGGTCTCCGGTGCTTTGTCCAGGCGCGAAGAGCTGCTCATTGCATCGCCAAGGCTGTTTTCCTTTGTAAAATCTATCCTATTTCATTTTCAGTTTGCTGTCAGACCTCCCTGGGGGTCCATGTTCTACTCAGTTCATTTATTTTGTGAAATTCTGCATCACATTTCCTTTTGTTTTCTTTGGAGTCTCCTGATAGCTCAGCTTCTCTGTGAGAAACAATAACGCAGCCCCGCGCTCGCAGATGGAAGTGATCTCCGTGGTCCGTCCTCTGCTCGCATCCCAGGAGCGTCCCTGGGGCCCCGCTATGTAAACAGAGGTGGCTGCCGACACGCTCGCTGTGGTGTGGGTTCAAACAGAAGGTCTCAGTATCTCAATCATGGCTCCCTCTCTTCTATTTATGAGGTTTCCATTGAACTTGGAAATGATTACAAAGTTAGCAATTATCTCAAGGTCATTTCTGTTTCTGATGGAGCCTGATTTCCCCAGGGGCTCTCCTGTAGAGTTGCTTCCATAAATGCCTACGATGTTTTCTCCAGGTGCTGCTGACACAAAGTCACTTTCCACAGCCCTTTGCTTTCTGGTAAAGACTTTTCTGATTGGCCATGAGCACATACATTCGAGGGTGTGTGTGTGTGTGTGTGAGAGAGAGAGAGAGAGAGAGAGAGAGAGAGAGAGAGAGAGAGAGAGAGAGAGAGAAATTGGTTGCCTCTCGTATATGCCCCAACTGAGGACTGTGACCTGATTCTGAATAGAACCCCCAACCTTGCAGTGCCTGAGACCATATTCGGACTGACTGAGCCACACCAGCCAAGGCTAAATGTCCTCTTCTTATAAGAATGCTATTCAGATTAGATAAGGGCCTACTCTTGCGGCCTTATTATAATTCGGTCATCACTTTAAAGCCCTACCTCCACACACAATGACGTTCTGATGTACCAGGGGTTGGGAACTCAGCCCTATAAATCGGGAGGGTGGGGAGCACAATTGAGCCCATAATAGCCGATAAGGAAGAGCCGTCAAGTGACCAGAGGAACCACTATTAAGAAACTACAAGCTCTGCTTCCGTTAGATAACAGCAACAAGCCAATTCAAACCTTTGTGGCAGAAAACAACATCAACTTGTCATTTCTCATGATTCTGCTTGTTGGCCAAGTGATTATTCTGCTCCAAGACATTGGCCAGGACAGTGGGTTAGCTGGATAACACCAGTGTCCTCATTCACATGGCAGCAGTTGGTGCCAGCCACCAGGGGGCAGCTCAGCTGTGTCTCTAGGGTAGAGGTCCTCTCCAAGTGGCTATTTGACCTTCTTCACAGGTTGCAAAAAGGAGCATTCCAAGAAGATAGGACCCAATGTGCAAGGGCTTATGCAGCCTCTGCTTGCATCATACTAGTCAGTGTTCTTTTGGTCAAAGCTAATCACATGCTCAAGCCCAGAGTCAACGAGAGAGAGATTACATAAGGAGTGCTGGACAAGACAGTTAATTGAATACACCAAAGCAAAGGTACCATAAACCCCCAGCACATCTTCTTTTCACTCCATCACATCACCCTTCACATTACCCAACAACATTCACTACATTACCACCTTCCCTGGTAGACCACCCTCCTCAAGGGTGAGGACTATGATGTACTGATCAAATTCCCCACCATAGTACCTGGAACAAAATAGATGTTAAATTGGCATCCACTGATTCACAGAAAATGTTGGAGAAAGAAAAGAAGAAGGGGAAAGAGGAAAGAAGAAAGGGAAAGAGGAAAGAAGAAAGGTTAGACATTTCAAATATTCCCATGCCTTTTATTCTGCATGAGATGGTGAATTTTATATGCCAAGGATCATAGAACGCCTACATATTTGGCTAAACATTAGTTCTGGGTGTGTCTATGAGAATGTGTCCAGATGAAATTGGTATTTGAATCAGTGGATTCAGAAAATAGTTTGCTCTCCCCAATGTGGATAGGTACTCTCCAATTCTTTGAGGGTATGAATAAAACCAAAAGATGGTAGAAGGAAGAACTCAGCTCTTCCTGCCAGATCGAGCTGGGACATCAATCTTCTCCCACCCTCGGGACTCTTGGTTCTCAGGTCTTCAACCTGGACAGAATGCTATCACCAACTGCCCTGGGTCTCCAACATGCAGAGAGCAATTTGTGGGACTTCTCAGCCTCCATATGGTATGAACAAATTCCTTTGAAATATATCTTCCCCTCTCCACATATTTCCTATTGATCTGTTTCTCTAGAGAAGTCTATTACACTGAGGTAGAAAGAACAAGTTATTTGGTCACCTTTCTTTTTAAAAGATAAAAACCTCCTTTGTGTCATAAGAAGACCTGAAAATCAAACATTCAAACTGGTTCAGATCAAAACAGGTGTCTGTGAGGTTTCGAGAATTCATCCACATCCAGGGATCAAAACTATTTCATTCAAAATACAAGTGTGAAAATAGTGGCCCCATTGGGAGCCAAACTACCAACTACCAAGAGTTGTTTTGAGGCTGAGCACACACAGTCCCAGAGCAAGAGCCCAAATTTTTTACTTTGGGAAGAATTTATTTACAGAATAATTCTAACTCCTGGCAATCACACTTTGTTGTCAGCCAAAGTTTGCACATTGGAAAAATACCCAAAGCTTTGTCAACAATGAATAAGATCTGAAGTTTCTGATTTATAATTTCCAATAGAGTCACTTAATCCAACCCTCAGCATCCTCTCTGTCTGTTAATTTGTTTTTGAAAAGCTCAGTCACCTTCCCTCTCCACTTCCAACTACTTCAAATGTGCTTCGAATGTAATACTCAAACCTTTATTTTAATCCCAGATATTCTCTCTCAGCTCCATGATACTGTCTTATGATCACCTCCTACTTCATGTCCAATGAGTTGTCTTCTCACCTCTTTCAAAAGGTTCCTTGAGGTTAAACAGTCTGTTCATGCTTCTATTATCAGTTTATTTGTTTCACTGGATTACACACATGAGTGAAATCATGTGATACTTATCTTTCTCAGAGGGAAGGCAGGGACAGTGGGTGGGAGGAGATCAACCAGTGAACTTGTACGCATATAAGCATAACCCATGGACACAGACAATGGGTGGTGAGGACCTGGGCAGGGAGTAGGTAGAGGAGGACTGAAACAGACTGGAAGAGATTAATGGGGGGGAAAGGAGAGCCTATGTAATACTTTCAACAATAAATACCTTTTTTTAAAAAAAGTTTCTTGAAATATTTTTCTAAAAATTCAGATATATCCTGAACCATTCTCTATGTGATTATGAGTGTGATAAGTAATAATACTCATCATTAATTAGTTCATTCTAATCTTTCAAAATTCTATCTGCACCCATCATCTCATTTACTCTTCTCAATAACCCTATAATGTAGTTAATATTATTAATCATAATTTTGCAGAGAGCTGAGACCCAGTGTTTACGTGGGTTGCCCAGAATCACAGTAGAGTAAGAATTTGTTCTCAGGTCCATTGTCCCATTTTTGTGTTATTTTCACTCTTGCAGCATGTCTTTCCCAACAGAAATTATATATACAGAACTGAAAACAAAAAACTTAACATATAGTGAGTATCAAATACTCTTAATGGTTTGATCAGTTTATTGGCAGTAATTACAGTGTCAAGGTAAGCCCCATCTGAATGGCACCAGATGGTGTGACTGCCAACCACCCCCACTCACTCCCCAAAGCAGCCAGTGGGGAGAAGTGAACCCTGAAGGAGCAAGGCCAGTGGTGAGGATGCTCAGAGGTGATGCAGGAAGGACTCCCGGCTCCATGGTACTCAAGCACGTCTTGCATTTTTATTAACTTATAATGCTTATCTATTTTTAGCTCTTTGAACAGCTACATCTTCTGCCTGAATTGCCCTTTCATACCTATGATTTTTTTATCTGAAAAATTCCTACTTATTCTTCAAAATCAAGGTCAAGTTAACTCCTCTACAGAGTTTTTCCTGAACAGCCTAGGCGGGGCCCTGAGCCACTGCTCTGGGCTCCTTTGCTGGGTGTGTTTTTCCCCATACAACCAAGCAATTAACTCCATTCTGACATTAGCTACCAGGAGATAGTGTGTGAACTCACAGGCCAAGGACTCAGTCCTACAAGACTGCACCCCTACCCAGCACAGACCATCAAGAAAACATGACCTGATTAATACAGAGTAGCGAGTGGTGAAACTTGACCAAAAATCAAAAATTCTTCTGTCTGTTAGAAATACTTTTTAAAAAAATGACTCCCCAAAATACTGATGTCATCATTGTGTAGATAATAAATAGCTCTAAATCTGGAATTAGAATACTCACAGCCATGCAAATGCTCCCAATGAATGAGGTGGGTAGCATTTGTCTCATTAAAATAGAGGGACAAGCTGGGTCATCTGGCAGTTGAAAATTTGTTCTCTGTTTTTCTGTGTTTCTACTATTTCCAGAAGGACCTGTCAAAATACCAGTTTTCTATTTCACCAGGAAATAGCTCCAGTTATCAATTTCTCTAGAACATCTGTTCCCCTAAGTGATTTCACCAAAATTCCAATGTTCTGTAGTTGGGGGATTTTAGAGTCAAAAGGAAAGCTAAGGATCCTTGAGACAGGAGGCTCTTAATTCTTCTTGGACCCGTCTCAGAGTCCAATGAGTGGTATAGACCTTCATCCTAGAACACTGTACCTACACATGATACTTTACACATGACTTTTGCCTACTTATCAGCCCTCCAAAGACCATGAACCCTCAGGAAAGCAGATCTAATCTAATCATTGAATCCAACCCACCTTCTTAGTTATGGATAAAGACAGAGAGAGATGACTCACCAAAGTGACATTTGCTTGTCTGCCTGTCCACTTTCCTTCCATCACACGGTGTGACCTCCCAATGAAAATTGTAACCATGTGAGCCACTGGAGTAGGCAATGGACATTTTAAGAATAAATTTAAGTGGTGAGTATAAGACTGTAGTTTGATATAAGACTCTAGATTATATTGTAAAGTGCATCACTAAAATGAAGCTATCATAATAACATAAAGTAATTACTGAACATCTACTATACACCAAACAGCATCCAAAATAAATACCCCATTAATTCTCATCACCTCATTGCTACACTTAGGAAGCTGCTTCTACAGTGGGGGTTCAATGACTTGCCCAAGGTCAAATAGGCCATCAGTGACAGAGTCAGAGTTTGACCTCTAAATCTCAGAGCAGTGCCTATGCCAGGAACCACTGTGTGATACAGTTCTGTCACAAACTGTATTAGCAAAACACACAAATTATAGATGGGGTGCTTTTCTAACAAAGTATACTTTTATTCCTGTCAAGAATTTACAGGGACTCAATTTAAGCAAAGCATGTTTTCCTGGCATGCATTAATTAGTAGTTAAGAATGGTTTGCAATTCGCCAATCAATGTTTTTATATCTAAGTCCATGCTCTTCAAGGGCTTCGCATTACTTGAAAGTGTTCTCTCAAGCATTTTAAACACGTCTCCCTATTTCTCGTTTACACTATTCATTTGTAAAACTTAATAAAGAAGATGTTTTACTTGACTGAAGTTTTCATTTCCCCAATACTCATAACTACATTAATAAGAATCATAGTTGACTACTTTTTTCTGAAAAGCAAAAAAGGATCTTACAGATTGTTTGGTCTGACCCACTCAGAAGAAAGAGCCTGGATACATCAAAAGCAATTTTCCTGAGGATCTCACAGCACGTTGTTGGAAAAGCAGGACAAGAGCACAGTTCTGCTGATCTACAACTGGCCAGAGTCTATCGCATGTCTATAGCTGTTAGAGGCTTTAATTATTTCCCAGTGATTATTTCATTCTTTTCCAGTGAAAAGCAAATTCCAAGTAACATTGGAATTTTTTAAGGAGCTGGAATTGCAGCTGAATTGAGTGATAAATCCACTGGCAATAAAAATATCCTAGCTTTTACTTATTTTTTATAATAGATGAAATGCATAGGGTTTTTTTTTAAAAGCCCAGTTACCATATCAACCATCTTTCCTTGTAGTTTAAAATGAGAATTTCAAAGCATTGTCTTATGGGAAATTTTAAAATAGCAAAAATGTAAATATTTTCCATCATACCATGAAATCTTTCAACTGAAGTTCAAAATGAGAAGGAAAGCCAGCCTCCCTTGGCTCTGCCCCCCTGACACTCTGCCCAGCCACCTAGAACTTGGAACACCCTAGACACCCAAGTGTCAAGCAGGGGGGGAATGGGGTGGAGATGTCTCAGAGCCACAGGAGCCCAGCCCTGTGCCGGACACTTCCCGAGCAGCCCCTGGTCCTATGCACAGGCGACCCCGGCCTGCTTCTCAGGCGACCACAGAGGCTCAGAGGCTTAGGAATTTGACCACATGTCACCGATAGTGAATGAGAAGTAAAGTTGGGACATGAGTTCAGATTTGTGGATTTCAGTATGTGCACTTTGCACTAAAATACTGCGTAGATGTTGTAGACAGTGGTCTGCCTTCGAGGTCCTTACAATTGGTTGAGGCAGACAAGCCAACTACAAAAGTGATTGGCTTTCCTTTTCATTTTGCACTTTAGTGTGAACGTACAAAATGTGTAGGTAAATAAAGACAAAAATATAAAGGTATTAAGAGGCAACTTTTACCTCTTAAATGGCAGCACATAACACTAATTATAAAATAGAGAAGGGGAAGGAGCCCAGTAAACAAAGAAAGGGGAAAGGAAATGGGGAAGGAAGGGAAATCCTCATTCAAGGAATCCAATCTCACCAAACAGTGCATGATGTTCCCATGTCTCAGGAGGGCTGGCTGGTAGAGGCAGGAGGAAAAGCTTACACGGTTCCCCTCTAAGGCATCCCATCACCATCTGGCCGACCTTATCTCAGAGCTGATCTATTCTCCATTTGACCCCACTCCAAACCCTAAAATGTGACCTTTGATGTCACTTGCAGACCCTAGGATGTCTGGTCCCATCCCTGCTTCTGACTCGGTTTCTCTAGAAGCTATCTCTCTGGCATTCCATGGAGCAATGTGTCCCAGCTCACTGGAATATCTGGATGAGCATCCACTTAAGAACAAGCCTGAGACTTGATTCCACTGGCCTCGTTTACCTTCAGTTAAAGATCACATTGCACCCAGCAGCAGGACTTAATTGAGAAAGGTTAATGAGAAAACACGAGGTAAGTGTGTTTCCAGCATATACCACTCATTGCAAAGAAATACAACTCACAGCAGGATGTAGAAATTAAGGCTTTAAAATAGCTCAAAGAGAGAAAAGCTGTGGAAAAAAAACTGAACCATCAAAGAACAATGGACAGGATCATCCTCTGACCTGAAAAAGCCTGCATTATAGCAATCAGCATCTCATTCAACCTATGAGTGGTGATTTCGTTTCTTCACAATAGCATCTACTGCGTTATCAATATAGTCCATTGGAATTGAATTTTTTGTTTTTTTCTTTTTTCTTTTTTTTTTCATAGAAGAGGAGGGACACTGTTTAATACACCAGCAGACTCTGTATTTGTTTTGTACCGTTTATGTAGTTTGCAAATATGTTTTGATTTTAGATTCACAAGAAATTATAAGCAATTGAAACTTCAATGCATTTCACATTTGTTCCTGTATAAGTCCACACGAGGTGGGGGGCAGTCTGTGGGCATTTTCTCAGATTTAAGAAACACTGAACATGTTAGAAAGTGAGAAAGAAAAACACAGATAGGAATAGGCACTGTTGTCTCAGTTACTCATTCATTGGCTCACATGGTCATTTTGGTCCTCCAACCCCTCCCCACTCCCTGTGCCCGGGGGTGTGTTGGTGAAGGTTTAACAAGTGGCTCCCTGACGTGCAGATTTGTGTGCTGCGGATATGCCACCACGGTCAATTTTAAGCAACGGATGAAATATCAGTGAACGTGGCGTTGGGAAGAGGTATGCATTGTCAGCTCTCTCAAGAGGTGTGAGCCAGTGTCTGCACACCTTGGCCGTGGACGCTCCTGTGTGAAGGAGGCAACCCGCTGGTCTGCCTGCATCTACGTGGCCCCACAGGGGGAGAAACCACCAAAACAGAACTAAAATAGCAGAAACTTCATTGATTCTAAGCAACACAATGATCACGACTACAAATAACTCGTTAGTGGAAAAGAACATCTTGTTTTTAAAAAGTTGAATTAAAAAAAGAGGCTAAGTAGAGAATTTACCACTTTTATGAATAACATCAAAGGAAATGAATTTAACTGAAAGCTCAAAATTTAAGAAAATCTCTACCTCTGATACCACTTAATAACATAAAGGAACCTTAAGCTATCTATTACGTAGTCACGAAAGTTTCCCTTTGCCTCAGATGGAGTTTATGTAAATGTTGGCATGTTCCTTTTTGTAAAGGAAGTTGTGAACTGGGAGTCAGGAGACTTGGACTCTAATCCTGGTCCAAATCAGCTGTGTGACTGTGAATATGACACTTGACCCTCTGAGACTCTTTTGTTGTCTGATATTTTGAAGATTGAGCTGCATGATAGCTCAGATCTCTTCCAAATGCCTTGTTCTTTGAAGCTATGTATAATATTGCAGTATTATAGCAACACGCTCCTCTAAGCCATTTCAGTGACTTGCTGTGGGATATACATAAGAGCTGCAAAAAACAATAATCAGGTCACCAAACATATAAGTTAGCTCTCATGACTTGATTATTTCTATGCATGGCAAATAACTTGGATTTAAATATTTATGATTTCACAGCCAGCTCAGGAATGTAGTCTTTCTGTCATGTATTGGATACAAATAATCAATGGAAAGTAATGTCTCCCATCAAGCACCAGTCGGATTGAATGTTGAATAGCCGAACAGCAGACACAGCAGATTTTTTTTTTTAGAAAATCAATCTCCCAACAAGAGATGTAAACTTATAAATACTGAACAACTGGGGTCTTTCCTGTGGAACTGCTCAGATTTCAGTCTCTGTTCCATATTTGGGACATTTCTCTCTATTTTGAATGCTCCATCAGCTTTCAAGTGCAAATAGGCAATGAAGTCTCTTGAATCTTCTCAAGAGAGGTGACACTTCCTGCCTCTGAATTCATTCCATCAGAAATGTTCATTATACATTTATTGAGAGCTTGTTCTGCCATAGTCCCCGGAGCTCAGAGCAGAGGAGATAATTACAAAATGACGCGGAGGCATATACGAGGCGCCGGGAGAGCACCTCACGCACGGAAAGATGAAGGTGAGGCCCATGAGTAGAACATGGTACACGGGTGGGAGGGAGGAGAGAGGGAGAGTTGGTGTCTTTGTTCTTTAATCACTGTGTCGTTAGTAAATAAGACACTGTTTCAGAAGCATGGGCTGTGAGAGAGCATAATTAATAAGCCCACAGAGGAAGGTTAAGGATGATTTGTGTAAGCTGACATAAGCCAATGCAAGTTTAATGAGGGGGTGGACAGGATCAGATTGGTATTTCACCAGAGGACTCTCTGACGATGGCATGGGAGACAGCATAGAGCACAGCAGACCAGGCAGCAGGAAAGGGGAACTGTGAGGAGGCTGCTGAAGGCATATAGATCAGACACCATGGTGGCGACATGAAGGCAGAAGTTAGCATTTTAAAAAAAGTCCAGCCGAGACCGGTTTGGCTCAATGGATAGAGCGTCAGCTTGGGGACTGAAGGGTCCCAGGTTCGATTCCGGTCAAGGGCATGTACCTTGGTTGCAGGCATATCCCCAGTAGGGGGTGTGCAAGAGGCAGCTGATTGATAACTCTCTCTCATCGATGTTTCTAACTACAATATCTCTCTCCCTTCCTCTCTGTACAAAAATCAATAAAATATATATATTTTTTAAAAGTCCAAAAATATAAAAGGATAAACTCAAATGAACTTCAATGAAAGTGTTGGTTAGGGGACTGGAGGGGGCAATTATGATATACTGGTTCCTGGCTTGAAAAATTCATCCACTTGAGAAATTCGGAAGGTAGGGTAGCTTTGGGGGTTAGAGTAAGAGTAATCTAAGTTGTATTGAGTTTGAAGCGCCAGTAGAACACAGCAGTAGTGATGTCCATTAGGCAATTAAGTACTATATAAAATCAGAAGCTTAGGGAAATGATATGAGCTAAAGATGTAGATCTTTTTAATCTTATTAAATTAAGGATGCATATAAAATGTAGAGTTTAAATTATTATAAGTTAAACATCCATGTGACTACCACCAAGATCAAGAAACATAACATTTCCAGATTCTGAGAAAGCACCTGGATGTTTCTCTCTCTCTCCCTCACCCTCTTCCTTCCTCTTTCCCTCTAATTCAACAAAAGCATTTCTAAAAACCTAATTGCTTTTTATTTTATTGGTCTGATATCTAATGGCCTCACTGAACTCCTCTTGTACGTTTGCTAACTTATCTGCCTGTCCTCTTAGATTTGCTACATACAGAATCATATCATCATGCCAGTGCCTACAGCCAGGACTTCTGCTTCTACTCACCTGCACCTACAATGCACATCTTGGAAGCATGTGCACTGCAGATGCACATGAACCTAATTGAAGTAACTACATTATTCATTGGGGAGTCATCCTGGTCTCTATTTATGTTGTTAACGTCTATGGAAAAGGTTAGCCTATTCTCTGAGGACTAATAAGAGCCACAGAATATCTGAGCACTTTAGTACGCGTACATCAGCCGTCTGGGTGGGTAGTGAGAGACAAAAGAAGAGGAAGCCTTGGTGATCCGTCTGGAGGAGGTTCAGGCTGGTAGAGGAGACAGAAATGCACATGGCAGTGGAGAAAAACAAAACATTTTCCTTTCTAGTTCTTGAAAAACACAGACTCTGGATCGTGTTGTTGCTTTCAAGGGTTGTACTGAGTAGACATCTCTCTTCCACAAGCACTCCTTCGAGAAATCTCCGGATGATGCTATCCCCTCAATAATTTAAGGGTTCTATTATGTGGTAACTTATACTTTACTACTAGGCTTAAAAATTTATATTGCATTCTTTAAGAGCCTGGAATGCCCTGCAAAACAGGCCATGTGAAATGCCCTGAAAATGCTTTCATCGCATCAGCATCGCTCACATTCCCAGTGGGAAGGGGGTGAAGCAGGGTTGTCTTGGCAAGCACAGGCCCTAGATACCCAGCGTGGAATAGGGGCTCTCACATTCCTTTTCTCCCTGCTTACAGTCAGAGGCTAGGACCACAGAGCAGGCCTGGGAGAGCACAACTAAGCCACCAGGAATGCAACCCTGTCCCTGGTAGGGACTGCGGTCACAATCTAGCGCCAAGAATGGTTAAATGCACGAAACAAGGAGCAGTGGTTCAAAACACAATTCAGCAAGGGAATCAAGCAGATGCTGGACATCACTGGCTTTTGTTCTCGGCTTTTCCTGGCATTCTGGGTGTGAACCAGCTTTCACTAAAGAATCCAATGACGTAACTGCTTTGGGAGGGAGGGGCAGCATCGTTTCTAGAGTTCGAACCATCAGGTTTCATCCTACCTCAGCTTCTTACTCGCTGGGTGAGCTTGTGAGGAAAGCAAACAAACCAATGGGGGGGATGGGGGGGAAAGTCCTGTTTCTAAATTTCAGGTTCTTCATCTGTAAAATTAAAAATAACTAAATTTCATGGTTGCATCCACAGTTAATGAGATAGTGCCGGTGAAATTTCCTGCCATGATGCGGGCATATCAAAGGCAGTGAGCGGTGTTCCCCCATTACAGCTTGTATTCATTAAGGTAGTGCTAGAAGCAGTAGGAAGTACACCTTGAATTCTAAGCATTGCAGTCCTCATTTTAACTCAGGAGAGATCCTATGCTCACTCCTATCACAGTCCAATGTGAGCATTTGATGCTGGGCGGCTCCCACAGTGACGCAGGGACTCGGGCTTGTCTCCTGGAGCCCCTCCCTTATCAGGATCCCCTCCATTCCGTCGATGAGGGACAGAGAGACCTAAGAAGGAACCCATCCCTTTTGGCCCAGAAGTGACACACCGGGGCATGTTCCAGGAACCAATAAGATCTGCGTCAAGCCATGGCCGTTTCCTGAATGGAGAGCAGTCCCAAGCACATCCTGCCAGTTGGGTTTCTGCCTCGTGGCTCAGGAGAGCTGAGCGGTTGCAGACTGACACAATAATTCTATTATGTTTGCAAACACCGTGAAAAGTCCAGGGAGGCATGGAGTCAGTTGTTTCTCAGAGAATACTGGAGCTACTGGCCTAGAAGAATAAATATATGAATGTTCTACCTCAAAGCCCAGGCAAGGGTCAATGTCTTTTGAGGCAGTTTCTGTATCTTGAATGTAATGTTTTTATTTATTTTTTTAAATGTATGCATTTTTATTGATTTCAGAGAGGAGAGGGAGAGAGAGAGAGAGAGAGAGAGAGAGAGAGAGAGAGAGAGAGAGAGAGAGAGGGAGAGAGAGAAACATCAATGATGAGAGAGAATCATCATTTGGCTGCTTCCTGTATGCCCCCTCCTGGGGATTGAGCTCACCACCTGAGCATGTGCCCTGACTGGGAATCAAACCATGACCTCCTGGTCCATAGGTCGACACTCAACCACTGAGCCATGCTGGACAGGTAAATGTGATGTATTTAGCTACCACGCCTTTTCCATGGAACAGTTCAGCAAGCCCCATGAGCACTGGTGTGCAATGGCAAATGTTTTGTGCACTGAAAAGTGGATGAGCGTAAGGAGTGCCCCACATTCATTAGAACACTTTTGAGATCATGCTCACAGTGGTTGTAAAAATAAGTAAGATATCATGCCTCTCTGTCTTCTGAGAGTTTTGTTTTCTGTTTTGTTCGTATACCTTGGTTGTACCTTTTCTGTTTACACACTTTTCTTAAATGTACTTATCATATTTTTTTAATAAAAATAAAATTATATATTTTTCTGATTACTATGGTCTTGGAGTTACTAAATGTTTTCTAATCATTACGATAGCCATGAAGAGACAGAGAAAAACAAAAAAGCATGTCCACAAGCAAACCAGTCAGTGGGGTTTCAAACCACAACTTCTCACCTCACACTGCTCATTACTAGACCTTGAGGACAGGTACCTTGTGGAATGCCTGCTATGTGCCAGGCATTGCTGTGTGTTTTATATAACGTATCTCAATTACTAACTGTATTTTACAATGAAGGAAACTGGAGGTCAGAGAGGTTAAGCAACTTGCCTCTGCTGTAGCTTAAAAACAGCAAAGCTGGAAGCTCCATCTGATGGGTCTGGTTCCAATGCTTCTCATCTATCTCCACCCCATGCATCCCATCTGGCCAAGAGTCAGGGGTCCGGCTTAATGATGGCATTTGTACTTCAGGGCACCTTGATCGGGTGTTTATCATTTTAATATTTGAAGTAGTTATGTCGATCTTGAATTTTAATAGAGTAATGACAGAAAGACCCACTTATAAATTACTAATGATGACTTGAAAATAAGGGTCTAGCCCAGATGGCATGGCTCAGTGGTTGAGTGTCACCCTATGAGCCATGAGGTCACTGTTCCATTCCCAGTCAAGGGCCCAGGTTGCAGACTTGATCCCCAGAAAGGGAAGTACAGGAGGCAGCCATTCAATGATTCTCTGTCATCATTGATATTTCTCTCTCTCTCTCTCTCTCTTGCTTGCTCTCTCTCCTCTTTCTCATTCTCCCTTCCTCTCTGAAATCATATATATAAAAAGCCCAGGGGAAAGCTGCCAGCAGGGGCAGCTGGACAAGCCCCAGGACTTCCAGGTCAGAGGACAGTTTGGTTCCTGGCAGCTGGAGAGGAGAGGCCCCCTACCATGTGGCAGCGAGCAGAATCCTGAGCAAGACGTGGCCTCAGTGCTGGACCCAACAGTCCTGGACAGCAGGGTGGTCGGGTCCCAGCCAACAAAGCTGAAAATCAAGCCTCAAAAGAATAAAGCAGTTTCTATGTACTTCAGCTTGGGTGTGAGTGCATGGGCTCTGAATAAACTAAAACCACTCCGGAACGTGGGCTTTGGAGTAATTAACTCCCTTCAGTAATTTTCTTGAAATGTAATAGTTTACAAACTCCAGATGTAATCTTCCAAAGAAGTTATAAACTTTGTTTTTCCTTAGATGGCACGCTGTTTGCAAATGCTGATACCTGTCTTTCTGGAACCATCTCCCTTTCTTTGTGGGGAGGAAGGGTAGTGCTATGAAAAGAAAACTTTATCCTTTATTCATAGTTGCTCAGGATTTTGTTCTCTGGAGCCCAGAGATTCGTTTTACAAAAGAGATAATGACAGATGTTTCAGCCAAGGAAGTGGAATGTGTCATGATGTAAGATAAATTTCCATATCCTGCACACAGCAAAAACCCTATCTCAATGCCAGCAAACGGCCTCAGAAACAAACAGCAAAGCACATTGCCCGGCATATGGCATGTTGCACCAGTGTTAACTTTTTTTCAGCAATCCTAAGCACTTTTTACTGATAAGGGTATTACCTGTGTATTATCTCTAAGAACTTGAAGGTTATTTTGCTGAAAGTCGGGAAGTTAAGGCTTATTAAAGGTATTTGGTAATCATGTTCTCTGAGAAACACAGGCACTGAAATCAACTTGGGAAATGTCTTAGACGTCAGCTTCCAAAATGCCAGTTCATACATGAAAGATTATTAGTAGCAAATCCTTTTTAGGATGAAAGGATCAGAGGGACGCATTCCTATAAAAACTAACCCTTCTTTCTTGCCAGGTAACTCCTTGAAATTTAGAATTTATATCTTATATGTTTGACTACCTTACTAAAATATTTAAATGTATTTTAAAGAGTTGGGGTGGGGGGAGAATCAGGGATAGATACCTAGAGAAGCAAATGGAAGAAAAAAAGTTACACATTGTACAAAAGAAAGGAACTATCATAGATAGTTCCTCTGGGAACAATGTTTATATAACCAAAATAATATAACCATTTGAATAGTGATTTAACCAAAAAATTGAAATATTGCCATGCTTAGCGGGAGGAATAACAGGAGATATAGGCATGAAGAGAAATTATAGAACATATAATTTCCTTAGTTTCACAATAAAATGGCTATTCACACTACATAGACCAATCAATCAGAAATGGCCTAGTAAGTATGTTATTGGGAATAAGGGGGTAAATACCAATAGCTCACAAGGTTGGAAGAGGTTAACTCTGAGAAGCAAGAGTCACAAGTGCAGACAAGAGGGGAAGAGGAATGGCATTGTGCTGTTATTGTGATTGGCCTTCTTGTGGTTAGCACATGTCATAGCAACCAGTTATTTGGTTGTTCAGTTGTTCCACTGTACGGTCTATTTGCATATTAGTATTTTACTATATAGGATATCCGTACACTATGTTTTTCTCTAAGTAAAATGTGAAAACACTTATTTTATGGAGCCATTTATATGGACTATTTTTCTTCTTAAAACTTCCCTTCTCCCATATCCATTGCTCTGGAAACCTCTGGAGATACTGTAATGAAATATTATATCCTAACTACCTTACTGGCCTGTGCATTATTAAATATTTTTTCAAATTTGATAATTTACTGCTTAAACTTAAGAGCAGTGTTCTTGTTTTTCACAGCAACTTAATTTTTCCCTTAGTCATTATGCCTCCTACACTCTTGCACTTAACAAATCTTCCTTCTGTGTGAAGGGGGGATGGGCCACAGCATAGATCACAACAAACCGATCAGCTGCCCAGAGCAGCACTGCAGAGCACCCTTGCTGTTTCCTTTGACTTAATTTTTGTGTTTTAATAATAGCTCCATGGAACAGGGAGCACTGATAGTGTATCAGTACTGCAGCTGTTGAATCTTCTTTCTGGATGTCATGGGACCTCATTAGAGAGACAGGGAGCTCCAAGACCTGAGACCCTTTAGTTCAAGCATGTCAAACTCAAAGGCTGACACGGGCCAAATAAACAAGGTTTAAGTGTATGTGGCCTCAAAAAAACAAAAGCTTCAATTTTTATAGAAACGTAGGTTTATTTCAATAGAGACATGCTGAATACAAAGAGCTGAAATAAATGAGTCATCGTTAACATGGAATAATAGAACATTTTAATAAAAATTAATAATTTTTCTTGAATATTAACTTACCAGACACTGAATAATTGCACAAATTAATAAGCGTAATACAAATAAACCTATTTTTCTTATTCTCTGAAAGCAAAATATTGCCTGCTGCCCGCACAAAATAAGTCAGTCCAAGACTAATGATGCAGCCATCGGCTGCTGAAATGTTCGCTGCTGGTATTAGTGGAGAGAAATGGTATGCCTGCGCATAATAAGGCATGTAAGGGAAATGAATGCAACACGATTATAGTAATCAGTCATTAGCAAACATTGTAGTTTGCTATTAATAATTATGTAACAGGATATTGTAAAAATTAAGTTATGCGATTTTTATTAAAAAGTTTCTTAAATACCATTATATTGGCTGGGTCACAAATATTCATTGTGGACCGCATGCAGCCCATGGGCCACGAGTTTGACATGCTTGCTTTAGATGGCAGGCTGAAGACCTTCCAGATGGTGAAGTTGATAGTTTGAAACACCTGGGGTACGGATCACAGTAGGTAACTACAGTCCATTTACCAAGATGAGTCTGCAGATAATATATCCTCTCTTTAAATATAAATATTCTATTGTTTAGTATAAATTCACAGACACTGTGACCACTAATGCAACGGAAAAGGAAGACCCTCCCATTCAGAGTTCCGAGTCCTACTCTGAGGACCTTGTTGCTGCAGGAAAATGTACCCCGGGCATCAGAGTAGATGAGCTGTGGGACCACGTGACTTCTAAGGTTCCAGGAGCCTGCCCGGTGCTCTGTGAACGGCCACTTTACTCAGGGACAGTGGGGGCCTCCAGGGAGGAGGCAGACACTGACCACAGGTCACTCAATGAGCAGTGAAGGGGCTGGAGTGGAGCTCAGGGCCTCGGAGTCCCACTCCGCTGTTTCTGCCTCTGTCTTATTCTGCCTTTCTTTTTTTAGTTGCTTTTCCACTTTTAGGAACTAAAGATGTACCCTTTTCTAGAGAGCTCCGGAGATGTTACTACTCTGCATTTTCCCTGAGGAAAGAAGTCTGATAAATTATTTAAAGATCCACTTTTCTCTGCTAAGACGTACACTGTGTTTTTCTCTAAGTAAAATGTGAAAACACTTATTTTACGGAGCCATTTATATGCACCATTTTTCTTCTTAAAAGCTTCCCTTCTCCCATATCCATTGCTCTGGAAACCTCTGGAGATATTGTAATGAAATATTAATCGCTCTACTCTCATCGCCTCCCTACTCCTGTTCTAATGACCCTGCATCTCCAGAATCATTTTTGTTCAGGAGGCACTAATTCAGAAACTGGGTTTTACATTTTTAAAAAAAATCTTTATTTTTGGAAGTATTACCTATGTCCCCTTATTTCCCCATTGACCTCTTCCTAGCCTAACCCCTCTCCTCCACCCCAGGCCATCACCACCCAATTGTCTGTGCCCATGGGTTATGCATATACATCCAAGTTCTTTGGTTGATCTCTTCCCACCCACCCTGCCTTCCCTCTGAGGTTAGACAGCCTGTTCCATGCTTCTATGTCTCTGGATCTACTTTGTTCATCAGTCTATGATATTTTGTTCAGTAGATTCCGCATATGAGATCATGTGATACTGCTTTTCTCTGACTGGCTTATTTTGCTCAGCATAATACTCTCCAGGTCCCTCCATGCTGTTGCAAATGGTAAGAGTTCTTTCCTTTTTATAGCTGTGTAGTATTCCATTGTGTAGATGTACCGCAGCTTTTTTATCCACTCATCTGCTGATGGGCATTTGGGCTGTTTCCAAGGTGAAACCTGTCATTGATCAGGGACTGTGCCCCAGCATTTCAGCACATCAGCTCCCATGTGGGATGGTTCCTGTGGGGCCATCGCATCTCAGCAGCAGCAAGACAGTTGAATGACTGGCTTCAGAGGGCTCTTTCCATTCCCAAGAGATGAAAGGTTCAGTAACCACAGTGGTTACTGAACTGGGGATCACGAAGGAATTCATGGAGGCTCCAGTGTAAGGGGTGAAAATTCAGCTTCTGGAAAAGGCTGGGGAGTCTGTCCCTCATAGCACAACCCTCGGCTCCAAGGTCTCAGATCAATTTTGATCTGATGACATCATTTCTGGGTTTAGAATCTGAAGAACCTAGGCTCAACGGCCATTCCATGGCATCCTGACTCAAGTGGTAATTTAATTCACATTTGTTCAATTCTCCCCTTTGTCAATGGTTGATAAAGACTACCTTTTATGGATGTTGGGAAAATATGAACACAACATTCACATTTAATGCCAACATATGCCTGCAGATACTTCAGAAATACAAAGGATTGGCCTGGCCAGTGTGGCTCAGTGGCTGAGCATCAGCCTATGTAGCAGGAGGTCATGGTTCGATCCCCAGACAGGGCACATGCAAAGGTTGTGGGCACTGATATTTCTCTCTCTCCTTCTCCCTTCCTCTATGAAATCAATAAAAATATATTTTTAAAAAGAAATAGAAAGTATCTTTATTCCTTGAGAAGAAAAGGTAAAAACCATGCTGGTGTTTCTAAGGAAGATCAAGTAAGACTAAGTTGGTGCTAAAAAATCCATCTCTCACGATGGTCATTGGGACATGGACCCAATGGTGAAATTACGCGGGTGAAACCAGGAAGCAGCACAGAGCAGAAGAGAGGGCTACAGACCAGAAAAGTGGATTTGCTTTCCTCAGGCTCCATGATCAAGCTCCTTAAACCGTGTGGTTTAAAACACCAGCCACACAACTTCTCTCATGGTTCTGAAGTTTGAGTTCCAGTGGAAGGAAGTCCTGTGGGTCTTGCTTAGGGTCTCATATGGTGTTACTTACCTGGCAGCTAATGGGGAAACTGGGACCCCTGGCCCCTCTCCTCTCCATGTGGCCTAGGGCCTCTCCTGCCCACTGGCAGAACTATTGTCTGTGTCTCTGAAGGTTCTTTTCTCTTTGCTTCATCCATCCACCCCTTTTACCAGCTCCCAACCCTCTCCCCTGACAGCTGTCAGTCTGTTCTATGTATATAAATCTGTGTTCAGTTTGTTATATTGTTAGTTAGGTTCCACATATAAGTGAAATCACATATTATTTGTCATTCTCTGACTGGCTTATTTCACTTAACATGATACTCTCCAGGTCCATCCATGCTGTCCCAAAAGATAAGATTTTAAAGGAGAGAATTTAATTATTCCTCAGCTAAAGGCCAAACTGAAAAGATTCAAGCAATAGAAAAACACACAGAGATAAGTAAATTGTTTAAGTGGGAAAGAGCTAGAGAAGATTTTATAAGCTCTTCAGAGGAAAAAAATAGATAAACCACAGAGAAAAAAAAATGGGTATTCTAATAAATTAGTAGGAACAGTGAATTAACAATAAATGAGAATAGTGGAAATACTGAATTCATCCTTTGCAAGAAAAATGAGAGGAAATAACAGATTCTTAGCAAGTAATAAAAATCTCACAAAATACTTAATAGGGATAGAAATCTAGTGAGGAAATACTCATTATGTTTAATTCATCATTTTTAAATAGACAGCTTGCAGCCTTTACAAAGTGTGTTGCCACCGGGAATCAGATCAGAGTTAGCTCTCTCCTGCTTTAGTTATAACCCCTGGGGACCCTTAAGAAAGACTAAATGTGGGAGTCAATGCCAGGGAAAGGGGGTGATGGGGACAGCAGTGACATCCAGGGAAATGCGAGAGGCAGCTGGCTGTGTTTCCGCGACAATTCCCTCCCTTCCCGTACCAGCGCCGCTGAGCTCTTATTATCACTCACATTCTGGTCTGTGAGGCTACTTGCCCAACCTCTGAGTCTGTTTTCTTCTTTCTTCAATATCTCAGCTGTTCTCATTTATTGTTAATTCTCTTTTACTACTCATTTATTAGACTATCCATTTTTCTCTGGCACTTATCTATTTCTCCCCTAAAGTGCTTATAAAATCCTCTCTAGCTCTTTTACCACTTAAACAATTTAATTTTCGTGTGCATGCCTGGATCTTCCTGGGAATGCTTGATTAGGATAGCAACAACTTCTTCTTCCTTTCTAACCCTCACTTTTTCTGTCTTGTCTTTTCTGTAAGAGGCAGGAGGAAGTCAAAGGGCCAGGAGAGAGAACCTATGTCCACCCAGACCTATTAGTGGGGCCAGATCTATGTGAACTTTGAACCGTGTTCCGAGCATTGCTAATTGGCATAACAGTCAACCTGAGAACTTTGTCTCATCCAACACTGAGCCCTACGCACCAATTCAAAGCATAACCAGCAGTACAAGACTTGAACTTACTGAAAATGGAGGGTTCTGGAAAATTGAGGCATGGGGAAAACTAGGAGAGAGAGTACCTGGAGTTTAAGTTGAGTGTAATCCAAGTTGAATTGGTGGGTAATTAATCAAACAATCATCATCTTGAAGCGAGAAAGTCTGGGAGGAAGAACGGGGCCCCACAAAGAATCAAGTAACATAATTCCTACCGGAGCAAATTAGCTGGTCTAGGAAAAAACAGAAGGTAAGAATGTTATGTCAGAGAACCAAAGGGCTGGGCAGCCACATGGTCAAGACACCGCTGTAAAAGCTAGGTCGCAAGGAGAGAGGCGAGGAAGCCACAGTTTGAACCAGTGGCAGCCATCAACCCCCATGGAAGACGGCTGATGTCAAGAAGCTCTCAATGAATGAGTCAAAGAATAAATAAATGAGGAAGAGGACAAACCAGGATCTTCTTCACACAGGGTGCCCAATCACAATATTTTATGAGCCCTTTTACAGGGATGACCACACCCTTTGCGGATATAAACAATTCTATCTGTTCGTTCTGAATATGTCTCCATAGCAAAATCTCAAAATCGTAAGTACAGACTTTTTTTTTTCTGAGTTGTGAAATGAGTCTTACAAAACTACAATGTGAAGAAAAGTAAAAAATTGTTCAAGAAAAGTCAAATGAAAAATACACACAAAGGATCCTCCCAGGATGTTGGTAAGAGCCCAGTGTTTGGAAGACAAGCACTAGATGAGAAAATGGACTGCTCCCACTTTAGAAAAAGCGACTCCAATGTGGCACTTACAGTTCTGAAGGGCACATTATTGTCAGGTAGATGAAATCCAGAAGAGAAAACAATCAGGAAAGAGGGAGGGGGGAGGGATCTTATAACCCACTGTCTTTGCCAGTGCCCTCAGGCCTGTGTATCACAAGGATGGAAAAGATATTTTGAGGCAAAAAAAAAAAAAATGTCACATTAGAACAAAAACCATCATTGTTTCAAAGAAATCAGGGGGGTCAACACTGTAACTCAACCGCTGACATCTGGTGGGATGTGAGACAAGATAGCCTAAGCCAGGAGCATGCCCAGAAAAGCAGTGGAGAGAACAAAAGGAGATCCAGGTGATGTTGCCACCTGCCAGAGAGCCTCTGAGCCTCCCCGGGTCTCCCCCATCCACTGCCCCCTCAGACTGGTGGGGTGCCCCTTCTGGACACTCAGAAAACATGGCCCTTTCTCAATCAGCTTTCACACTGTTTTATAATTAGTTGTAATTTTCTCTTTTGCCTCTAGATCAAGAGTCCCATGAGGATGAGGTCGGCATCCTATTCAATGGTGTGACTATGATGACAGACTCAATAAATTTTTGTTGAATGAACAAAAGGATAGATCAGTGGTTGGCAAACTCATTAGTCAACAGAGCAGCAAACCAGGGCTCAAGAGCCGCATGTGGCTCGCGAACTGGTGTTTGTTGACCACTGGGATAGATGAACTCAGTGAAGACTCCAAAAGTAGATTGTCCAAGACTATGGAGATGTAACTATGAAACTGGAACTGAGAATCTGTGACCAGAAAACCACGTGTTGCTCCCATGATGCCCGGCATGCCCCGATCTCGCCAAGAGGCTGCTGGAGAGCTGGACAAGGACCCTGCTGTCTGTGGTGACTCTGCCTTACTCTCTGGGCTCCTCCTTATGGTGTAATTACCTAACCAAACATCCTGGCCAGCAAAGGCATGAACAAGATCTCTGTACTGCCACTAATCCATGTATCTACCTCCTCTATGAGTCTTGAACTGAATACCAGTGGGAGAAGTGACCCAGCTGAAATGTTTAAAAGTTGGGAAGATTAAAATGAGATTCATCTTAATGAATTCAATGCAGACAATGCATAACTCAGTTGTGTTCAGCACGGTGTGAGTGGACAGCGACGGCTGAGCATACCAAATGAATGCCTTTACCCCTCAAGTCTAAAGCCCACGGGGCCCAGAGTCCACTCCCCCAGGGAGACTTGTGTGGTGCCCCATCAGAAGTAGCTTCTGCTCTAAACCCCATGTGCTTCCCGGGCCTCTGCTGTAGAGCTGTTGTCCTGTCGGCTGTCCACCCACGGGTGTGCAGGCTTGTGCCACGCTGTCAGATCATGAGCTGAAAGAGCAGGGAATGTTTCTAACTCATCTCTTACTTACGCTCCCTGATTTGATTTCTACACCCCAGTAGGTGCCCGTGGTGGGGGTACAGGAATATTGAGATGGGTAGCAGCAGTGTTGCCAGCAGCAGTGGGAGCGGTCGCTGCCCTGAGCTGAACACCTGGCATTGTCGGACACTGGGCACAATTTGTGTCCACCTGTTTCATCAAATCCTAACATCAGCTCTAAATAGTCAGTACTTATTACCTCAGCTTCACGGGCTTCTTCTCTTTCAGGGGAGACAAAAGATACGTGAGCTCCAGTAAGCTGATCCTGCAGAGTCAGGATTCTTGGTGCACGTCATTGATGTCTGTTCTCTTCCTCACTGGGCATTTCTGCTGGTTCTGCTCCCAAAGACCCAGAAATGGGGCCGCCACCTGAAGGCTAGCCAAGCCAGAGGCCGGGCTGTGCTTGGGGACCTGCCTTCACTCCCCATTGCTCCTACCCCAGCCTCTGCTCTGTCCTCCAGGACTGGGGAGTTTGGGAGGGGGGAAGCCCTCAGAGACAAGCTCTCCTGGGCCCAAAACCCTGGAGGTGGCATGGTCTGACCGAAGTCACTCGAGAATCTGGGGCAGATCAAAGCAAGCAGCCCGCCTCCTGGGCCTCAGGGGTGGATACTTTCTCAACTATTCCTGGCTGTGACCTTGGAGGAACTGCAGTTCCTTCTTGATGTCAACTGTCAGGAATCTGACCAGAAAGAAAACGACCATGTGACATGAACATAGACACACTCAATTTCCACGGGGGCTGATCAGATGAACACCAGTGAAAGGACTGGGCAATAAGTCGGAATGAAGTCCAAGAGGGAACAGGGGCTAGACTGTCTGCCCTGAAGATGAAACGTCCCAGACCTCTGTCCCTCCAAGGACCTGGTGTCAGCCCCACTCCCCTTCTCAAGGCTTGTGGTTTCTCAGGGTTGGAAGGGTCCTCAGAGTTCATCTGAGCCCTGGCTTTATGGGTAAACCCCCTCCCAGAGATGCCCACAGAACTGGTCTCCACTGGGGTCTGACCCGTCTTCTTTATAAGCTGTCCAAGTGGTTCAAGACATCGCTAGAGCTGAGACCCTTGAGCCTAGGACAGTGTTTCCCAAACCAAGCCATTCTTCTGTGCATCGAGCATAGACCCTGCTGTAGAACGATAGAGGTGGCCCCAGGGGAAGACTAGAACAGGACTGGGAATGGCACCAGGGCTCTGCTCATCAGCTCAGCTCCTGACACTGCCATTTCCTGGCTCTCAATCAACTGGCATGCCCGCCCTTGGAAAGCTAGGTTCCCCTGGCGGTGAAAGCCACGGTGGCCTCATCCTCTCACACGCTGTCGAGATGAGAAAGGAGATAATGATACAAACAGGGCTCTGTAAATGATGGCACATGGGTGGTGGGGATAAAACCATGTGCCAGAGAGACTGGGGAGGCCCACACAGAGTAGGGCGAAGGTTGGGTGCGGGCGGAGGAACCCCCATGCCCAGCAAAGCTGCCCCATTGATTTGCTTCCTCCCCAGCCTTTCGGACTGAGAAAAGGGTTAAGCCATTCTCCATGTCGCCAGCAGGCTTTGCCTGTTGCTGGCAGGACTGTCTTTGTTCTGCTAATTAAAAACACGTGCCTTTGCCTGAGGATTGTGCTGGGAACCTTTGGGCCCGGTTGCCCTGGAGACTACCATCCCCGCCAACAATTAGCTTAGGGGGAAGAGTTCTAGTTCATTTCCATATGAGAACTTGGGCTTCACTTGAGGTTCATAAAGAAGGGGAAGCTATGCATGCTTAGCTGTCCTCCAAGAGAGAAAATGGCTGGATGAAATAGCTTGTGGCAAAGGCAAAGAGTGGCAAAGGCAAAGAGTGGCAAAGAATGAGCACACTCTGAGAACACACTGGAAAGCCAGGAGCTCGGGGTCCTGGGTTCAGGGCGGCCACACTCTGTCCAGCAGCCCTTGCACAGTTTACAAAGAAAACCAATGTAATAGTGTACACTATACCCTCAAAGCTGTCTCTCATTTTCATCTTAAAGCTGTGAAAACTGGGCAAGGAGGAGCCATACCCCAAATCCAGCTCTCCTGCGCCTTGACGCCTCTACCCTCTGCCTTCTCCTGCTCTAAGCCTCAGACTTCCCTAAAATGACACATGTGCACTGTATCCAGCTTCCTTGTTGCCTGTGCATCCAGAAGACAGGTCCATGGCATTGTGGAAGGATAGTGTTTTCCTTTCCACCTAAACCTGTGCTGCCATCTCAGAACCAAGATCGCTCAGCGGGTCCAAGCCTGGGTTTTCTGATTCTTAGCCAAGGAGAGAAGGTGTGTTGAAAGATAACAGGAGAGAGAGAGAGAGAGAGAGAGAGAGAGAGAGAGAGAGAGAGAGAGAGAGAGAGAGAGCGCTCGCACCATTGGCCCATGCAACTGAACAATTACATTGAAGCTTTAATTTGATTTTTAACATTAATTTGATTTTTAACATTATGGTTAGAAATATTTGAGGCTGATTTTTGAAAAAAAGATTATTGAGATGCCAAAACTCATTTACTGTGGCTAGGATATGTGCCCAAAATTTTACATCCAATCCCTCCCCCATACACCCACAGTTTCTAATGGACAGTTCTGGAGCCAATTCAGTTGAACTGTCTTCAGTGGGGTTATTTATCATCATTTGAGAAGGCAAGCTATCAAAACTATGAAAGCTTTCAACATTGATTGCATTGGGGATAGTGAGGAATCACAAGATAAGAAGTGCAGTCCTCCTTCCTCGTTTACCCATTCAGCATGAAGCAGGGTGAGCAGAGGCAAGTCGGTGCATTTGAGAGAATGATTGGACTGGATTACAACTCAGGAAAAGTTTAGCAAAATCTACTTCTTTGCCCCAAGTCAATCACTTGAGCATTTGAAAACTTGTCTCTCTGTCTTCCTGCCTTTGAACAAAGACACTCAATGTTACCTTTCTAAACCTTTCCCTAAAATTTAGCTCTCAAGATATTGTTGAAAGCAAATTTTCGAACAAGCAACCAGCTTTTCAAGAATACTCAGCTTAGCTGTCACTCAACCACTCTGAAGGAGCTGTGAGAAAGAAAAAATTGCCCTGGTCTTGAAATCAGAAAATGTGCATTGGTTTTTATCTTCAGCCTGTTCGACCTTGAACACTGTGTTCCTTCCCCCTTTTAATTCAAGGATTTTCTCACCGGTAAGACAGGAGAGGGACTCCTCCACTTTCTGTCTCAGGAATCTGTGAGGATCACCTGGGCCTGGATGGATACATGCTGGACAAATCTGAAGCTCTAGTATTTTCTATGGCACAAGGGCTGGAAGGATGGGGCTCTGGCCCAGAGAGGTGCCTGGGGTTATGGACAGGACAGCATATGGGGTTTTACAATGATGCCCAGCAATGCCATTGACAGCTCTACCCTATGATCTCCAGCCCTACACTATATAAAAGCCTAATATGCTAAATGTCTGGTCAACCAGCCAACCATCCAATCAATCAAAACATAATGTGCTAGTGATATGCTAAGGCCACTCAACCGCTAGCTATGATATGCACTGACCACCAGGGGGCAGATGCTCTGGTAGGTGAGCTTGCTGTTGGGGTCTGACCAATCTGAACAGAGCAAGACAGGCTGGACATGCCCTGGAGCCCTCCTGCAGTACCTCCTCAGCTAGCCAACCTCCCACATCCATCCCCAGCCCTGATTGTACACCAGTCAGGTCCCTCAGCCTGGCCTTCACCCTCTCACAATCTGGAATCCCATGGAGGATTTTGGAGAGCCAGTTTTGGCCCGATCCCACAGACCAGGCCGAAGAACCCTAGATCCCACAGGCCAGGCCGAGGGACCCTACTAGTGCACAAATTTGTGCACTTGCCTCTAGTTTCTTCTATAAAATAAGAGTAATGTATCTTTCATTTGTTGTCAAGATTAAACAAAATGAATTAAATCCAACTAGTTAACATTGAATAAGAATTCAATAGTTCCTTCCCTAGAGTTGTGGTTATACAGATCCTAGAGCTGGGCTATTTGGCTCTGTAAATATCCCATGTAGCTTCTTAGCTATGTGACATTGGACAAGTTACTCAACTTTTCTGAGTCTAACTTCCCCATTTGTAAAAATGGAATGTAGGATTATCAAGGGATTAAATAACTTGAAAGGTGTTTAGAAAGGGGCCTGTCCATCATAAAGTGCTGTCTATCAAATCATTTTAACAAAAATTAACTCAAATATCTTCCTTACTCACGCTGTGCTAGAAACTGGAATTTAATTTAACCTAATTCTAATCCTTCATCACCTCACCTCAAAAGGACTAACTGGCCCAGCCGGTGTGACTCAGTGCTCATGACCAAGAGGTCACCGTGTTTGATTCTCAGACAAACTGAGGATTCTGGCTCCATCCCCAGCAAGGGGAGCAATGTAGGAAGCAGCCAATTGATGTTCTGTGTCATCAATGTTTCTATCTCTCTCCCTTCCCCTCTCTCTTTCTCTAAAAATCAATAAAAAACAAATTTGGAAGAGAAAAAAAAAATACTAACTGTTCCAATCAGGAATACATGCCACCCACCTACACATACACAAAACAGAACAAGCACAGAAAGAAAGCAGCTCATCAAGTCAGCACTGTGCCCTGTGCCTCGGGGGAGGTTGGGCACGTGTGCAGGTGACAATCCTCTTCTTGCTTTTCTAGGTTATGTCTCTCCCTTCCTCAGCTTAGTCACTGCAGAGACTGGGAGTCATCCTCTGGCAGCCCGAGTTTCTCCAGGTAACCTATGAAACTTCTCACCATGTATTTGTCTAAAAAAAGAAATTCCTTTAACAAGTCAATTTAGAGGCCCTACGGCATTCCTTTGTTACAAGGGGATTTTTATCGGAAGTAATGTATTAGACCAAAGTTTCATTTTGCCTCCTGTTCTATATCCTGGTCTGGAGCTATTTTATTTTAAACAACACCAGGTATGGAATGAAATTTCCCAAGAGCATTTCAAAAAGCAATTTCTCATTTCCTGCCTCTACAAATGTATGTTCTTAAAATAGAATTGTGCTAAGAGTTTCTTCTGAAATCAGGTTAATATGAGCATAAAATGATGGGGAGGGGGAAACTTGGGGGGGGAGGCAAAAAAAAGAACATTAAATCTTTTACAAAACCCATTTATAAGAGGCTGCATCTCCGTCATGAAAATAAAGATAAAGTACTTATTGGCGCCGGAATATATTCAACTGTCCTTCACTCATTAACTCACAAATATGTATTGAATTCCTTCTATATCCCAGTGCTCCCATGAGCAAAGGAGTTTACAGTCTGTCAGAAATAAGAGCAGGTAAGGAGATAAGTGGGATTATAGGCATGCGCTGTGGTAGAGGTAAGCCAGGGGTGTGGCAAGCTTCCTGGAGAAGCAGCCCAAAATGTGCATCATTAAGGACTAGTCAGAGTTAGGCAGAGAAGGAAAGGGCCTTGACCACAAAGATGCCCTCATGCCTAAAAGCAAAGAGACCCAGAGGTTAGGAGAGAAAGCACAGGTCAAGGGCTAGGTAGCCAGGCCTTAGGAGAAGAGGCAGGAAAGGAGAGCCAAGACTGAGCCTGGAGAAAGCGATGGAAGCCCAACTAAGTCACTTCGCTTCTGCCCTGAGAGCTGCAGGACGAGGTCACTGGGGTTTAAGCAAAGGAATAACGTGCTCAAGTTTGGTTTTAGGCATTGTGTACGGTGGAGTTGGGGCATCAGGCAGGAGCCATGGGCCCAGTTGGGAAGCCATGGAATGACCTTGACTGTGGGAACAGAGAGGAAGGTGCAGATGTGAGGGGTGTTTAGGGGAAACACTCCAGAGGCCTGTGTTTTCCCACCTCCTATTCATCCATCAGTCAGGCAGGGATTTCTGCCCCGGGGTCATAGGGATAAACAAATACTGGATAGACCAGACGAACAGAAGTTTGTTAGTCACGTAAGTTCACAGCCCACAGGGGGAGGACACCACACAGCCCAGCAGGCCACGTGGAGGTGTCCTTGGGAACAGACTGCATCAGCAGGGCTGTGGGAGGCAGTGTTTATGGTGCCAATAGGGTGAGATGCCCCAGCTTACCATCAAAGGTTTTTGCTAGAAAAAGTAATTATCTTTCTATCACCTGGGTGCTTTGGAAGGAGTATTTAATAAAAGGTAGGAGCTCTGTGATGAATGATAGCATGGCTTATTGGTTAAAATCTGAGGCTCTGGGGTCAGGATGGGTTGCATTTCAATAAAAGCTCTGCTCCTCTCTTGTGAGCGGTGTGACCTGGCACAAGTTACTCACCTCCCAGAGATCTGTATAACAGGGTAAACCTAGTACCTAGTAGGTTGTTATAAGGATTAAATCAAGAAGCTTTATGGCATGCTGGGTTGTTATTTGTCTCCTGTCTGCATTAACCTGCTTCCTGATACAAAGGAAAGCCAGGCCACCCTCTCTGACCTCGTTCCCCATCTGGAACATGGGAAGTTCCCATTGGAGGGTCTCTGTCCCATCCTACCCGTCACAGTCTATAAAAGTAAAGTGTAGGCAAATACTCTTTAGGATTCAATCGTTACAAGGCAAAATCATTCAGGGGGTGTTTAAAGGCATTTAAATAAGTGTACTGCAGCTGTGCAGGAAATTTCCATTGTTTTTCTGGTTTTGGTTTCTTTTTTTTTACATTTCCTTAAAAAAATATCAGAGAGCCTTTTGTCAGTCACAGGATAAAGCACACTGCTTCTAAGTTATATCCCGCTGACAGTGTGCTCAGTAGCATGGCTAAATATCAGGCCTAGATTGCTTTCAGGAAAAATATGGAAAGGATAGCATGTAGCAGGTCCCAGGAGTGATTTTTCTCACTGTGACTACTGTAACGTGGCCGTGGCTATCTTGCCTCGCAGATGGCCCAGTGCGTGACGGCTAGCCTCTAAGTTCTGTGTGATAATTGATTGGCTCATCCTTGTTGTCTCAGCAGATGCCTTCTGTATGCAGAGCTGGTGGAGCCCGCAGTCCCGGAGTCTGAGGTCCTTTTCTTGCCAGTTGTCTCAGCAAAGAGACAATGCATCACACGCATGTACAATGTTTACAGTTCTGCTTCAACACCCTGTGCGTGAGGTGGGCCAGATTGTCACACCCCCCTTCTCTGTCATCCATGAATAATATTCGAAAGCAGAAATAACGCATGTGTTTGTTCACGTTACTACTGGAAACGTCATGGGCTGGTTGGACCAAGGGCAAGAAGGCCCATGGATTTGATCTCCGTAGAAAGGGTCAGAAGAAGTAAAAGGAAAACGCTAGCTATCTATGGCTGCACAGTGAATTGCCTCACACTTAGCAGCTCCATACAACCTGTTCATTATGTCCCAGTTGCTGTGGGTTGGAAACTGGGTGCGACTTAGCAGGTTCCCCTTCTGCACTACCTGTCCTGATGTCTAATCACGGTGACAGCCACACTGGGGGCTTCTCTGAAGACCGGACTGGGGAGGAGTTTGCCATCTTACTCATGAGGTTGTCAGTGGGACTCAGTTCTCCCAGAGGTTCTGAACGGAGGGCCTTCGTGTCTTGCTGGCTGTTCTACCCTCACCTTTGAACCAGTGGGCCTCCCAGGCAGGGCTGCTGGCTTCATCAGGCCAGAAGGGACAGGGTCTACAAGCAGGATGGAAGTCGCCCTTCTCTGTAACCTCATCCCGGAAGAGTAAGCTCATCGCCTTGGCCATGATCCATTGGAGAGAAGCAAGTCCAGGAGAGGGAGGTGCAGAAGGTGTGAATACCCGGAGAGGGGGCCTGCCACAACAAATGTCAAAACCGGGGTGCCGTGCATGGTTAGGTAGTGGGCATGGGGCCTGGCCATTGCTCCCCCAGCCACATGCCCAGAAGCAGCACTGGGGAAGAAAGGTCCTTGCTAGCTTACACAGAAGCACTGCGTCACCCTCTGTCAAAAATGCGCCTGCCCTGGGAGATGAGCAGGAAGGATGGACAGGTGTCTGCATATCCCCATGCTCCCATCCGGTCAGCATCTGGGCCCCTGCTGTGGAGAGGACGCTGGTTCTGGATTTCACCAGCTCCAGGCCTGGACATGGCCTTCCCTCCTATGCACATTCTCCACTCCGATCCTGGAAAGCACAGAAGCAGCACAGGAGTGGGGAGGCGTGAAAGACAGACCAGCTCTGCCCACCACATCCTGCGGCCACATTTTGTAGGGACCCTGAGCCGAGAGAGTGAAGCACGGGTCAGAATGAGCAATGCATGTGTTAACTGAGGTTGGACTGGATTTTCTAATGCCCGGAAATCAAACTGCCCCCAAACGCGAGAAGGACTGAAACAGCGAGGCCCTCTGCCCGCAAAATCAACCAGGGCCGGAAAGCGATGTGTGATGGACAGGGCTGAGGGCAGAGGAGGTGAACGTCTTCTGCTCGCCCCTCCTTGAGCCCCACCCGTTCAATAAACCCCGTGAAGACCCTGTTGTCACCAAAGCTCATGTGTGATTCCTGCCAATGACTCCTAAATGGACAATAAGCCGGAATGTTTTCTACGTTGTCAGCACAGGCCATCTGACCGCGCTTCGACATTGAGACGGAAATAGATTTCAAAGAGCGATGGATCATGTTATTGACCGACGGTCGGCAGAGACATTGCTTCTTTTAATCTCGGCCCTTTGCGGTAAACATGGCCATTTTTACTTTTATTATCACAAAATAGCAGCTGGAGAAAGCAGGCCAAGGGGCAGGGAGATAAAGGTATATAATTTTCTCTCCGAGGCTCACAAGCTCCATTGCGAACGGAATGCTGACCCCTTCCCGATGGAGAGCAGGAAGGTCGCTGACTCGGCCCGGAAGGAGGTTCTGTGAGCCCCGCGCTGGGGTGGGGAGCTCTTGGTCCAGGGCCACGGTGCTCGTGGCATTGAGGCCGATGGGCCAGAGGAAGAATTATTGAATGAATGAATTAACTAATTGATTATTGCTAACAAGAATTTAGGGAACAAGGATTCCCTGACTACACTGAGATGGTCGATAAATCCACGGGAACCAGAGATGGGAGTGGAGGAGGAAGGAGATGGGAGTGGAGGAGGAAGGAGATGGGAGTGGAGGAGGAAGGAGATGGGAGTGGAGGAGGAAGGAGATGGGAGTGGAGGAGGAAGGAGATGGGAGTGGAGGAGGAAGGAGACGGAAGTGGAGGAGGAAGGAGACTGGAGTGGAGGAGGAAGGAGATGGGAGTGGAGGAGGAAGGAGATGGGAGTGGAGGAGGAAGGAGATGGGAGTGGAGGAGGAAGGAGATGGGAGTGGAGGAGGAAGGAGATGAGAGTGGAGGAGGAAGGAGATGCCTGCTCAGGTAGGGGGCCAGGAGAACACACAAGTGGTGGCTTGAGCCATTAATGATCTAAGAGCCTCTTGGAGTTTGCAGGATCTTTCTCAAAAAATCACCAGGGAGTGTGTGGGGGCGGTTGCTGGGCTCAAAGAACCAGAAGGAGACAGGCAGCCCTCTGGCCTGTCACCAGCACGGGGGCGGCCTAAGGGAGACAGGTGTATGCCAGGGACCGGGTTTCTGCTGCAGCATGGAGGACTGTGCAATTCAGTCTTGCTCATGCGCCATGGGTAAATCGGGAAGGATGTCAAAATAGTGCAGAGGTCACAACTGACAGCAGCTTTTCCCAATGTGGCAATACCTTATGCCACAAAGAAAGCACTGACACAAAATACACCCCCTCCCAGCTGTGTGCAGCTGGCGGGGAAAATCCGGACTCTACCTGCCTCCCTCCCTGGCTGCAGAGGGCCGGGCCCTCAGTCTGCTGGGCAGTGCTCCCTGCGTGATTCTGTTGCATCCGTTGTGTTCCCCTCTTGTTTCCCGAAAGAGGCAGCGGCCCCTCCTCCCGCCCCTTCCAGCAGGGTCCTCCCACCGTGTGTTTGTGGTGGAATCCCATGCTGACGGCCATGTTCCCTTCTGTATCAGACATGGGAGAGGGTTCTGCGCTGTGCTGTCATGGAACCTGTGTCAAGGCTGAGGGCATGGGGAGACACGGCTGGCGGGTGGCCGACAGGCAGAGCACCCAGCATTCGGAGCCTTTCACTTCCAAAACCAGACCAGAGAGGAGCCTGTGGCTGACCCGCCCAGGCCTGCAGGTGGTCACGGCCTCCACGGGGCCAGGCCATCAGCTGGTTCCCCGAATGCTCTCCCCTGAACAGAATCCCTCATCTGCCAGGAGGAGCTGCGGGAGCACGGGGTCCTTTTCAGTTAAGCAGAGGCGGAGGGCAGGTGTGAACAGGGAGGCAGTTCCCTCCTCCTATTTACTCCTCCCCACTCTTTTGCGTTAGTGTCTTCTAGCCCTGCCGGGCTAAAAGCGCTCACAATAGACACGGCGGGTGGTTTCTATAGTTACCGCCACAATGAAAAGGCCTGTTGGTGAAGCTAGGAGATGCCGTAGCCCTGGAGCTCACATTCTGTGCAATATTGTTCAGGCAGGCAGCTACGTGCGAGCTGCTTTCTGGTCAAAAGAAAGATGCTTTCCCGAAAAGGGCTCTATTCCTGGCGGACTGTACACAATGATTGTTCACAGAGAAGGCTGGGGCGGCATGCCAAGGCCTTTTATAACAGATCTCTCATTTTACCCAGGGGAAACTGAGTCCCGGAGAAGGCAAGTCACGTACTCAATAGTACAGAGCTTCCCTGGCTAGCCTGGGACTCATGCCTGGTTTCCAGACCAACCTTCTTTCCTTTCCACCTTCTCCCAATCAACCCACGGTGCCTTCCTTGAAGAGGGAAGGAACAAAAGTACTTTCTGTGGAAATGTGCCCCTCAAACCTCAGCAGGCCTTTTTTAAATTATTATTATTATTTTATTTTATTGATTTTTTACAGAGAGGAGGAGAGAGGGATAGAGAGCTAGAAACGTCGATGAGAGAGAAACATCGACCAGCTGCCTCCTGCACACCCCTTACTGGGATGTGCCTGCAACCAAGGTACATGCCCTTGACTGGAATCGAACCTACAACCGAGGTACAAGCCCTTAACAAGAATCGAACCTGGGACCCTTGGGTCCACAGGCCGACACTCTACCTACTGAGCCAAACCAGCCAGGGCAATGTCAACATTTCTTTCAATTACCATCTAGGCTGCTTCGTTCAATCCAAAATCCACCTTAAGCAAAGCTAAGCAGCCACCTGCTAAAGAGGAGAAAAAGCACAAGCATAAAGCCCACCGTTCAATGAAATGATGGATGGTCCGGGGCGACAAGGTACGCAATTATTAACTGTAACATTAAACAAGCAGTTAACAAAGATTAATCCTCCCGTCCGCATGCAAAGTACACAGATAACTCATCAGTTTGCGGAGTCCTCTCCTGTGCTGCAGCCTGAATAAATGACCCCCTTTTCCGAAAAATGAGCGGTCCTGCCTGCGGGGCGGCCCTCGTGGGCCTGGGTCAGCACCCAGCCAGCAGGCAGCCCACAGTGAGAGCATCCGATGGGGATTCGGAAAGAAGGAGCTGAGATTCAGCGGTGTGCCCAGCACCGCAAGGCTGGCGATAATCTCTAAGTCCATAAAGCTGCTTTGTGATTATCTTCATCCCAATATTAGAAACCCTATCACGGGCCTTTCCTCTTGAATTTCAGCTACTAGAAACCAGTGTGTTCCTGAAAAGCCTTGTTTGTACACGATCCACATGTATCTGTGTGGAAGGTGAACGGGACCAAGGTGAGGTCTAACTGGCGGGTTTTTCTCTTCATTAGGAAAAAAAAAAAAAAGGGGAAAAACGGGTTGGTTTCTGAGAGGTACAAATACGGGGGAGACATACAAGGCACTTTGCTTAGAAATAACGAGGTGCCCTGGGGAAATTTAAACCCTAGGGTCTGGCAGACCTCACCGACCTGGGATTGTACCAAAGGAAAAACTAAATTGTTTTATATAAAAATACTGTTTATGTTATCCAAAGATTGCAAAAGGTAAAACTGACCCCATTTTCTCTACACCCTGTCCCATAAGCAACTATTATTAACAACTATTATTAAATTAATAATTATTAATATTCTCTATTATTAGAGAATTTTCTGACACGCCCTCTCTGCATTTCCTTGTAGCTGTCTACAGTCACTGATGTCCTCTTTTGTATATCCTGTGACATCTTTTTCCGTGGTTCCCTTTTTATTCTGCTAACATATCTCCTAATTTTTTTATAGGGTATCTGAGAGGTAAACTCTGAATGCATGTATGTGTAGAAGTGTTTTAGTTTGCCTTTAACTTGGTTGGTGGTTTGTCTGGACACAGAATTTAGATTCAAACCATCCTCTCGTGGAATTTAAAGGCAACGCGTTAGAGCCATCGCCCCACAGTTACCGATGGAAACAATCTCGGAGCACACGCTTATTACCTTGTAGACAACGTGTGTTTTTCTCTCCGAGAGCCGTGAGATTTCCTTTCTATCCGAGGCTTTCTGAAATCTATATTTCTCATTAATCCAGGATATAGCTTGTTCGATTAATACAGCTCAGCCTTTCCGCGTGAGGCTTCACCTTCTCAGCTCAGAAATGGTCTTCCGTTTTTTTCTGGGATTGCTTATTTCCTGCTAACGTTTGTTTTCTCCTCTGGAGCTGCAGTCGGGCAGCTGCTGAACCCCGGGATCCATCCTCATGTTTCTTAATTTGTTTCTCGTGTTTTCTACCTCTGTCTCCTTTCCTGCCGCCTAGCCTTCCTCTTTGCCATCAGCTGGCTGTGCTGATGCCCTTTCTTAGGCCACCCACTGACAGTTTGATGTCTGCATCATAGTTTTTTACTGGTAAAATATATTTTATTGATTTTTTACAGAGAGGAAGGGAGAGGGATAGAGAGCTAGAAACACCGATGAGAGAGAAATACCCATCAACTTCCTCCTGCACACCCCTCACTGGGGATGTGCCCGCAACCAAGGTACATGCCCTTGACTGGATAATTGAACCTGGGGCCTTTCAGTCCACAGGCCAACACTCTATCCACTGAGCCAAACCGGTTAGGGCCGAATCGTATTTGTTGATTGCCCATGTCTAGCTCTTATTTGCTGACTGATCCCTTTTTTGTGCTGACCTTTTTGTACTATATGGAGACAATCTTCTCTCAAATCTAAAGAGAATAACTAGGTGGCACTGTTTTGTTTTTGTTTGTTTGTTCTTAAGTGTATTGTACACCTTGAATTTGCTCTGTTGCTCATCTTGGTCCCTTCCCATGCTATTGGGTTTCCCTCAAATCTCACGATTCTTCATTTTTAAATTAGACTTGTGGATGAAGGTAGTGTGGACTCACTGTGGGCACGGTCATCGCTTTCCTCAGCAGTGAGGCAAGCCTGCGATGTCAATGGCCTCCCCCTGAGCAGCGCCATGTTTAACTGCCCCAGTAACAGGTTAGCCCGCCCGCCTAGCTGCTGGAAACGTGCCTCCAGGCTCTTTCAGCTTCCACAGCAGCAGACCCTCCACATGCCTAGCACTGATCCTTCCGGTCTGTCCACTCCAGGCTACTCATCGTGCCCACGTTTCTTGCCTCTGTTGCTGGACTTCTCTCCTCCCCAGCCATGGGTGCCAGTTTGGGAGCAGGGCATCAAGCAGGGTCTTCATGGATGAAGATTTCTCTTCTGGGCAAAATACTAGCCAGTTCAGCCTGGTCAGAACATGGAAGTACAAATGGAGCCCGGCCAGTGTGGCTCAGTGGCTGAGCATTGTCCCAGGAACCGAGAAGTCACAGGTTTGATTCCTGGTCAGGGCACATGCCTGGGTGGTTATATGCTCAATCCCAAGTAAGAGATGTGTAGGATGTATCCAATCTATGATGTTTCATCTATATTTCTCTCTCTGTTCTTTGGATGAAAGATCAGTCTGCTCAACCCAAGAACAGCTTCCTATAAAAACAAGGCAAAAGGAATATGGAAGCAGCAGCTTACCTCTCTTCAAAGCCCCCGTGACCACATCAGGGCCACCAAACTGACAAGGATGGTGTATCTACTTCCTTTCTTTTCTCTCATCTTTAGCCAAGATCATGGGGGCAGAGGCGTAGTTTGACTGATGGGGGGCCAGGGATGGAGGCAGAGTGAGCAGAGAGGACCAGCACTCTCTACCACACACCTCCTCCATTCTACAACTCCCACACTGCGGTCCATGTCTGCCTCTATTCCGACTCCCTCACTAAACTGCAAGTTCCTCAAGGGATGGAGAAATCCTCTCTTTGTTTTCCTATCTCCGGCCCCAGCCCAGACCTAAATATGCATAACAGTCTACTATGCGCCAGATATTTTTATAAACACCTGATAGTCCTCAGTGAACAGAACTGGCAAATGATTGGCTCTCCTGCAACTTCCCTTCTAAAAGGGATGGGGAGTGGATGGAAAGGGTGGTGTTTGGCACACAGGAAGCATCAGCTAAAACATTCAGGAATGAATGAATGAATGAATGAATGGCCGGGGGGGCTACCCTCTCCATGGCAGCCCTGACTCAGTGGCAATCCCACAGGGCCTGTGTTTGCATGAATACCTCAGGGGGCTCCTGGCGGAGGGTGAGCCTCCTTCTCACCCAGGGGAGAGGGGTGTGCAAAGCAGCTCATCCCAGCAGAACATCCACATCGGGGACCCTCTCCGCCCCAAGTCCCAGAGGCATTCGCTCCTTCTTGCATGGCCAACTCCCAGGACGAGCAGGAAGCTCTTTTCAGAAGCCCTTGACCCTCTTTGAGGTGCAAAGGACCCTGGGAGCTTGGAGCACGTGTCCCTGGCCTCCAGCCCCGGGCTCTCCAGCAGCTGCTCTTTGCAGGAAGGAGGAGGGCCGAGCAGATGGACCGTTTGCTGACGGGCTCGGAACGCTTCCTGGGCACAGGAAGCGGGGTGATTGCTGCTCATGCCGCTGCCCGGAGGCGCCCGCTCCCACAGAGGGCTGGGCTCAGTGAGGAGACTAAACCCAATTGTCCCCGCGACAAATTCTCTGATTGTGGAGACTCTGCTGATTCTGCCGGAGGAGCCCGTTCCTATTTTCAGCCACAGATTGTCATCAGACTGTGGAGTTAGCATCTCCAGTCCCTCTGCACCCGTGCTCGCTCTGGTCTCCGCTTTCTCCGCTCACTTCCCAATGTGCAAACATAACACCCACTGAGCCGAGAGGAAGATTTCCTGATGGTTCACAGATGCGTTGCAAAGGCAGTTGCTTCTTTATCCCATCAGGTCTGCTGTTTCTCTCAGCCTGGCTGGGAACCTTTCCAGTAGCTTCTCAGCTACTCTGAACCCCCAACCGCTGACTCTCAGGTTGGGACAGCGGGGTTTAAGAAGGTGTCTTCCAAACCCCCTACTTCATCGAGTACAAATGAGGCCCAGGAAGTGGGGGTGGTTGTCTGAAAGCCGAGATGACATTGCTGCCGCCCTTAGGCTGTTTTCCCAGTGCCCAGGATCTGCCAGCTGCCTGCAAGAGACCCTGGGCCCCCCTTCCCCCGGGAAATGTGGAATTCCCAAGCTGGAGCCCACGTGGAGAAACTGAGGACCAGAGCAAGGAAGGGACAACACAGCCTGGCCAGGCCTGGCCCGAGCACCCAGTAGGGGCTTATCTCATGAGTCTGAATCTGAAGGGGAAATGGTTTCCATTCATGCTCAAAGTGGGGTGAGAGATGTGCCCTTTCTTGGGAATCTGAAACCCTATAATGAATGGTAGGCCTACGTTCGACAACTGCAAAAGCCCAGAGCCACCCTCTTCCTCGTTTTTCATCTTCCAGACAACCCATGAGCAAGGGGTCTTGGTCAGCTAGGGCTGCGTAACCAAAATGCCATAGACCGGTGGCTCATGAACAGCAGTTCATTCTCACAGCCTGGAAGCTGGAAGGCTGAGATCGGGTGTCTGCAGGGCCAGATTCTGGTGAGAACCTCTTCTGAGAGCAAACACGCCAGCCAGCAGGCAGGCAAGCGCCACAGTACCGAGCACTGAGGAGAAGCCACTCATCCTTGCAGGAGGGCGTCAGCCAGGTGCCCAGATCCAATATTTAAACTGTCTCAGGATGGAGAGGTAGCGGTTCGCCAGAAGAAGAAAAAAAATGGGGCAGAGGGGAAGGGATGGGCAGGGAGGAATGTCCTGGGCAGAACTGGCACAAACGAACGCCCGAGGCAAGAGACAGCCTGTATCCGGCAGCTGGTCCGGTTCGTGCAGCCCGAGCTGGAGACAAAACTGGGGCGAGGGACAGGGCATGTTTATTCAACCGAACGGGAACGGCTGCAGTGAGGGCGGAACACAGAGGGAGTGGGCACAGGGGCAGCGAGGCCCCGGGGACCAGAGCGAGGGGAGTTGGATGGAGGGAGAAGTTTGGGTGGGCCAGATTTATGCTGGAGGTGGGAAAAGGATGACGAAGGAAGCAACTGTGAAGGACCCTCTAGATACAAATGGCAAGGGGTAGGGGGTGGGGCTCCAAAGCCCTGCACTTGACCTTGCTCCACCACCACCAGTTGGCTCCGTGACCTTGAACAAGTCACTTGACCTCAAGAAATTGCTTCTTCATCTGCAAAAATGAGAGGTGATACCTACCCGCTCTCCCCAGCTCCACCGGAGCCTGCAATGCACAGCAGGCTGAGCTGCTGGCACCATCCCAGGCTCCTCTGGTGGCAGGAGCATCCATTCCCACGCTGGGGGCATCAGGCCCGACAGTCTGCCACCCTCCACAGCCTGCCCTCCTCTGGCCCTCCCGGTCCTTGCTCTGACCTCTGCAATGACCTTGCATTTTGCAGTGTCAATCCCTCACTGACCAGAACCATCTTGCCAAATTGCTCATGTGATCAGGTCCCTCCTTATCTTGTGACCCTTCCCATCATTCTGGATCACGTGACAAACTCCCTAAGAGGGCACACAAGGCCTTTCATGGCCTGTCTCAACCCCCCACTGCCCGTCTGTAATTCCCCCAGCCGCCCCGATCTCCACGACTCCAGCCTGTCCCCTTCCTGGGCGGGCCTTTCCCACAGACATGCTCCAACTCACCCCCAGGCCTCGCTCAAATTCAATCTTCCCGCAAAGCTCTGTCTCACAGCCCCAGGCAGTTAATATTGCGGTTACCTTTGACTTTTACCAAAACAATTACATGTTCACACTGGAATTTCTGCCATTTCTCTTGGGAGAACAAAAAATGCCCCATCAACTGCTTTTTGAGTTTGATTCTCTACATTTTCCTTTGAGCCCTGAAATCGTACCGTATGAACATCGCCAAGGTCAGTGTTCCAGACATAATGGTTTCTTCTGTCTACACTGCTCACTCGGGCTCCGTGGCCTCGGAAGAAATGGATGTGACTTTTAGGTCATCGCCAGCTCTGTGAGACACTGTGGGTGTGAGAGGTTTGGGGTGAGGGGGAATCGCCCACCTTTGTTAATTCAAGAGCCTCGTGGGGAATTCCCTTCTGCGGTTAAAGTACAATTAGTCAATTACAGTTAATTCTGTTGTAATAACTGCATACGGCGCCAGGTGGGTGTGAGAAACTGGGGGTGGGGAACAGGCTGTAAAGATTATGATTATCTAACCACTACGCTGTACACCTGAAACTAACATAAAATAATACTGAATGTCAAATGTGATTTTAAAAATAAAATAAAAATTATCTTAAAAGACGAAAGGACTTGTGCGCATGCACATAAGCCTAACCAACGGACACAGACAACAGGGGGTGAGGGCATGAGTGGGGGGGGGGGGTGTTAAGATGGTAATGGAGGGATGAGGACACATATGTAATACCTTAATCAATAAGGAAATTTAAAAAGAAGAAAGAAAACAAGACAATTTCAAGAGAAAATAAAAAACTGATGAAAGGAAAAGCAAAAGATAAAAGAGGGAGAATTCCCTTCCGTGCCCTCACAGTGCTCTGCACAGCCTGCGCCCAGGACTGCTCATGCTCTCCCCCTCCTGACCTCCCTCGGAGGGCCTAAATGCTGCAGGGCCTGCGAGTATGGCCGTATCTCCACGGTCCCCAGCCCCCAGCCTGGTCTGTGAGACATGATGAGCTTTTGGTTTAGGAATGTTCATTGAATGAATAATAGTAGTGAACATTTGTGGGGTGCTTACTATGCACCAGGCACTGAGCTAAGTGCTTCCTGTGTAGTAACTCATTTAATTCACACAATAACCCTGTGAGATGGGCAGTATAGTTATCCCCATTGTGAAGATGAGAAAACTGAGTCCAGTGTATAGAAGCCAGATTTAGAGCCACAACACCCTGGCCGGAGAGCCCATACCTCCACCACTCTACTACCCTGCCTCTCCTGGCAAATAAACAGGCCATCTGTGAGTCCCATTGTAAGGAAGCTCTTCAGCCTTCTACCAGTTCTGAGAAAGAAATAACTCAGGTAGGTCTAAATGCTGCAAATGGTACCACTGAGAAGGCGAAGAGAGAACCCACAGAATGGGAGAACTTATTTTTAAATATTTATCTGAGAAGGGACGTGGACCCAGAAGGTAAAAAAGAAGTGACTCCATTTGTGATGTGTGACAGCTCTCAAGCCCCGCCACCCCGTTCCCCTCCGCCAAACAGCTGATGAAAAAGCCCTGAGTGTTCATGAGGACCCTCCCCCGAGCTCTGTCCCCTCAAACTCCAAAAAAAGACAAGGCTGTCTTCTTTCCCTGCTGTCCCAAACCATGTCTAGACTCATTTGGGGGCTCCCCTGCTCCCTCAGAAAGCCCAGCTATGTGAGTAATAAAGCTTTTCACACTCTTTCCGTGCCTGTGTGGTGTTACCAGGATTGGCACCGGTGGGTACGCACAGGACTTGGTTGGAATGTCTGTAAGAAGGATTCTCCAAAAGGTCAAGGGCCTCTGGGGGGGACCTTGCCAAAGGCAGCAGCCCCTACCTTGACTTTTCCTAACAAGTCCGAGCCCCCAGGTCTTTTGCCAGGGTCTCTGGTTAGCCTTTTAGACCCAATCCTGAAGCGGGTGTTTTCTCAAGGATGCTTACCCTGCTGATGTATCTAACAGTTTACTCAGTTCAAGCTGTTGTGACAATAAAAGGCTAATGAGGAAGGCAAATGTTTTTTTTTGTTTGTTTGTTTGGTTGGTTGGTTGGTTGGTTGGTTGGTTTTTTGGCTCCTTATGCCAACTAGCCCCTTAGCTTCTCTTTCACAGAAACGTGTGTCAGAGCAATCATTCATCCATCGCTCAGAGTCTGCCGGTCAGCCCCGAAAGACACCCAAACCAAATTTTAGAAGTGGATGCATCCCACTTCCATAGAATGACCATAACACAAAATATATACAGACATCTTACAACTGGACGATAAAAAGACAAAGAACCCAATTTGAAAATTGACCAAATAAATAAATAAATAAAGATCCGAGTAGACATTTCTCCAAAGAAGATGTACAAATGCCAAGCAAGCATATGACAAGAGGCGCACGTATTGAGTCATTAGGGAAATGTGAATCCAAACCGCCGGGAGACACACTGTGCACCTCCTGAGATGGGCTGCCATCACAGAGGCAGGCAATGAGACTTGGTAAGGATGAGAAGAAACTGAAACCCACATACATCGCTGGTGGGAATGCGAATGGTGCAGCTGTTTTGGAAAACAGATTGGCAGTTCTTCAAGTTGTTTAAACATTCCAGTTATCTCAGCTCAGCAATTCCAAGCCTAGATGTGTATGCAAGAAAAATGAAAACATACATCTACTCCAAAACCTGCACAGAGATTTTCATAGTGGTGTTATCTAAAACAGCCACAAGGCGGGCACATCTCAGCTGCCCATCAATTGATGAGTGGGTGCAGTGATTCCCAAACTTTTGACATATGTGTGCCCCTTCTATAATTTTCGTAACGCTGAGTACCCCTTGTACTCATGAGAACGTAGAATTAGGCGCAGCTAAGCACGGTGCAGTGCATATCCCCACCAAACTCCGGTGCAACACGTACCCCCACCAGACTTCCCACACCCCTGGGGGTATGCGTACCACACTTTGGGAAACACTGAGTGGGTGAATAAAAAGTGGTATACCCATATAGTGGAATATTATTTGGCCATAAAAAATAACAAAGTACTGATACAAGCTACTAACTTATGCTAAATGGAAGAAACCAGTCACAAAATATTGTGTATTATATGACAGTTTATATAAAAAACAAACAAACAAACAAACAAAAAAAACAGATCAGGCAAATACCTAGGAGCTGGAAGGAGGCAGTGCTTGCTTAGGGCTGGGGGTGACTGTTCATGCACATGGAGCTGCTCTGGGGGCTAACAAAATGTTCTAGACTTGCAGTGATAGTTGCATAACAAAGCAGCTACTAAAATCATTGCACTGTCTAATTTAAATGGGTAATCTATGTAAAGTATCGCACTCAAATAAAGATGTTAAAAAAACAAAAACAAAAACAAAAAAAACAGTGGGAAAGGATAGTCCTGGAGAAAATGGTGCTGGAGCCTGGCCAGTGTGGCTCAGGTGGCTGAGCATCGTCCATGTAGCCAAGGTCACCGCCTCCATTCCAGGGCAGGGCACACACCCAGTTGTGGGCTTGCTCCCCAGGAGATTGCGTGCAGGAGCCTCTGACTCATGGATATTTTTCTCTTCCCTTTCCCTCTCCCTTTCTCTCTCTAAAATCAATAAAAAACATTTTTTTAAAATAAGGCAGATAAAAAACAGGTTTCTAAAATCAGAATCCAGTCAGCATACAATGAAAGGAGCCCAAACGGTGTTGTGGATCTAGTGTGGACCCAACTTTTCCACGTGGAATCGCTCACCGACCCTGGCCGGCTGCAGGAAGCCCGGTGACTTCCTACGGCTGCACCGGCTGTGGCACCAGATGCCAGTCCTGCCACCCATCATCCTAAAAGCAGCATCACCTCAGAGAAAGCATTCGGAAAGGACCCTCAAGGAAGACAGAGATGGGAAGTTGGGCAGGAGGGGGCTCTCTGTCTAGTAACCAAGTTGATGAGAGGCCCAAAGACAGAACCGCTCTGCCCTCCAGGCCTCGCCGTGTGCTAAGGCCCCAAGAGGCTCTGGAAACAGGAGTGATGCTGACGATGACAACTGACAGTGACACTTGGCTATGAACTTCGCACACGGAATGGGAACGGGGCAGCTTGTCCTTGAAGCCACCCCGTGCTGGGCGCACTCCCCACCTGGGGAACCTCATGAAACGTTCTCTCACCTGCCTCACCTCTCCTCCCCAGGCTGGCGTGCCCGCAGCATCGCTCACCCTGGCTCCGGCCCTGAAGATGCCCTCCTGGCTGTCAGGAGTGGCCGCCTGGAGCCAGGCACCTGGTCCCCAAAAGTGAAACCGCGTTGCATCCAACAGCCCTGAAGCCTGCTTTGCATTAAGGCATCTAAAATTCTGACAAAAAAATAAGCCTCCACCATCAAAGAAGTGACAATCTGGGAATACTTGGAGAAGTAACATTGATTTTATTTTTAAAAGGAATCTTAAAACGGGCTTTAAATATGCACATTCGTCTGATTTAAAATATACTTCTTGACAGACGTAAAGCAGCTGAAAAGAAAAGAAAAAGAAAAGAAAAAAGGGGGGGGTGCGATTTAAAGTGTATCAGGGCCTTTCAATTCAATGCATCTCGGGCCTCACTGACAGGCACACACAGAAATAAGAGGCTTCACACCACAGCGCAGGAACAATGAGGATCACAGGCGGAGGGGAATGAACACGCAGGATACAGCGGGTCCTTTATTCCCCGGAATATTTTTAGTTCATTGCTTGTTCTTCAGTTCAGGTGTGTCATTGTAGTCCCGCACATGTGCTCCTCAGGAACCTAGAGCTGCTTTGCCTCGGTCAAGTTTGCTGGGAGGAGGTGACCGTCTCCATCACACGCATTGAGCTACCGAATCAAGCACATCTCCCAGGCCAGCGGTCAGCAAACTGCGGCTCGAGAGCCACATGTGGCTCTTTGGCCCCTTGAGTGTGGCTCTTCCACAAAACACCACAGACTGGGCAAGTCTATGTTGAAGAGGTGGCGTTAGAAGTTTATGTTTAAAAAATGTGGCTCTCAAAAGAAATTCTAATCATTGTACTGTTGATGTTTGGCTCTGTGGACTAATGAGTTTGCCGACCATTGTCCTGGGCCTCTGGACACCCTGCCAATGGCTGGAGCCTATTTCTCCAGCTTTGTTTCCACAACCCCCTCTGGCAGAAATGCTACACACACACACACACACCCATCTCCACAGGCCAAATCCTTCCTTCCCATCCGGCAAGACACACATCAGCACCAACGTTCCCTCAGGATGTTTTTTCAGATTTCCCACAACCAAGAATTATCGCCTTCCTCCTTTTAATTCCCACAGCATTTTATCCATACCTGCTCACAACCACCTTCTGTTAAAAGTCGGTCTTCACTAACAGTGATGCCTGCCCATTTTATTGCCCCTACTGTACATTCTGTCCCTCCTCCTGGCCTCCCGCCATTCTCCATGCCGGGAGAATGGGATTGGTCAGCACCCAGGGAAACGTATCTGTGTTTGTCCAGACTTGGCCATCATTGCTGTGGGAAAGGTTAGGGCCTGAGATGTTCGTGTGCATCCCTTACTCTGAAAACCTTGGTAAGGAAATAACTAACCCATCTCCCACCTCCCTGAATGAGATGAAAAACAAATAACAACAACAAAAAACAAGAAATGTTACCCAAAGATTTCACCATGTTTCTGTTGAATTATCTAGGAAAGAACTTGTCACACAGAAGGGGCTCAAAAAAAGAGTGAATGAAAGCTAAGTGCCTAGCAGAATCCTTGCTGCAGAGAAAGGCATGAGTGTACGGCAGTGTGGAGTGGGAGAAGCAGTCATGAGTGGGGAAACAAGAGAAATACCGTGGACCTAGCATTCTCACCAAGAATACTGGCCACAGTGCGGGGGGGTTAGCCCAATGGTCGGCAAACTCATTAGTCCACAGAGCCAAATATCAACAGGACAACAATTGAAATTTCTTTTGAGAGCCAATTTTTTTTTTAACCTAAACTTCTTCCAATGCCACTTCCTCAAAATAGACTCACCCAGGCCGTGGTATTTTGTGGAAGAGCCAAAGGTCCAAAGAGCAGCATGTGGCTCGCGAGCCGCAGTTTGGCAACCACTGGGTTAGCCGATGTTAGGCCAGCGGAGAATTAAATTGACTTTTCTGGGTCAATGGTTTCTCCCAACAAGTCCCTATTTACTGTCCCTGTTTTCAGGAAATGTTTTATGAATCCTGTTCAAACAAAAACTCATAAACTCTCCGGACTGAGGAGGACCTCAGAGTGCATCTAGTCGGGGGTGCATTCTGTGCTTGAGGAGCCTGGACGAGGTCCTGCCAAGTGGTCATCCATTCTCTGCTGGGACATCTGTCTCCAGGAGGGGAGGGGGCAAAATTCTAACAACCTCCCAGATGCCACTGCCCTCAGTCTCTGAGCCCTGTAATACCACTCCCAGGGCTGGGGCCTCTAACATAGCACAGCTTTCATACAAGGAGACTGGTGGATGGATCTAACGTCATCCCACAAGCCCTTAAAGCAGAGAGCCTTCTCCAGCTGGTGGCAGAGGGAGAAGTCGCAGAGATTTCAAGCAGAAAAAGACTCAACCCCCGACTCCTGGCCTTGAAAATGACGGGAAGAACAAGCCAAGGCCTGCAGGTGGCCTTTGGAAGCTAAGAAGGACCCCCAGCTGATAGCCAGCAAGGACCTCAGTTCTACAACCTCAGGAAACTGAATTCTGCCAACACCCTAACCAAGCCTGGCAGCAGATTCTCCCCGAGTCTCCAGCTAAGAGCCCAGGCCAGGCAACATCTTGATTTCTGGCCATATAAGACCTGCTCAGCAGAGTGACCTGCCTGGACTTCTGACCGGCATAGCTGAGGTCATAAAAAGGCATTTCTTTAAGCTGCTAAATGTGTAGTGGGGGTGTGACTGCTTAATGTACTGCTCACTGTCCCCTTAAACTCAAAAAAGGGGTTGACAGCAACAGAAAACATAGAAAACAACGAATGTACCTCCAAGGACTCAAAGTCACTCTCTCCTGAGGCAGCCTCTTCTACCTTGGGAGAGCTCGGCTCAATAGAAAGTTTTCTCAGTCCACGAAAGATTTGTGACACACATTGATCCTGCTATGTCACCTGGATCACTGAGAGCAAATGCAGTCCTTCTTCCACGTGACAGTCCTTCATAAAGGAAAGATGGTTTCCTTGTCACAACCTCAGTTCCTTACAGCTTCTTTATCATGCATGGCTGTGAGCACACGTGCCATCCTATTCATCATCCCACGAGTGTGGCCTCATCCATCCAGGTAACGAATACTGGGGGGCCCTCGCGGAGAATGCTTGCTGGCTCTGCGCCCTCTGCGTGGCTCAGGCCGCACTTCCAACTCTCTGTGACTTGAAGCCTGGGTCCCATGTACGTGGACGATTGGTGTTGCGAGATGGATTACCTTCTAGCTTCCAGAGAGAAAGTGCCTTCCTCCAGATACCATTCCATCATGACTGGTAGAAAAAAAATACGATTCTGAAGAAGTCTGAGTTCTCACTTCCAGGCTCCTACCTGGCAGCCACCTAAATGTCTGTGTGGTTTATGAAGTTTTTGAAGGAACTTCTGACAAGGATGGAGTAACTGCTCCTCGACCAGCCCTCCCACTGTAAGCAACTCTAAAACTGGAAAACAAATTACATTCAGCAATTCTTTTAAGACACTGAACCACAGATACCATTTCACTGTGATCTTGAGAGAAGGTTGAACAGGAGGTGTACCAGGCAGGGCCCTAGCAATGAAGGGGCAGATTTGAACCCCGAAGCAATTGGTAATGTAAATATCTGTGTTTTCCCATGGTCTTAGGCGACCCACGGGTTGAGAACCACTGCTGTAGAGCCTAAGACCATCAGAAAACACAGATATTTACATTATGATTCAATAACAGTAGCAAAATTGCAGTTATGAAGTCGCAACAAAATAATTTTATGATTGGGGTCACCACAGCATGAGGAGCTAGATTAAAGGATCACGGCATTGGGAAGATGGAGAACCACTGGACTAGATGCCCCCCTCGCCCCTCGGAGCCTCCGCACACACCCACACGCTGCCACGCCTCTGTGCCTTCGCTTGTGCTGACGCCTCCACCGGAACGCCTTTCCTTCTCTTCTCCTCGGACCAAAACCCCATCTGTTCCCATCGCACTCCGCCTGGAGATCCTCTCCTCTGTGAATCTTTCCCGTCCTCCCAAAGCAGAATGACTCGTGTCCACCCCCTGGCCTTTGGCATCTCTCCAATCTGGGGCATTCCGGAAGCCCCGTGCGGGGGCTCATCACCATGTGCCTGGCGTGGAAGCTCATTCTGGTGGCCTGGACCTTCTCCTCCCAGAGCGGGCTGTGCGGGGGAGGGGCAAGAACTGTGTCTTTATCCTTCTGGCAAACTCCCACCGATCCTGCCCTCTGAAGCGTTGCATGTCTAATGATTAATCGATATTTATTGAATTCAATCAAATTTTACATCAGTAGAGACTAATCTCAAAACATTTTTTTCTATCCACATTAGATCTCTAAAGAAAGGTTAAAAGAACTGGAATTGCTTTTCTGGATAGAAAGTCAAAAAAAAAACAACAACAAAAAAAAAACACCACAGTACAGTGCTGGCTTTGAGTACCCTGGCACACGGTAGGTAGACAAGGAACACGTACTAAATTGAATGGCAGGACCACAGCTAGGAATCAGAAGAATCAGTTTCCAGATGCCCCCTCCTTCTATCAGATACACCCCCCCGCATGTAGACCTTTGCCGTGTGCTCCAGTAAAAGACAGTCTTTCTGCACGTCCTCGGGGTGCTGGGGGAGGGGGGGGGTTCAGCCTGGAGAGCTTGAAGACAGGGTGCGTGGAGGTGCGCGGAGAGCTATTTCCTGCCCAGCTCCCTGAGGCACAGCCGAGGCTGGGGGAGGAAGTGTTCATGTGTGTGCGTCACTGTTTATCTGTCCATAAATTTAGTAATGAAATGCTTCTGCCACGGGGATGTGAGGAAATTTCATCTTTGCTTAGAAAATCCCCAGGGCATGTTTGGATACAAAGTGCAGTAACATGATAAAATATCGCCCTGGTGTTGCCATCTCCAGGCCTGGCACGCATCTCTGCTGTAGGAGAAGCAAAGGAGGCTGATGGGAAAGATAGGGAGAGAGCTTTGCTCAGTATTTAAATGAGGGCTTTCTTTAAATAGCCGCTGTTTGTTTGCCAGCGCGCTGCTGTTTGGGACTGAGAAAGAATAGCTGTCAGTAGCTCCATGTATTGGCAGGCAGGGCAATAATTCAGCAGGACTGAAAACAGCTACAATCTATGACACATCATTTTCTGGCCCTGGCCGGCTGGCTCAGACCGTGGGAGTGTGGTCCTGTGCACCAAAGGGTCTCATCCCTTGGTCATGGGTTCAAGCCCCGGTCGGATGCATGCCAGAGGTAATCGGTGAGCCTCATATTTCTCTGTGGATGGCTGCCTTGTGAACTTCTGAGTCCTCTGAACCAGAGAATTTGAACCGCTTTCATCTTATGGCACATAAACGAGGTATCAACATTCAGTGGCACACGAAAAAATATATGTTTGCCCATATGACACAAAAAAAAGTCTAATCTTGATCCATTCACACCAGGTGGCTATTGTTGTATCGGCTGTTGTCATTTTTTTCATTGGACAATCTAAGGGAAAAGAGGCCCCTAACTAAAAAGTCAGGCCTGGCATGTCTTAGAAATGCTTGCTGCACACTGGTTGGAAGCCGCTGCTCTACACCTTCACTGGAGGCCGCTTACATAAATTTTAAAAAGAATTGTCTTATTAATTCTGAAATGGTGGGTGGGAATGAGTGGGTTGGAGTCCTTAGGGACCTCCACACACTGAGAACTGGCATGAGGCACCCCATCTTCCACCAGACCGTCTGCGCAAACCAAAGCTATAGCCACAGCGACGTGAGTAACCGGCATCAATAAAGATCCTTTAAACTCCAGATAGGTGGGCTGGTTGTACATGTGAGCTGTGGATGTCATTCACCTCACCAACAAGATACTCCTACTCTGCAGGTGCATTCCAGCCAGGGTCAGCTTACAGAGAGCCCATGCCGGGTAAGCCTGCCAACCTTCAGAGGCTCCCATTCCTCACCGGGGTGCCGTGGGGCAGCATAATGGAGGAGAAATAAGCTATTTTCAACTCCCTCCCTGAAAAGATCTGGATCAGAATGTTTCATTATAATTCCCACACTAATATCTCCTGCCAACATATAGAAAATAAATCCACAACAGTTCAGAAAGAGAATGTGTTTAACACCACCAAGTAGAATGATGTTTAAAAATTAATGTAATGCATTCAGCACCCCCAACCCCTACCCCAGAACATGCTGGATAAACTGCTTTGCAGTGTAATACCTTTAACTGATGGGGGCAAAGGGAGTGTTCCTTACATAACACATTCCATTAGTCTCCTCAATTCCCCATTATTTCCTGATTTTTAAGAGGAACATAGCAGAAGTATTTTGCATCAAGACTTTTCTTATATTTCACAGTAATGGTTTTCATGCGCTTTTGAAGAAATTGATTATAATCTGCTTCATTTGCAGAAAATACACCATCGCTTTCTTCTCCAAATTTATTTCCTTGAACTTGGCAATAACGTCAGTATTTAGACAATCAAGAATTCTTCCTGCCCTAGTGGGTTTGGCTCATTGGACAGAGCATTGACCTGCGGACCAAAGGGTCCAGGTTGCAATTTCAGTCAGGGGCATGTACCTTGGTTACAGGCTCCTCTCCAGCCCAGGGCCCTGATCAGGGTGCATGCAGGAGACAACCAATCAGTGTGCTTCTCTCACATCGATATTTCTCTCTGTCTTTCCCTTTCTCTTCCACTCTAAGATATCAATGGGAAAATATCCTTGGATGAAGATTAACAACAAAAAAAGAAGAATTATTCTTTCTCTAGAGTAACCTACAGTAAAAGTGGCTAGTTTGGCATTATCAAATATAAAATCTGCTTAATAAAATGCCCTCTATTTGTACACACACATACATACACACACACACACACACACACACACACACACACACACACACAGGAGCTTTAGAAAAAGCGTCATTTAACCATTTCAGAAGCCCTCAGATTCCACAGCATAAAACTTCAGAGGCTTTAAGTGATAATTTTTTTTTAATTCTAAATTCTGAAAAGCCTAAAATAAACAAGAAAAGACTTTTAGAAGGCTATTAGCTTATCTCCTGGTAAGCCAATGTCCCAATTATTCTCTGTATAGAAAGAGCTCTAAACTTAGGTGTGGCATGATTTTAGATAATCAGTCAACTATTTTGTTTTAAATCCTAGCAAATTCTGGTTGATAATGATAATGATAATGATAATAATAACCTGGCCCATGAAGCACCACATCCTTCAAAAGATCCCATGTATTTTAAATAAAACAAAATGTATTAATTGTGTGACTGCCTGATAAGTGCCTTGCATTCTTTAAGATTATTAAAGCGCTGTCCTGGCTGGTTTGGCTTGGTGGATAAAGCATTAGCCTGCAGACTGAAGGGTCCCAAGTTCGATACCAGTCAAGGGCACATGCCCGGGTTGCAGGCTCGATCTCCAGTGGGGGGCATGCAGGAGGCAGCCAATCAATGATTCTCTCCCCCATCATTGATATTTCTATCTCTCTCTCCCTCTTCCTTTCTCTCTGAAATCAATGAAATCAATACAAATATATATTTTAAAAAAGATTATTAAAGTGCTGATTCCAACTAACAGTATCTATGGTCATAAGACTCCTGTCCATTTCTCTCAGCAAGTGGCACAAGATAGTAGACAGTCTTCTTTTCTGAATTTAAAGTAATTTTTTACTTTGTTGTGCTACATTGAAATTTAAGTGCTGCATTATACAGACACAGTGTGACTTGGTACTGACATAATTTCTTTTTTTGACAAATATGTACATAGATTATAAGATCACAGTCTAGAATCAATAGGTACCGTAGACATTATATCCATATCTTTTGGGAAGTTTGCTCTCCAGGTAAATAAAGATATAGAAATAAGCTATTTTAGGAAAAACTCTTGTTAAAACATCAAGTGGGCAAAAAGGGAAACACTAGTTCTAGTAGCTTTAACATAATTTTCCTTGATAATTAGAGTAAGAGAGGCTAATTATCAAAACTTGGAAAGCATGAAAGGAAAAATGCTATGCTACCTATATTTTTACCACGAAGAGTTTCCTTTATGCATAGAGCTAAAAACAGAATTGTCCCAAATACCCAACAGTAGGGAAATGTTTAGGTACATTTTAGTATAATTTTTGCTCTGTTTTCTGTGCATTTATTACTGAATCTATGTCTCACCCTAGCATTCAAACGTTGATGAATCCTGAGGCGGGTTTCCTAGCCTCCTCTCTCTCTTTCCCTCCTCCCGGCCTCCCTCCCATTCTCAGTTTCTGCTAGAATATAATTAGGCAATCCTCAGGGGAAACGTTTGTATTTGTCCAGACTTGCCCGCCACCGGGCTGAAGACAGTTTCAGGCCTGTGTTGTTGGCGCTCATCATCGCCCTGAAAACATAGGTAAGGGACCAGCTACGTCCCCTCCGCCACATTTTCACCAGTTCTTTTCCTGATATTGCCCCATCTTCCTAAACGGGGTGGTATCATTGAGGCTGATGTCCGTTTGTAAGAAAAGATGACTCTTGACCACAGGGATGGTAGCTTTTCATCCATAGAAGTCCAATGAAAGATGTAAAACATAACATCAAAATGGACCCGTCTACCCAAAGCACCAGGGCAAGCGCACACTGTAAATGGGGCGCAGCTTCGTCTTAATTAAGACGCTTTTTAAGATGAGTTGATGATACTTCCCTTTTAATTCAAGTGGGATCTGCGGGAAAATTAATTACATTGAGTCCCTCCCTTATTATTCTCAATGGCCACCGAGAATGTTAATAGAAGAAACTTACAAAAATAGCAGGCATCAGGGAAGACAGCCTCTTCAACGAATGGTGTCAGGGAAGCTGGGCAGCCCGTTAGAAAGAACGGCACTGAATCACTATTTTATACCGCATACGTCAACGCAAACCGGAGGAAAGCTTGAACGCAAGATCCAAACCCATAAAGCCCCCTAGGAGAAAACATAGGCAGGAGGATACTTGATGTGTTTTTGTTTCTTTTTAAAGATTTGACACCAAAAGCAAAGGCAGCAAAAGCATCTGTGAGAAGAGTAGACACTGCCTTTCACCTGGGTTCAGCAGAGAAGCTGCTCAGACATGTCTCTGAAACAGGACATTGGTGCTCATACGTTCCAGAACCACGATCTTAAAGCAGGAAGGGGCTTTTATGATAGTTGCCTGGGACGTTTATATCAGAGAAAGTCCTTTGAAAGCTCAGAAGAATCTCTAAGCCCATATTAAATATCTATACTTATTCGAACTCCCTCACAATCAAAGAGACGCAAATCTATGTCAGACCATTTTTCACCTAGTGAATTAACCCCGATGTAAACTTTCATAATCCTCAGTCAGGAAAACAGGACCACGGAGTGGTCATGCTCATAACTTGCTGGGGCGGGGGGGGGGGGGGGGGGGGGGGTGTGTGGTGTGGGTGTGTGGTGTGGAATGAATAGCATACATTTGAGAGGTGACTCCTCTGGACATTGACCACCCCCCACCCCCAAGAAATCATCCTAAATTCAAAAAAAGTCTTCCTAGCAAATCATCACTGGAGCATCCAACATGGCCAAAACTGAATACAATCCAATGTCCAACCACGAGGCAATACACAGTGTATGTAAACTATGGTGCACACACCTGTAACAATATTACATGGTCCTTAAAAAGGATGCTTGCAAAAAGTAATAGTAAGAGAGAATGAGTGTGCTATAATTTTAAGTTAAAAGGCAAGGCATAGGTGAGCAAAAATAAATAAGTAAATAAATAAATAAATAAACAAACAAACAAACAAACCACAACAGCATCATTACAACTCTGTATTAAAAAAATTCTGTATTCATAAAACATACTAGCAAGAAATAGATCAAAGATTTACCAGTTTCTATTTGGGTCATGAGATTATGGGTAATGTTTCTTTTTCTCTCTTCTTTTTTTTTCTTTTCTATTATTCCCTATTTTCTGGTTAATTTTAAATGGCCCTTTTTCTCACGGCACTTCTTAAATTGCTAAAACAGCAAGAATACTGGTCACTCGACTGAAAATTTCAGGCACCAAATGCACAAGCAGGACTGCATCTTGGAAGGTTAGAATAAAATTAATGAAGAACAATATCAACATTAATAATAGCATCTTACATTGAGTAACATGCTTCTCACTGCAAAATATGATCTTTTATCTCCCAAGTCCTGACAGTTTTAAATCTCTGAAGTAAATTAAATCATTTTATCATCTTTTTTTTAACTCAACATATTTACCGAGCATCTCTTGGATCAGACCCTGTAATGTGTGAAAGGAACACAAAAAATAAGATGTGGATGGTGAGATTGAAGAGCTCACAGGCTAAAGAGGCAAATGGAGAAATAGACACTGGTGACCAGCAGAGAGGGCCGTGGGGGGCACTAACCCTCCGCAGGGGAGCAGGGGCCCAGGAGCCGGGCTTGAAGAGGAGTGGGAGTCTGACAGCTGGGGAGGAGGAGGGCTGAGCAGCGTGTCATCATGAACCTGAGGACTGAGGAAGGGGCAGGACAGACTCCCCATGTGCATGGGGGAGGAGGCGGGGACAGAGAACAAACTAGGTCAGACGTCACGCATGATTCCCAGCTTAAGAGTCAGGACTGGGGTTTGACCAACAACCTTGAACTTTCTCCATCAACCTAAGAAACCTATTAGACTTGGAATTTAAGGACAAGTCTGGTTCACGTCTCTTGGACAGACGTACTGCCTTGCGGAGTCCACTGCTCCTACGAGGGACGCCTTCCCTGCAGGTTGGAAAGAGCTGATGAAATCGGCTAGCTGGCGTGTCCTCCGTGAACTCTAGGGATGTGAAGTCCCTTAATGTGCTTCTGCCCTGCTTTACAGGGGCCACACCCTTCATTTTGGAAGGTGCATAGCCGTGGTCCAGACCTGAGCTGGTTTAAGACTTCCCTGGTGGCTCCAGTGCACAGCCAAGTTCAAGTGCTTGAGCCTGGCCAAGGACCAGCTGCATCAGGATGGCTTAAGTGTCTAGTGGAGATACAGAATCTCCAGCCCCTCCCAAACCTGCCATGTGAGGCTCTTCTTAACAAGCTGTCCAGCTGACTGGTGCACATCAAGCATGTCAAACTCGTGGCCCATGGCCTGCGTGTCACAGGCGGCCCACAATGAATATTTTTGCAGCCCAGCCAATATACTGGTATGTAAGAAACATTTCAATAAAAATTGGATAACTTAATTTTTACAATATCCTGTTATACATGATTATTAATAACTAACTACAACGTGACTGATTACTAGGATAATAGTGTTGCATTCATTTCCCTTATGCACCTTACGTGCAGGCACACCATTTCTCTCTACCAATACCAGCAGCGAATATTTCAGCAGCCGATGGCCACGTCATTAGTCTTGGGCTGGCTTGTTTGGTGTGTGCAACAGGGAATATTTCACTTTCGGAGAACAAGAAAAATAGGTTTAGTTTGCATTACGCTTATTAATTTGTGCAGTTATTCAGTGTCTGGTAAGTTAATGTTCAAGAAAAAATATTAATTTTTATTAAAATGTTCTATTATTTTCTGCTAGTGATGACTCATTTATTTCAGCCTTTGTATTCAGCATGTCTCTATTGAAACAAGCCTATGCTTCCATGAAAATGGAAGCTTTTGTTTTTTTGCGGCCCACATACACTCACACCTTGTTTATTTGCCCCGTGTCATCCTTTGAGTTTGACATGCTTGATGCACATTAAAGTTTGAGAAGCACTTATTCTGCCCAGATTCATTCATTCAGGCAACAGTCTCCCAGTCCCGACTCCAAGCTGGCCCTCCGGACACAGGAGATGAGCCCCCGTCCCTCCTTCAAGGACTGGCTCTCTGGTAGGCAGGGCGGGCAAGGCAGCAGGTCGCCTTCCTCTGAGAGGGTGGGGAGGCGAGTCAAGATCAGGGCAGACTTCCCGGAGGCAGAGAAGCGCTGACGGACCAGGCAGACAGCATGGAGTTCCGTGTGGGCCTCGTTGCCCTGTGAGGCAGCAGGCTTGTGGTGGGGAGGTATGAAGCGAAGGGAGGAGGTCCAGATTGGTGACATAATGTGTGTGAAAATGCTCTGTAAACTGTAAGTCATTATGCAAATGGATTTACATGACTGCTCCCAGTCCTAGTGGTCTTCCTCATAGCAGTCTTTAGGGAATTAAACTGGTAACTACAGCAAAAGGAAGCCACCTCATCCAGAGAGACACTCAGTTCTGTGCTGAAGTCCTTGCAAGTACAGTGACAAGGACACCGTGCAGGAGGCCCCACCCGCCCGCAGGCCATCTGACTGGGTGGCCATACATCCTGCTTTGCCCAGACAGTGTTAGCTGCGCCTGTCACCCCAGCACAGTGTTTTGATGCCTCCATGCACTCTCAGAAGTGCCTGCTTTGGATGATTCAACTATATGGCCCAGGGCTGCACCCAGCAGGGACGGTAGCCAGGCCTGGGCAGGGTCAGCCCTGAATCCAGGTGCTTTCTTGCTCCAAGAAGCCCCAGAAGCACCAGGCATAGTCCATGTCTCTCCGGGGGTCCTGCATCCATCAGGCGTGAGTCAGGGCCTCCCAAACTTTCAGGGGAGCACTTGGCAGGTGGCAAAGGATCCCATTAATCCATGGTCGGCAAACTGCGGCTCTCGAGCCACATGTGGCTCTTTGGCCCCTTGAGTGTGACTCTTCCACAAAATACCATGGCCAGGACAAGTCTATTTTGAAGAAGTGGCATTAGAAGAAGTTTAAGTTTAAAAAGTTTGACTCTCAAAAGAAATTTCAATTGTTATGCTATTGATATTTGGCTCTGTGGACTAATGAGTTTTCTGACCACTGCCATCAATCATTGATTTGGCCCTGGGCTGGGGTGGGAAGTGGGGGTGCAGCTGAGGCCGGAGAGATGCAAACCATGACAGCCCACCATCCCAGAGAAGCCTCGTGTGACCCCAGCATCTCATTGCCTCGCTGTCCCCTTCCACCAGAGACCACAGCTGCCAGCGCTCAGCTTACGGCCAGTCCCACAGTCATGTCTCCACGCTCAGCCTCTGAGGGAACCAGTGCATCGCTCATGGAGTCAGAGGAGAGGACGATGCTGTAATGTTTCCTGATATCTGAACTGCCCGAGCTCCCCACAGTGATGCCTAGAGTCATAGGGCCACTAAGAATGGTAATAGCCCAGCTGGCATGGCTCAGTGGTTGAGTGTCGACCTATCAACCAGGAGGACACGATTCAATTCCTGGTCAGGGCACATGCCTGGGGAGCAAGCTTGATTCCCAGTGTGGGCCATGCAAAAGGCAGCCAATTGATGATTCTCTCTCATCATTAATGTTCCTCTCTCTCTCTCTCCCCCTCTCCTTTCCTCTCTGAAATCAATAAATATTTTTTTAATGAAAACAGCCACTAATACGTATGTTAATATACTATGTGCCAGGCACCAGTTTAAGACCTTTATATGTATTAGTTTCTTTAATCCTAATGACTCTCGCAGCCAAGTCCTATAGTGGTTCTTATTTACTAGAGAAGAAATGGATGCCCAGAGGAGTGAAGGAACATATCCAGGGTCACAGAGCAAACGTGTGGTGGAATCCAGAATTCAAGACAAGGACATCTCAATGCCAGACTGCATGTGCCCTCACACCGCAGGGCTGCCTTCCAAGGTCAAATCCCGTCTCCGAATCTGGGACATCTGCTCTTGTGTCGTCCACCTGCCGGTGTCACAGCCCACAGGGAAAAACTTCCGAGATAATTGCTCTGGGCCGTCAGGAGATTTTGTTGTTTCTTCAAGATGACAGCCACCCTCGGGTGCTGAGAACAGCCTTGGCAACCTTGACTTGGCAGGATCTAATATTGTGGGAAGAAGCAGTCTGCTGGGGACCCCGGAGCCCCTTCTACCCCACAAAGGGCAGAGAAGCAGATGCTGACATTCTAAGAAAATCATCCTCAGATAAACCAAGTACAAACTGTTTCAAGGTCTCCGAAGAAACACAGCTGCCACCATGCTCTGTCTCTCCAGTGAAGCTGTGCAAAGTGAAGATGCCTCCCTCCACCCCAAGGAACCCAGTGGAGACACAGTCGAGTTTTCAGAAAGATTCTTATCCGAACAACAGAAAAAACAACAATCCCATCACACTTATATCAGAATAATGCAATGCCAAATACGTAAACACATTACAAGTTGCTTCTCTGCTCTCTGACCTGGGACATGGACTTGCTCTGCCGCCAGATGAACTAGGTCAGAGCCAGGGCCGGTCAGCCTTTGCCCAGCTGGCCAAGCACCAGGCCCTGAGCTGGGTCTCAGGTCCCTGAGATGAATCAGAAGTTGCTGGCCTCGCCTGATGTGCCCAGCAGAGGCACACGTGTGTGCTAAACAGAGGAGCAACCCCATTCATCTTCATTCGCTCCCCTCTTCCTCTCTCCTCATTCCTCCCACTCAGCAAGGCTCCTCTTCAACCTATATTTTTTAATCTTTATTGTTGAAAGTATTACATATGTCCTCCTTCCCCCCCCCCTCCATTGACTCCTTCCAGCCCATTCCCCCTCCCCCTCAGCTCCAAGTCTTCACCACCCTATTACTATGTCCGTGATTTATGCAGACACATATGCATGCAAGGTCTTTGGTTGATCTCTTCCCACACTCTCACCCTCCCCTGCCTTCCCTCAGCGATTCCACAGTCTGTATTTTGCTTCTATGTCTGTGGATCTATTTTGTTCATTAGACTCCGCATGAGTGGGATCATGGGATACTTGTCTTTCTCTGACTGGCTTTTTTCACTTAGCATAATACTCTCCAGGTCGATGGATTATTCTTCACATGCTCCCTGCAATTAGCAAGCGCTAAACCCTCCTAGGTAGTGGTTACTTCCAAGTAACCATGTAACCCAACCGGGTGGATGGCCTTCGGGGCGCTGATTGTATTTATTCTCTTTCTCCTAACAGGAGGCTGCTTAGTTAAGGGACATGTCGGAGTTGGCAGAGCGGAAGCTGGGCCTTAGCCAGGCTCACTATAGCAAAGCCCTGATCCCATCACGCTCCCAGGCTGGGTGACACTGCCATCTCCAGACATAGTGCTGCATGCTAGGCCCTGTTACAGGATCCTCGCTCTTTGTTTAAGATGTATCTTACTGTTGAAAGTATTATAGACGGCCCTTTTATCTCCCCAGAGATCCCCTCCACCCCACCCCTGCCTCAGCTGCACTATTGTCTGTGTAGAACCCTGACTCCTAAGCCATCAGCTCTGTCCTGCGTGAAGCCAAGGAGAGGAAGGAGACAACAAGTGGTGATTGCAGGTTGGAGAGAAAACTGCCCAGTCAAGGAAAGCAGCAAATGCAGCATCAGGCTACGAACTCTGGGGACTCAACTTCCCTTTCCAGTTCCACCGTCCAGACTTGCCCACCAAGATAAGCCACCTTTTTCCCTTCTAATGAATATATGAAACACATACACACACACACACACACACACACACACACACACACTCACTCCAGTTGCTATGGGAACCATCCTGAGAATTCCCATCTTTTATCCAATTAACGTTTCAGCCTCACTTCTTCTTGAAGTGCAATCCACTTCCACTCACAGAGGACGGTGAGACGGTAACTGACGGGTCTGTTTCCTGTGAGCAGGCTGAGCTTCTGCAGATGGGATCCTCTCTCCAGAGTCTCAGCAGGGGTGGAACTGCTCCCAGTCCGTTCCAGCAGCCACCTCCCTGAGACAGCCAGGGGCTCTGACCCAGCCAGGACCGAGTCCGACAGCAAAGCGCTGGCTTCACGGGAGAACCAGAGGCGACCGCGTCAGGATGGACTCCTGGGTGATTGTAGACAAGTCAGTGTCCATCAAACCTCTCTGTCTGCTATGTAGCCCAGCCCTGCAAACGGGCCTAAAAATGAGCCAATGTTTTTTTTTATTTTTGTTTTTTTTAGTTAATTCTCACCCGAGGATATTTTTTTTCATTGATTTTTAGAGAGAGTGGAAGAGAGAAGGAGAGACAGAGACAGTGATGTGAAACACCGTGTCTCCACGGTGCTGCACATGCCCTGACCAGGGCCCAGGTTGGGGAGGAGCCTGCTACCAAGGTATGTGCCCTTGACATGAATCAAGTCTGGGACCCTTTGGCCTGCAGGCCGAGGCTCTATCCATTGAGCCACACCGGCTAGGGAGAGCCAATGTCTTAAAGAAGATGGGGTGCCATTTACCAGCGGGCAGGAAGACGGGTTCTACACGGAGAGAGAAAGCACACAGAACCTCTAGTACAGCGCCTGGGAGTCTAGGGTAGTCAATTACAATCATTACCACGTGACCCAAATCTGATTATTGTTCAGGGTTTGCGTCCTGCCTGCCTCCTCTGGGCTCGGCAGCTCTCAGGTAATAGGACTGTGATGAATGTTACAAAGAACGGTGAGGGCGCAGGTGACAGATGTTAAATGCACAGTGGTGACGCATGTCAAATAAACCACATTTTCTAATCGCCTCCCGCGTGAAGATGTCCTGCGTGGACAAAGTGTGCAAGGCATTCGGAGTGGCCTTAATCCTAATGAGGATGGTGACAGGCCCACGGCACACCCGGGCACCCAAAGGTCATCCTGTCACTCACTCCCCGGAGGGCCTGGTGAGGGAAGAATCCCTGTCCCCGCTTCAGAGACAGAGTCCCTGAGGCTCAGAGAGCGAAGGCCGCAGCACGCAGTGGCGAAGCATGGACCACCTTAGCACCAGCGCCTGAGCCCAGCCTGCACGGCACCCCTCCCGCAGGAGAGAAGAGAGCCTCGTAGAGGCCCGTGTCTCCAAGTTGCTCACATGAAACAGGCTATGGAACATGTTGATAGTTTCCTGGGAGACTGGAAATCTGTGTGAGGAACACAAAGCGGGTGAAGAATTTCTGCTGAAATGTCCCCTGTCCAGAGCTGTCTTCCTCCAGATTCTCACATAGATACTGCCACACTTGGGGACTGAAGGGTCCCGGGTTCGATTCCGGTCAAGGGCATGTACCTTGGTTGCAGGCACATTCCCAGTGGGGGGGTGCAGGAGACATCTGATCAATGTTTCTCTCTCATCGATGTTTCTGACTCTCTATCCCTCTCCCTTCCTCTCTGTGAAAAATCAATAAAAGATGTTTTTTAAAAAGTATAAAACAGTTTCTTTTCAATCCAGTTCATCTAACACAGCCTCGGCTCTTGTACCACTTTTGATTTTTGTTTTCTGACTTGATGCCATATTTTCCAAATAAGTGATTTCCACATTTGTGAATAAACAAACAATTTACAGTATCTGGTCATTTGCTTTTTTAAATAATATTCACTTAGAGATTTTTTTTTAAAGTGTTTTGCTCACAAATTATCTTGCAGAATGTTTTTCATTCGATTTTTTTTCTGGTTTTTAAAAATATATATTTCAGCATTTGAAATAAGAACCCGTGAGAGTTTCCCCAAAACTGGCATTTGGTAATGTGTTACTTGCTCAACTGAGTCAGGCGACATTGTTATTTTGATTACTTTAAAAAAAATTGTTACTAAAAAATAAAGAATTGTTTCTAGGGATCAAACAGTGGGTGACAAATACCAATCTTCAGCGTAGGATGAAGTTTATATTTTTAACCATAAAATGATGTTAACAAGACAGTCAGGGTCTGTATTCTCCTGGAAAAGTTAGGAGAACTGCCGGCCAGTGACAGAGTGACCTTGATACCAAACCTGACAACAATTAAACACTGTTTTATTCACACTCACTACAAACAGTGCTATGAATCCTGGCAAGTCTAAGCTTCTTGTGCTTATAAAAGTAACACCCTGAGAACTAAATTTTTAAAATTTTTCTTTTATTGCGAACAGCTAACATGTGAGCCAGCCCCCTAACTGGTTTTTCATTGTACAGTTCACAACTGTCAGCTATGGGTGGAAGGGAATGGAGCAGAGTTCTAGAACCCCATATCCTACTAGCCTTTCTCCCTCCCATTTTGGCCCGGGCAACACCCAACATCCTAGTCTTCACTTCCATGGGTGTGACTACTTTATAGACTTCACATCTTGAAGGAGGTTTCTTTATTTAGAAGAATTGTTCACGAACTGACAACCCAGCATGCGGAATGCACTTCCGTCATTCCAATCCCTCCTCAAGCAACTCTGACGGGTGGGCACTGTTGCCATGGAGATTGAGCCACTGCCCCGGCCGTGGCCATAGGAGTGGCAGAGGACTGCAGCCCAGGAAGATCTCACCGGAAGACGGGGTGTTATGGATCTGACTGCAGCAGGAGAAGGTTTGAGGTTACTGCTCGGTTTCTGGCGTTCATTTGTATTTCCTCTGCTCCTCGGTGTTGGTCATGAGCCTCCACTTAGGAGCTACTTAAAACATCATTAAACACCATTCCGTCTCTCTTTGTCATCATTAAGGCAGACATTAAGCTGGTCAGAATTCTCAACCACCCTAGGGAAACCTGGGACAGAATGCCAAGCAAGGCCACGAGACTGTTCATCATTGCACTTCGCTTTCTCCTGAGGGCATTTGCAATACGTGCGCCCATTTTCATCTCCATAGGATTGGACCTAATTTTAAAACTGATCTATCGGGAGGCACTAGGCGAGCCAATTATCTGAGGCCAGCCACCGAGTGCCACCAGACCTTTCCCCGCACAATGGCAATTCCACTAGATTCGCGGCGGATGCTGAGACCCACTCAGTCGCGTGCTGTGTGAGAGGTAGGAAGCCAATTCCATCCATGCTTTTAACTTTTCTCCTTTAATATTGGTCTCACTTACTCATAATTTTTAAATCCAAGTACATGGTGTGATTTTCCATCTTTTGCCCTCCTGGTTTTCTTTTATTTATTTCTTTAATATAAATATATTTATTTTAGAGAGGAAGGAAGAGAGAGAGAGATAGACATATCAATGATGAGAAAGAATCATTGATCATCCATCTCCTGCACGCCCCACACTGGGGGATGAGCCTGCAACCACAAGATATGCCCTGACTAGGATGGAACCGACCATGACCTCCTGGTTCCATAGGTTGATGCTCAACCACTGAGCACACTGGCTGGGTGCCCTCCTGGTTTTTAAATTGACAGTGTTTAAAGGATTTTTTTCTTCTTACTGACGTCCTTTTTCTTAGGAATGTTTTATTTTTCCTTGTGAGCTAGAGAATTGACCAAAAATCAGCATTAGCCAATAGAAAAGGCCCCTTCCTGAGCTTCCAGTTGCATCCAGTTTCCTGGTGGGCACTGTGTGTCTTCTCCTTGGTGGAGAGCATTGACTACTCAATGCCGGGTCTCAAGCATCACGCTCACTGGGGAGATATAAGGCTGAAGAACACTAAGCAGCAAAAGGTGTTGAAAATAAAAAACAGCGTGGGTCTTGGCATTCAATCCAATTCAAATCCAGGCTCCACGATTTGCCAGAAGCATGACTTCAGTCAAGTTACCTAAACCTGTACAACGCAGATCATCATACTTGAGTTACAGAGCCATCTCAAAACCTACAGAACAATGCTTTAAAAGTGGCAAAATGAAAAGGAAAAAAAAAAGTGGCAAAGTATCGTGTAAAAATGGTGTCCTTGCTTCCAAAGGGCTGTGCACACAGACCACAAACTACGAAGAGCCCTCTCTAAACGACACCTAGCCACCGCACACAGACAGGGCGCCTCTCTCCACAGAAACTCCACCCCGAGATGTAGGACCCGCCCACGTGGCCAACAGAGAAGAAGTGTCCATCAGCCTCATGGGATCGCCTGGCTGTGGAGCACACTCACTAGAAAAAGATTTGCCCGTTTCTTTGTAAAGGCTGCCAAAACAACAACACAGAGAGAAGGAAGAAGGAAGTTTCCAACTCCCTCAGCCAGAGATCCCTAACCTTGACCTACAAAGAATGCTTACCATCCCAGAGCCCAAGCTGAGGTCCATGCTATTGGTTATTATGATACGTTGAGCAGGACCAATAAATGATGCAAGGAGTCGTTGTCAAGGCCAAAACTGGGAAGGATGCGAGATGTGGCCTCACCTGTGGTGGGGCCAGATGTCCCTGCACACACAGCAGTTCCACCCAGGAGAAGAACCCCAAATCCTGAAACTGAGTTTCTATAGAAACACAGGAAGCTACGGCACAGCTTCCCACCTCCCTTCTGGAGACAGACAGACAGACAGGGGTGGGAATCACACAGTTTGTTCTGAATGCACACAAACTCTGTGGTGGGGGAAGAGAGGAAGGCTTCTAACCTGGAACATCAGCAAACGTCTCTGAGGAGATGGTAATGCAGCGCAGTCTCTGGACGGCATTCCCCTTAGACTGGGGCAGATGGCCTGGAGGAGAGAGGGCGTTCCCTTTCAGTCTAGTTGGTGGCTTTCTCCTGCTCTGAAGGCCTGACACATGCAGGAACGCCAGGAAACCCAGGGGGGACTGTGTTCCAACACTAATTAGCCGAGCAAGGAATTACAAACCCAGGAAGCACATGCTGGGCCAGGTGCTGTGAGGTGGCGGGCACACCTCTCTCCAGGCTGACACAGGAGTGAAGGGCCCTGGTGCGGAGATCTTCTCACACAGAGTGTCCTCCCCCCATGGGAGCCTCTGGGGCCATCACCTCCATGACAGAAAGAGGGTAGCGGACCACCTGCTCCACTTCCCCCTCTGGATCTCAGGGCTGCCCTTTGCCTGGCCCCATCGCCAAGCAAGGTAAGCCATAGTGAGAGCAAATTCAGCCAGGCCCACCCAGTCAGTCACCCCGGATCCCCAATTGGAGCCCGTGTCCAGCGTGGGTCCTGCTCAGCCTCGTTCCCCAGAGATAATGCTAACCTCCCGTGTTTTATGGGAAATTGCAGTTTTACAAGAAACGTTCACATCTACCTTACTTAATACTCAAAACAACCCTGTGAAAATGGCAGAGCAGGCTCGCTAACTCCCTATGTTACGGACGGAGATAACATGTCGCTCCATGGAGCAAATAACCCACAAGCAAATGCAGAAGCTGGTGGCTGGCAGGAACAGGAGGAAAGCCCATTTCCTGTCTTCAGATGCTGTGGCTTGGCATGAAGACAGCGCCCCCTCGTCACACCTGCAGAGACCAATACAAGCAGGAGATCTCACAATCTAATATTCTGGCTCCTTCCTGGCTCCTTCAAAATATTAAATGGTGAATACAATTATTTTCCAAAGCATTGGCTCATTTTCCTATTGTTCTTGCTATTGTTTTAATTGTTTAAATCCTACAATAGTTTTGGTGATTGTGGAGTTTGAATGTTTAACCTTTTTCACCTTGACATAGGCATAAGAGAATTGGGTTACACTTCATCTTCCTTTCTTAATCAAGGAGTTAATCAAGTCACTAATAATGGCAGTTATGATGCAAGAGTATTCCTAAACTTTGCTCCTGAGAGTGCAAGGTTGGAAGTTATTTGTATGCGTAATAATTGATATGCATATCCAATGAGTCAACCTTAGCTCCTGAGAACCAGATAAAAAAAAAAATCTCTCCTCTTTTCTTGAAATAAAAAAGTTGTTTTGCCTAGTCTTTTCCTTATTATTTCAATGCGCCCGATTTTTAGTAATTTTACACAGAATTTCATGCATAAACAGGAAAGTATTTCATGCAAAGAGCTGCAGCTTTTGAGTCCTGTAAATTTGTCACATCAACTGTGATTATGCACATAAAAGAATGCTCTTTCTGCATCTCAATAAGCCACGAAATAGTCTGGTTCAAAGCATACAGTTTAATGAAATGGTAATGATTTCATTAATATATCAAGCCATGTCTAATTCCTTTCAGGGAACATAGGACAATTTACATTCACTCAGAATACACAATAAGTAAATAGTCCAATTGGCAATAGCTTAAATGGGTACTCACAATCAAGAGTCCTAATAGAGACATGTTTGCAAAATCATTAGAGATTATTATAAGGGAAAATGAATGGAGGTATAATGTTGAGATGGCAGCGAATTTGGGTTTCTTTCTGGTTATAATTATAATGAGATAATAATTAAGCCAAAATTCAAAGACTCGCTCATCAACGTTTTGTATTCATGACTATCTAACCTTTGTTACAAGGTACAAGTCCTTCCTTCATATCCGTTTTTTTTTTTTTTCCTAATCTTTTTTATTGTAAGTATTATACATAGGTCTCCTGTTTTCTCCTGTTAACCTCTTCCAGCCGCTCCCATCACTCCTCCCACCAACTCTCACCACCCCATTGTCTATGTCCATGGGTTATGCACAGATGCATACAAGTTCATTGGTTGATCTCTTCCCACCCACCCTCCCTGCCTTCCCTATGAGGTTCAACAGTCTGCTCCTGCTTCTATGTCCCTGGGTCTATTTTTGTTTGGATCATATCCCTTTTTCATTATCCGTTGGGGAGAGCTTTGTTAGAGGGCAGCTGGAGGGAGAGAAGCTGCATTTGGAGAGACAGAACCAGGTTGTGCAGACACATGGAAACCAAGAGGGATGATAAAGCTGTGCCTTGCTCCATGGCCTCTCTGCCAGGCACTTCACAAATGTGTCATCTTATTTTAACCTCGTGGCAATCCTACAGTCTTTACAATCATCTCCCCATTTTACAGATAAGGAAATCAAGGCTTAGAGAGGTGGAGGAAGCTTTCCAAGTGCATGCAGCTACTCTCTCGAAACTGGAAGGTGAGCTTATTCTGTTTACCTCCCAAGTCCATGCTCTTCCTCGAGCTACCACACCATCGGAGATGTCTCTAAGGGAAGAGCTGCTTCTGAAGGGAGAAAAGGCCAACAGCTTTAAATGCCCCAATGGGGCTGAAGATAAAGAGGGCAGGACTTCGCTGGGAAGGGATAAAGTCCTCAATAATATTTCCGGGAGCTGATCCATGGACTTGTGAAGGAGGAAATCCTATTGCGAAGGGTGGTGTGAGGCGTAAATGGAAGCCAACACCAGCAACTCTCTCAGGACACATGGGGATGAAAGGTGCGCCAGGAGCCGGAGGGGAAGCAGAGATGAAAGAAGCTGGCTTCGGGATGGAAATATGAGAATTGGGAGGCGGGACAGAGATGAAAGCAAGAACAGAAGTAAGGGGAGCCCAGAGGGAGGGCGGGAACTCTGGCAGAGGTTGACCCTGAAGTTAAGCGGAGCTGTGCACAAGAACAAAGTGGATCAAAGCACAGAGGGGAAAGCAGAGAGCACTCCATTCCCGAGAGCGAAGGTGATGAGGAAGATGGCGAGCAAGAAGGGAGTCGAGTTTGTTCTTCTGGATTTAGAGTCCTCAGAGCTCAGATATGAGAAATGGCTTTTAGGGCTGAAATGACTGCTGGATGGCATCTCCTTTATTTCCAGACATCTAAAACAAAACTTGGTGGCAAGGGTTAGGGAGAAAGTATTATAATCCTGCTAGCATTACATTCTGAAACTATGGAAATCTGAAGCAGAGAGATGAGTTAAGAGTCATTAACAGATTAAAATCAACCACCACCTGCCCAGACGGTGTGGCTCAGTGGTTGAGTGTTGACCTATGAACCAGGAGGTCACAGTTCGATTCCCGGTCAGGGCACATGCCCAGGTTTTGGGCTTGATCCCCAGTAGGAGGCATGCAGAAGGCAGCCGATCAGAGATTCTCTATCATCATTGATGTGTCTATCTCTTTCTCACTCTCTCTTCCTCCTTGAAATCAATAAAAATATTTTTTTAAATCAAGCACCACTTACCCAGTGCTATACAAAATTTCACAATACAGAGATAAGTAGGACAGTGTCTTTGGAGAAACAGCGTGCAGTGGGAGAGACAAAGGAATAAATACTTGTCACTACAGCAATGAGTGCTCTACAAAAGGCAATACAAAAGGAAGGAACACAGCAGCATCTATAATATTACATCACCATTTCCTCAGGGCCTACCACAGAGCAGGATCTGCGTTGTTGTGTGTTATTGACTAAAAGAATCCTGCCTGAGGGGGCCTAGCCCTTGAAGGATGCCTTCCTTACCTCAGTCTCATTGGGAGGGTCTTTGGGGGCCAACCTAGAGCTTATTTGAGCATTCACCCTCCTTGGCCCTGAGTGAAGAGACAGAGAGACTGGTTAGAACAAGCAGATCTGGCTCACCAGCTGGAGACCACACAGGCTCCGCTCCTGGCCGCTGGCACCTGCTGCAGAACTCCGGACAGCAAGCAGCAGGTTAGAAGCACCAAGTTCCTAAGAGCTGAAGGCTTGACTCTAGCAGAGGTCATCCCAAGGCTCTCTGAGGTCAAGCAGAAAGAGGAGATGCTTTTTATTCAGCATAACTGGTCCCAGGTTGGTCACGGACCAGCAGAGTCATCTTGAGGGTCAGGTTGCCCAAAAAAACAGACTCCGAAATGGAGAATTGTGAGCTGATGGTTTCCCGGGGATGGCTCTTGGGAACATCTCCTGAATGGGGTGTCCCATCAACCTATTGGTTCATAAACTAGCCCCGTGCTGGCCAGACTACAGTGGCTTTGTGGTTGAATGCTATCTTCCAGGGCCAATCTCCATTCCCTGTTCTTTCTCAGACTTCTCCTGCATATACCCTCAGGCTCTTATTCTTACATGCCGGTAGAAACCTTATGACCATTTTCTCAACCCCCAAAATGAGAGACTCTCATTGAAATGGCATTAACCTTTAATACGTTTAAGGTAATTAACAATTTTGTGATAGGAAGCCTTCTTTTCCAAGAATATTAGTAGTCTACTTTTTGGTTTAGACCGATTTTCCATTTTTAAATAAGGTCACTATAGTTTTCTTCATATATATATATATATATGTATATATATATATATATTATATATTTACATATATATATATATTTACTACATTTCTTGCTTTATTTACTCTTAAGTACTTTAAATTTTCAGTACTATAAATGAATTATTTTTCATGTTGGATAAGAAAAGTAACATTCATTTTTGTAGGTAGGTCCTATATCATATTTTCTTAATAGTTGTGGTAATATTATTACTCCCTGGGGTTTTCAAACACAAATTATAGCATAAGCTCCAAGATATAATTTTACTTCTTCTTTTCAAGTGTTTGTAGCAATTTTTATTTTATTTTATTGTGATTTTGCATTCACTGAAACCTCCCTGATCATGTTAAGGAATGAAGGGATAGTAGCCAAGCTATATGGTTCCTGGTTTTAATTGAAATGATTTTTTCATTTAAATAATGTTTAGCAGCAATTTCTAGTTGTTGATATTGCCATTGTGATTGGGTTTCATCTTATCATATTTAAGTACTTCAACATGGTTCTCATTTTTTTAAAATATATTTTTTATTGATTTTTTACAGAGAGGTAGGGAGAGGGATAGAGAGCTAGAAACATCGATGAGAGAGAATCATCGACCAGTTGCCTCCTGCACAACCCCCACCAGGGATGTGCCCGCAACCAATGTACATGCTCTTGACTGGAATCGAACCCAGGACCCTTCAGTCCGCAAGCCGACGCTCTATCCACTGAGCCAAACCGGTCTCGGTGGTTCTCATTTTTTTATTAGGAATTGCTGCCGGATTTTATGAAGTGTCTTCTAAGAATTTATTATTATGACCAGAAGTTTTTTCTCTCTCAGTTTGTTAATATAATGGATAATATTTGCATGTTTCATTGACATCAAACTTTAGTTTACTAGAAGAAAAAAAACTGCCTTGTGTCACATGTTATTCTTCTGATACACTGCTGGGTTCTATTGGCTAATATTTAGAATGTTTGCATTTATATTCAGCAGTGCAGTTGCTTTATAGTTCTGTTGAATAGACCAATTACTGCCGAAAGACCTGAAAGATGATTAAAGGACTGCCATTAAAAAACTCATCCGGAACTTATGAGCTCACAGCTGCGTTTTCTCTATCCTTTAAACAACAGATAATGGCATTGTTTTCTAATCTGGTGATTTTCAAACTTTACTATGAATAAGAATGACATTAAGATCTTGGTGAAAGCAAGCGGAGGCCCAGGCCTGTGGTCCTTCAAGCCTAGGTCTCTGCTCCCTAGCAGCCTCGCAGCGGATGCTGACACGCCAGAATTTGAAAACGTCTCTTCTAAACGGTTTAGGAAGCTCTGATTCATTTGTGAAGCACCCCACAAACTCCCCAGAAAACTAACACCAAGATCAGATAAAGCTAGGGAATAGTTATGCTTTTAAAACAAAAATCAGATTGTGTCAATTTCCTGCTTAAAACCTTTAAAGCATTTTCCACTGCACTGGAATCAACCCCAAATTCCATCCTTGGGCCCATGAAACCTGGCACCACTGGCCATGCCACATCCCTGCTCTTTGAGCCACAGCTTTTCCATCCTCACACCCAGCAAGCTCAGCCCACTTTAGTTTCCTCCATTGGGAACATGCTTTCTCCAGATGTTGGCATGTTGGCATGCTCCCTCCTTCTTGACAGCCATCAGCCTAGGACAGGCAAGTCTTTCCTTAACTACAGTCTTGAAGTAAGCAGGTTCTGATGTTTTCCCTTTGTTCTCTGTTCTCTCTCTCTCTCTCTCTCTCTCTCTCTCTCTCTCTCTCTCTCTCTCTCTCTCTCTCTGTCTTTCTCTTCCTAAAATGTAACCTCCACAATAGCAGGGAGCTCATCTGACTTATTTACCACTGAATCCCCAACACCTACAATAACACCTGAAACGTTGAGCAGATGGATTTATTCCCTTATTTGTCTACAGGCTTCTGGAAGCCACACTTTTTCCTGGCTCAGACCTGTGGCCCCAGAGCCTGTGGCAGAGCATGTGCTCAAAAAACTTGCCAAATGAGCCAAATGAACGCTTGTTGGTTTTTACTTGGCTCTGGAAAGACGCATACTGAAGGGTTGTTGGTTTTAAAATACTGCTTTCCAAGCTTGTCGGGAATCAAACCCTGAGAAACAGGAGGTGAGCCTGGCCTGAGGAGGAAGATCCCGCCAGGAGGGTCAGCCACAAATCCACACCCAGACACCTTCTCCCAAATGTGCGTCTACCCTTGGACACGTAATTGAATCATAAATCTCGCACCGAAATGAGCTGGAAACGGTCGTCTGGTGCAGACTCTCTGCCTTCGGGCTGGTTCACCATCGTTATCCCTCACTTTACAGATGGAGCTTGTTAGCAACAAAAGGAAATAGAGACCTTGGGACTCAAAAGGGGGGAAATGAGGTAAAATACAGAAGTGGAAGCAGAGTCATTCCAGCCAGCTCCTGGGAGAGGTAGAGGAACTGGAGGAAGCTGTGTCTGGGCTCAGAAGCACATCTGCCGGAGGAGCAGGGAGCGGAGTGTGCTGACCAGATGCCACCTGCCTGGTCACCAGCTGTGCATGGTGTGTGTTTCTTCCCTGTGGGTCCTGGCTAAGGGTCCTCAGGTGCCACCACACAGAGCGGGCGGGGGCTGGGGAAGCCGAGTCACAGAGAAAGGAGGGGGTGACGACAGCGAATGATTCTGAACCAAATACTGGACGTGTGCCAAAGGAGATTTCAGGGGCTGTCATCACCAATATAAAAAGTAACTATTGCCGAAACCGGTTTGGCTCAGTGGATAGAGCGTTGGCCTGCAGACTGAAAGGTCCCGGGTTCGATTCCGGTCAAGGGCATGTACATTGGTTGCAGGCACATCCCCAGTAGGGGGTGTGCAAGAGGCAGCTGATCGATGACTCTCTCTCATCAATGTTTCTAACTCTCTGTCCCTCTCTCTTCCTCTCTGTAAAAAATCAATAAAATATATTAAATTTTTTAAAAAAGTAACTATTAACGGAGATGTGTTCATTAGTGGGGAAGCAGTGATAAGTTCACTATGCACGTGGGTATTTAAGCATCCTGTTGCACACCTTACATCCATAGGATTTTGTTTTTTAATAGGTTTTTATTGATTTCAGAGAGGGAGAGGGAGAGAGAAATAGAAACATCCATGATGAGAGAGAATCACTGACCGGCTGCCTCCTGCACGCCCCACACTGGGGCTGGAGCCCACAACCCGGCCTGTGCCCTGACCGGGAGGCGAACCATGACCTCCTGGCTCCTAGGTCAACATTCATACCCTGAGCCACTCTGGCCCAGCATTATTTTATTTTTTTAAAATGGAAAGGAAAAATGGACGAAGGAAGCAGGCCTTGTGTTCACAGAGGCCTCCAGGGATGGACGCCGCACTGAGGGAGAGGAGTGAGGGCCATCGGTCTCCGCCCTGAGTCTTGTGCATGTCGAATGGTTAAAGATCAGAGAGAATCGATGACTCCAGCAAGGCCAAAGGGAATAGGAAGAAGAGGAAGCTGGCGGAGTGTAGACCTGGCTTCCAGCCTGTCTCGCCACTGCGGACCTGAGAGGCCTCCACGACTCCGTTTGGAGTCTCAGACGGGCCCCTTCGCTGACACTCCATCATTTGATCACAAATATAAGAAGCGAACGTATATTCTCAAGACCTTCTCCTGTGGGTCTGGGAAGGTGATGGAGGGAGTCAGCTTCTCCCCGGATCACACTCGGCATGTCCATGGGTGAGGCTGGCTCTGTGGGCCCGGTCAAGCCTCTTCTCCAGGACTCCCTCCTCAGTGACCAGCAAAGGAAAACCCACTGCAGTGGCTATTCTTGATGCTCAAAACATCATGCACCTTCCCGTCCATCCACGCTCGTCTCAGGTACTTAGACTCTGGGCTCATTGGTGCCAATAGATAGGCCCTGGTCATTGGCCTTCCTTTTTCTCTGCACAGGGACACATGAGCATGCAGACTTGCTAACGTTGTGGACAGAGATTCTGTGGGTCCCTGTAAAACCAGCCCTTCCTCGGGGGAGACGCTATCGCCACTTGGTTATTTCCGTCTGCTTTTATTCCGTCAATTCACACAGACACAGAAACAAAAAGACTTTTTTCTAATTTTTTAAAACACGAATGCACATTGTTCTATATTTCACTGTTTCACTTAATAACTTACTCCAAGATCTTTCCACATCAGCATGTATTGATCTAATTTATTCTTGTTTTTAATTGATTAATTTGAAAGCGAGAAGGAGAGAAAGAGAGAGAGGGAGGGAGGAAGTGAGAGAGATAGAAAGAGAGAGAGAAAGAGAGAGAGAGAGAGAGAGAGAGAGAGAGAGAGAGAGAGAGAAACATCAATGTGCCATTGCACTTTTTATACTTCAGTGGTTGCTTCTTGTATGTGTCCTGATCCAAGATTGAGCCTACAACCTTGGCATATCTGCCCAGCAGGGCCTAATTCAATTCTTTTCAGAGTACCATAGACTGCATTCACCTGTTGATGAGTAACTAGGTTTATTTGTGTGGTTTTCCCCCCCCAGTTTTTCACTCATAATCAATACTATAGTACAAACTCTCATACTGTTTCATAATATACACATGGAAATGTTTCCTTAAGGTAAACATTGCAAGGTTGGACTACTGGATTAAAAGTGTATACAAATTTTAAATCTAGGTAGAAATCATAAATTGCCCTCCAAAAATTCAACTTATATTACTCTCACCAACCATAAATGAAAGAAGTTGCTTTCTTTTAACTTTTCTAATATGTAATAGTATCAATATTTTAGATTTTTTCAATATGTTGTATTTTTTATAACACCTCATTTTTGTTCTAATCTATATGTCCTTGATTACCAGTGACCTTGAGTCTTGCCCATATGTGCAGCCCTGGTGCCTCACACGGCTACTGTTATAAAATAAATACCAGTATTTTTATAAGTTTTCCAAATACAACAGCAAGTGCAAACTCTGTTTACCAGGTGATGTGCCAGAAGATACACGGGCACTGTGTAGACTCTTCCTCATGAACTCCTTCAGCTGCCCTCTGAAGCCATTCTTCCCATCCCACTCTATAATGAGGACACGAGCGCCCTGCAAGACTAAGGCCTCAAGGTCACAGCCATAAGACGCCACAAATGCCAGCCCGGGTCTGACTCCAGAAACTGAATCACATTCCACCGCCTCACCCCAAATCTGGGCCCAGCACCTACTCTGTGCAGGGAGCGGCGGGGTTTCTGGTCATCAGCGCTGTGCCCACGCCAGGCATGACCAGCAGACATGACGTGGGCACCGGCGGTCACCAGCACCCCCCTCGTTGCACGCAGGGCCCTCTGGCCTCCTCCCGCGGCTCGCGTGGTACTCACCGGGACCCTTTGGGGAGAGAGCGTGGGAATCTGCGGACTCTGTCCATCCTCATCCTCATCGTGCGGATGTGGACCCGAGGCTCAGAGAGGCGGGAGCTGGCGGGCGCTGGAGATGCCCAGTGTCCGGGCGCCTAGGTGAGAGAGACAATGGGATGACTAAGGGAGGTCCCTGCAGGCTGAGCACAGGGAAGGTTCTGGAAGGGCAGAACTCAACAGGAGCCCAGGCTACGGGAAGGTTTAGGGGGTGAGGGAACACAAAGAATCCATCTGATGCTTTGACGTGTCAGATGGAAATATGACCGCTGACCCTGCACCTTTGAGTCCTGACACCAGGGGAGTGAGACGTGACACGGGGGGACAGCGGGCATGTGGGTGACTGGGACCCTGAGGACATATCACTGAGCCCAACAAAGGCACCGCAGGGCGAGTCTCCCTTGGTGGATCCCCAGAAGGCTCACAGCCCCGCTGGGCCGCCTGGCCCCAAGGGACGTGTGACGGGGCGGACCCCACAGTGGAAGGAGAAGGCGGTCTGAACCAGTTAGCAACCCAGTGTCTCACTTCTGCAAACGTCACAGGAAGCCCTGATCGGCGAAGGTGGCTGAGGGCCCTGCGGCTGCGTCTTGGCCGCCCTGGTGGCGGAGGAGTCCCCCTCGGCTCTCCTCGGGGACACACGGACACACATCTGGGCAGCGGGTGGTCTCTCGTGCAAACAGACCCAGCGGGAGCCAAAGACCCAAATCCCAATGCAGACCTGACTGGCCAGCCGGGTGTCTCTGAACAAGTTTCTCATCTTCGCTGAAATGCAGGTTCCTCCTCTATGAGATGGGAACAGCGATGCTGTCCTCAGAGGCCACGCGAGGACTGAGGGGACGACAGAAGGAAGGCACACGGGGCTGGCGTGGCACCCACGTCCCTGAGGTGGCACCCAGCTCAGACAGGCTGAACACAGGGCGACCAGGGCAGGCTCAGCCTCCGTGCTAACATCCTCTGAGGCGCCTTCGGCTCAGAAACATCCGAGGATTCGGAGTCCCCGGGGAGGGTTTAAGGAAATAGCTGCATATGATTTCTCGGCTAATCTGGCTTCCCTGTGGGTGGGAGAAGATTAGAGGGTTCCGGAAACTCAAAGGCTGATCACTGCAAATCCCACCGGGAGCCCCGGGGCTGCAGCCCGGCTCCGCGTTCTGCGCACAAGCCACGGAGTTTCCGATAAGCATTTCACGAGAAGTGAGGGGTTTCCAGAGAGCTGTGACTTTAAATCCTCGGAAGCAGGGAGCTGAGCTCTGCTCACAGCCTGTATACCCAGCAGGCCTCAGCCTGAGCCATGGCTGTACTTCCCGGCCCAGCTCAGATGCTACCCCCACCCCGCCCCCGCCCCCACCCCCACCTCCACCCCCACCCCCTGCTGCAGGAAACCCTTCTCCCTTGGCCTCTGAGGGGCAGGACTCAGAACCTGCAGCCCTGGGAGCTGACCATTTGGGTAACTTCCCTCCCCGCCCCACCTCCAAGCGCTACTAGAGGTGAGGAGGTGAAGATGCGATCTGCAGGGGGAGAGGTGTGAGTGAGGCCTCTTCAAGGTGATCAGTCTTCTCTCCGGAGGGAGGGCAGATGGGCGGAGAGAGGAGGGTGATGGGCATGCAGTTGGGAGGGATTAACCGGCCAGCCCACAGCACCGCCTGTGCCCCTGCAGGCCCACCCAGCTCTAGGCCTTTGTGGGGCGCTCTGGAGCCTCGAGGATCTGCGGGGAGCAGGACTCTACCAGCTGGGGAGGCCTGACCAGCAGGGAGTCTCTCCCCACTGCAGGGTCACACTGCCAGCATTTCCTGCCTGCCTCCCCCAGCTCTCCATCCTCACTCCCAGCTCGCCCCCTCACCCGCAGCTCTCCATCCTCATCTGTGCCGAGGCGCCCTAAACCTCAGCAAGCTCGAACAGCATGGCACGCCCTCAGGTCACCATGCAGGCCTCTGTGCCCGTGTGCACACAGCTCCCTGTGCCAGGAAGCCTAACCCCCCGCCCCTCCTCACACCACACCGGCTTTTTTTACTAGGGAGCTCATGGCTGTTCCAAGGATGTAAAAGTTCCCTGAGAGTTAGAAGACCTGGGCTCTGAGTCTAGCTCCACAGAGGACTGGTGGCCCTCTGCTGGCCAGCCTGCCCTTCACACTCAGCTCACTCTGTCACCTGCAGGGAACCCCACCCGCGCTGGCCACCAGGGCTCCTGCTCGCACCCTGCAGAGCCCCACCTGGGCCGCCTTCCCCGTCTGTTACCTGAGCACGAGGCTGCAAGAGGAGGCCCTGCTGTCACCCTCTGCTCTCAGCCCAGAGCAGGCAGCAGGGGTGGGGACAGGTGGGTGGATAAATGAATGAATCAATGTGAATCCACAGGTGAGGAAACTGAGAAATTCTCACACAGACTCTTCCTAACAAAGGGCCCGGCTGGACAGAGAGAAAAACGAAAAACTTCCCTTTGCAAGTACATAGAGTGCACACAGCTCCCTCCCCCCGCCTCCCAGTTGCCTTTCCAATGATTGGGATTCCAAATGACAGCATTAGCATTCCGGAGACGGACTACCTGTGAAGGTGCTGACGCGGCGTGGTGCGGAGCAGGGAGGAGGAGGTCTCCATGGCTGAGCTCCCACATGATGCAGAGCGGACGGCAGCTGACGTGGCAGTGACCCCACAGCCAGTTATGTCTGCTGTCCCCACGCCCATGGACGGGCACGTGCAGAAGGAGGACCGGCAAATCTCTCCGTCACTGGGGTTTCTCCCAGGATAGAAAATAAACGCCGTCTGCGGCAGAACAGACAAGGGGCTCAGCGGAGGACAGAACTGAGACGTCACAAAACCACCAGAAAGGCAGGGTTCGCTTCTGAGGTTGCCATGGAGAAGACGGAGAAACAAGTTTAACCCAGGAATCGGAACGCCAAGCCTTTCGTCCTGACTCTCGGATCTCTGGCAAATTGCACGAGACTCAGTTTCCCCGTCGGCACAGCGGGGTGGACATCGGTGCTGCCTGCCTCCCAGAGTGGCTGTGGGGTGTTAAGAACTGCATTCCTTTCCTAAGCGGCAGGTAACTATAGAGACAGTTACCCGCTCGGCCAGGGCCCGCTTCCAATATGTTCACACGAGGGCAGCAGGAGGCTTCCTGTCATGTAGGACAAATCTGACGCACGTTTCCCTTCCCGCATTCAGCCTTCTGTCTGAAACGACAGGCAAACCCGTTTGCTAGCATCAACGCAGAGCTGGGGACAGGCCGGCACCTGGCACGGAGATGTCACCTGCTGACAGGCGCTCCCAAAAGGATCACGTATCGGAATCGGATTTCCAAGGAAAGAGCCCCTGCTGCCCAATTAGCAAAGACGAATCAATTTCTAAATATGATCCCCTCCCACATAAATATCAAGACCTCAATCACGTATTTCCGGAAGCATTCCAAGCAGACAGACTGACCTGACAGGGATGGGGTGTGTGTGTGTGGGGGGAGGGGGGGGATCGTTGACCACCAGCACTGGGCCAGGCCAGTGAGAATGCAATCCCAGGCCTCGGAGCTCAGTCAACAAGCAGGTGTGGGGACAGTGTGAGTGGAGCTGGCCGAGCCTGAATCCAGTGCTGAGGGAGCACCGAGAGGGAGGCCGTGTGCTGTCCAGTGTTTGTGGGCAGTCTTTCTCCTGATCACAGGGACTCACCATCCACTGGAGCACCTCGGAGCACCCCGGGGTGTTTCGCTTGGTCACCTGAGGGCATGGAGAAGTGCTCCCTCCCCCCTCTCAAAAACTCCTTCCCCTCAGCCTCACATGCCAGGCCTGAGAGCCATGGTGGAGGAGCAGGGGGTTCAAGTCTTCCACAGTCTGGGCTGGGGAGAGACGAGGCCTGTGTGTAGTGGGCCCTTGGCACTGGGCACTGCCACCCGCCGCCTCCCTGTCTCAGTGGATCCTCATGGGCTCCATCCACCCCGCCACAGGGACCCACAGCATCCTCCCGGGATGGGCAAGAATCCCCTCCCCCTTGTCCCCTCTTGGTGATTCCCGTCCACTGGCCCCTCTGCTGCTTGGCTGCGAGTCCCTGCTGCTTTTGCTGTATTTGGAGTGGACTAGGTGTTCAGTTTTCCAAAGGCTCTTTATGTCTCTACTGAGGTGATCATAGCTTTTCACCTTTGGGCTTTTAAGAGGTGCGTTACGTGGATCGATTTCCAGATGGGACGCCCACAATGCTCTCTTCAGATGCGTCCCGTTTTGCATGGTGCGTTACCCTTTTTGACAGCAAAGACCTTGGTCCCTGATCTTCCCTGAAGGCAGGTGCGTCAGTGTTCCTGGAGAATGTCAGTGCGTGGCTCTGTTTTCCAGGGGTGTCTCTGTTCGGCTTAGTGTTAGGGTGAGATAACCTTACACAGGGAATTTGGGAGTGCTCCCTTGTCTATTTGCTGTAAGAATTTGTGTCAATCGATATCATTTCCTCCTTAAAGAGCTGGTGTCTCTCACCACTTCAGTACATGAATCCCAGTTACTTATAATTCCGTCAGGCGGTCTCCTTCGGCAACAGCGGGGCTGGGCTCTTCCAGCGGCTCTTGGGAGAGTGTGGCTTTCCCTTACCTCCCATACACCTCCTGATTTTTAAAAAAATGTATTTTATTGATTTTTTACAGAGAGAAAGGGAGAAGGATAAAGAGTTAGAAACATCGATGAGAGAGCAACATCGACCAGCTGCCTCCTGCACACTCCCTACTGGGGATGTGCCTACAACCAAGGTACATGCCCTTGACCAGAATCGAACCTGGGACCTTTCCATCCACAGGCCGACGCTCTATCCACTGGTTTCGGCCACCTCCTGATTTCTTGCTGAACGTAAGGCATGACGCACAGCCAGTGTGGCTCAGTGGTTGATTAGCATCAAACTATGAACCAGGAGGTCACAGTTGCATTCCCGGTCAGGGCACATGCCCGGCTTGCAGGTTCGATCCACCTGTTGGCTGGTGAGTGCAGCCGGAAGAGAAATTCCCAGCTGGGAGCCCAATCGGACGGAGTGTGGGAGGCTGTCCTCCCACCGGCTTGTGACGTGGGTGGTGCCCATCCCGGAGGAGGCAATCACAGGGTTTGTTTACAGAGACCGTTTGTTTGCGAAACTCCTTCTGGTGTAAACCACTAAGCCTCCCATTTGTAGCTCCCCATCTGTGGTCCTGCCGGGAAGATAAGCAAACCTGGAGACTCCTCCGGGAGAAGTGGCACATGGTTAAACCTGCCGCAGTGCCCACAGATTGGGAAGAACGACTAGGGGTAAAACATGCCATGTAAGTGCAGCACATGCCCAGATGCCGCAGTAAAGGGCTGCCACGTTATTTGGAGAGAATCTCCCATCCTCCATAGCTGATCACCCTCAACAGCTGATCAAATTCCTCATCCTCTCATCATCCCCGACTGAGAGCTGATCGCCTGGCCTGCCTTCAGCCAGAATCCTATCAGGCCTGTTTAGCAAGAATCCCCCTCTCCTCTCAGCAATCCCCATGCACCGGCCCCTCCCTGCTCCTTGGCTATCTATCTCACTTCCCCTGACACATCCAGAGAGGAGCCACCCCTGCCCCAGTGCCAACCCCCTGCAGGGGCCTCTTTTTTTTATTGATTTTTTACAGAGAGGAAGGGAGAGGGATAGAGAGCTAGAAACATCGATGAGAGAGAAACATCGACCAGCTGCCTTCTGCACACCCCCTCTTGGGGATGTGCCCACATCCAAGGTACATGCCCTTGACCGGAATCGAACCTGGGACCCTTCAGTCCACAGGCCGACGCTCTATCCACTGAGCCAAACCGGTTTCGGCCTGCAGGGGCCTCTTGAACACCGTCTTCTGCACCGGCTATCACTGGGGTCGGAATAATGCATGCTGACAGTCCCAGGCTCACCGTGCGGACCTGAAGGGAGTCTTTTCCTGGGCAGAGTTGATGTCATACTCACCCTTTTTTTATTTTATTTTTTCCATTTATTTTTTTATTTTGATTTATTTTTTCCTTCTTTCTCTTATTTTACTTATTTTTTGTCATACTACTCTTTCAAGCCCCCACGTCTATTCCATGTCAGTTCTCACGGACGGTCCGCCTGTGACGGTAGCTGTTGGGAGGAGGGAGAGGAGCGGTTTTTATTCTGACCCATCAGGCACTGCGCCTGAGAGAAACACACCTGCTCGCCAGAAGAGGAAAGAATGGAGGACACACACGTTTCGCCTCGTTGTCTCCAATTTGTCCAAACGCTTGTCCCGGGTCCTCAGGGCTCCCTAATCCAGCCCGGCAGTGAGGCTGCTCCGGGGATTGCGAGGTGGCCCAGAGAAGAGATTCCTTCTGTCATAACAAAGGCCCCGTGTGCTCTCCACACTCCGTCTTTATATATGTTATTGATTTCAGAGAGGAAGGGAAAGGGAGAGATAGAAACATGAAGGATGAGAGAGTATCATTGATCAGCCGCCTCCTGCACACCCCACACTGAGAGGATGTGGAGGCCCTGGCCATGCCCCTGATTTAAAAATGAATTCATTTTTTAGCCCGGCCGGTGTGGCTTAGTGGTTGAGCATTGACCCATGAAACAAGCGGTCACGGTTCAATTCCCGGTCAGGGCACGATCCCCAGTGTGGGGCGTGCAGGAGGCAGCTGATCCTGGTAGAAGATTCTCATCTTTGATGTTCCTAACTCTCTCTCCCTCTCTGAGATCAATAAAAACCTTTTTAAAAATATTCATTCATTTTTTAAAAAGTGGAGGCCAGCTGTCCCATGGGGCTGGGACAGTAAATTTTCCTTTCTGGAAACCACCCTTTCTAGGAGACCAAGGGGCCGGGAGAGTGTCTGTGCGCTGAGTCTCTAGTCCCACCTCTGCCCCCAGCGGGCAACAAGCACAGCTTTCCTTGGGTGTCTGCTGCGGACACCCCTAACAGGGCCTTGGTCAGCTCTTTCTGTGCACACAGGGTCCGTCCCGGCCGCTCTTGTGGCAAGAAGGAAGCTCAAATACATGCAAGTTGGAGGGGAAGAGAATGCCAAGAGGGCTTCATAGAGGAGGTGCCTGGATCCTAGGCTCTGAAGGCGTACAGAAGGAGAGAAGGCATTTGGACATGAGAACAAGCATATGCAAAGGCCCTGAGGCAAGCTGGGCTTGCCGAAGCCCGATGCTCAGAATAGAGTGTCAGCAGGTAACCGGTATATCTTAACACAGAATGGAGTCGTATCCTATTGGGAGCCCTGAAAAAAGACACACACACACACACAAAAAACCACACTGAAACAGGGGGCTACCGAGGTCAGGGCTGTGATGGAAAGCGGCCCGGCAGGGTCCCCGGTATTATCATCATGAGCAGGAACAGGAATATCGACAGAGCCGGCAAAACACATTCTCCTCAAGAAGACCCCGGTTCCCTGCGAGGCATAAAAACTGCTTCGTCCTACAACTGTTCTCTCTGTGCTAGGATGTTCAAAGAAACTTGTTGACTTTGCCTCTTTAATCTTTTCCGACATCCCTGAGAGACAGGCTGGGGAAAATAACGCTTCCACTCCGGGCTCACAGAGACGGCGGAGCCTCCTGTGTGTGAATTAGGCACAAGGAGGACTTTGTTTGATCTCTGTCAATTTCACCGCTCTCTTCCCGGGACCCCGTCCTGACCTCCTGAGTGGAGACAGGATTTGAAGACTCTAGATCTGAGTTGCAGACTGCCAGGCTGTTCTGAAATTTCCCCAACCAATAAGTTTTCTCTTGTAAAAAAAAAAAAATGAAACAGAGAGGGGAAAAAATTACCCAGCTGGTGTGGCTCAGTGGTTGAGCATCGACTTATGCACCAGGAGGTCATGGTTCAGTACCTGGTCAGGGCACTTGCCTGGGTTGTGGGCTCGATCCCCAGTGTGGGACATGCAGGAGGCAGCAGATCAATGATTCTCTGTCACCATGGATGTTTCTATCTCTTCCTCTCCCTTTCTCTCTGAAATCAGTAAAGATGTATTTTTAAATAAATAAATAATCAACACACACCTAAAAATCAGTAGTTATTCCATAGCCCAGAGTGGAGGGCTTTTAGCATTTGAGTGTCTTTCCTTCTCATCTTCTCGGCCACATAACAAAATCAGGATCAATACCTCAACATAATAAAAGCTATATATGATAAACCCACAGCCAACATTATACTCAATGGGCAAAAACTAAAACCATTCCCTCTAAGAACAGGAACAAGACAGGGATGCCCACTTTCGCCACTCCTGTTTGACATAGTCCTGGAAGTACTAGCCATTGCAATTAGACAAGAGGACGAAATAAAAGGCATCCAAATTGGAAAAGAAGAAGTAAAGTTATCCTTATTTGCAGATGACATGATATTGTACATAAAGAACCCAAAAGACTCCATTAAGAAACTAATTGACTTAATAAATGAATTTGGCAATGTAGCAGGATACAAAATTAACGCCAAGAAATCCATGGCATTTCTATACACCAACAGTGAAACTACAGAAACAGAGACTAAAAAAGCAATTCCATTTACCATTGCACCAAAAAAATTAAGATACCTAGGAATAAATTTAACTAAGGAAGTAAAGGATCTATATGCAGAAAATTACACGACATTGAAAAAAGAGATAGAGGATGATGTAAGGAGATGGAAGAACATACCATGTTCATGGATTGGTAGAATCAACATCATCAAAATGTCCATACTTCCTAAAGCAATCTATAGGTTCAATGCACTCCCCATTAAAATACCAAGGGCATATTTCACTGACCTAGAAAGAACTCTCCAACAGTTCATTTGGAACAATAAAAGACCCCGAATAGCCACAGCAATCCTGAGAAAGAAGGGTAAAGTAGGAGGGATCTCAATACCGGACTTCAAACTGTATTACAAAGCCACTGTTCTCAAAACAGCCTGGTACTGGCACAAGAACAGACATATAGATCAATGGAATAGAATCGAGAACCCAGATATCAACCCAAATCAATATGCTCAATTAATATTTGACAAAGGAGGAAAGAATATACAATGGAGTCAAGACAGTTTCTTCAATAAATGGTGTTGGGAAAATTGGGTAGACACATGCAAAAGAATGAAACTAGATCACCAACTTACACCATACACAAAAATAAACTCAAAATGGATACAGGACTTAAACATCAGACGGGAAACCATAAAAATACTAGAAGCATCCTCAGGCAGCAAAATCTCAGACGTATGCCAAAAGAACTTCTTCACTGATACTGCCCCTAGGGCAATGGAAGCTAAAGAGAAAATAAACAAATGGGACTACATCAAAATAAAAAGCTTTTTTACAGCAAAAGAAACCATCAACAAAACAACAAGAAAGCCCACGGTGTGGGAGAACATATTTGCAAATAACACCACTGATAAAGGTTTAATCTCTAACATCTACAGACAGCTGATACAACTAAATAAAAGGAAGATGAATGATCCAATTAAGAAATGGGCAAGGGACCTAAATAGAATATTTTCAAAAGAAGACAGAAGGAAGGCCAAAAGGCACATGAAAACATGCTCAAAGTCACTAATTATACGAGAGATGCAAATCAAAACAACAATGCGGTACCATCTCACACCTGTCAGAATGGCCAACATCAACAAAACGACAAACGACAAGTGTTGGCGAGGTTGCGGAGAAAAAGGAACCCTCGTGCACTGCTGGTGGGAATGCAGACTGGTGCAACCACTGTGGAGAACAGTGTGGAGTTTCCTCAAAAAACTGAAAATGGAACTCCCATTTGACCCAGTAATCCCACTCCTAGGAATATATCCCAAGAAACTAGAAACACCAATCAGAAAGGATATATGCACCCCTATGTTCATAGCAGCACAATCTACAATAGCCAGAATTTGGAAACAGCCTAGGTGCCCGTCAGCAGATGATTGGATCCAAAAACTATGGTACATCTACACAATGGAACACTATGCTGCCATAAAGAAGAAGGAATTCTCATCATTTGCAGCAACCTGGATGGAATTGGAGAACATCATGCTGAGTGAAATAAGCCAATCAATGAAAGAGAAACACCACATGACCTCACTCATTTGTGGATAATAAAGAGCATTATAAACTGATGAACCAAAAGATAGATATAGAGACAGTAAAGCAACAAGCAGATTGTCAAATTACAGCGGGGAGGGGAGGAGGATCTGGGGGAGATAATAGATCAACCGAAGGACTTGTATACATGCATATAAGTACAACCAATGGACATAAAACTATGGGGAGGGAGGGGATATGGGGGAGGGAGGGAGGGGGGCAAAAAAAATCATTAAAATATGTAAAATAAATAAATAAATAAAATAAAATAAAAAAACAAAAAAACAAAAAAAACAAAATCAGGATCAAAGAGAACAGACGATTGTGCATCCCAGGACACGCCCACTCCACTGCGGGTGCAGTGAGACGGGGGAGAATGGGCATCATTTAAGGAACGAAACGCAAAAGGGACTGCAAGGAGCTATGAAGGTCAAGCTCTGCAACACAGAAAGCTGCCGGAAGTGAAGGTCACTGCCAAGGTCGTTTTCCTAATCTCCTCTCAAGCAGGAGGTTTTAAGTTGTAGCTGGGCAGACCGGCTGACCTCGAAATGCCCTTTGAATACCAGGCCATCTGACTGTGAAACTGTGAAATGACAAAGTAGCAGATTAATCTGAGGCTTTGCTTGATTCTGAAAAGAGGAAATGTGAACTCTAGACCAGAATAGAATGAGAAACTGGTTCAGCCATAGGTAGTTGTGTAGCCTTCAACAAAACATTTAATTTCTCTAAACCTCAGTTTCCTCATCAGTAAAGTGGGGATAAATTTTCTTCCCTAATAAACGTTTGGGAAATTAAAAGGTAATCATTGAGCATGGAACAAGTACTTAATAAAGATACTCATCCTCGCCACCATCACTGTCATTTTCAAGTTCCTAAGAAATCACCCAGCCTGCCGGTGTGGCTCAGTGGTTGAGCCTTGACCTATGAACCTGTGAACGAGGAGGTCATGATTGGACTCTCAGTCAGGGCCCACGCTTGGGTTGCTGGACAAATCCCCAGTAGGGTGCATACAGGAGGCAGCCAATCAATGATTCTCTCTCATCATTGATGTCTCTCTCTCTCTCCCTTCCACTCTCTGAAATCAATAATTTTTTTTTTTTTTAAAGAAAAATCCCGCAGCAGCCACCACTCATTCCTGAGGCCCTATGGGATTTGTCAGGACCACCTTTATGCCTCCCTCCCACACACATTCCCAAGGACACAGACCCGTTGTGGCACCCACTACAAACCTGGACCTCTCCCCATGACCCCTGCTGTGACCTCTGCCCCCGCAGAGCCTGAAGGATGGCCTGCTCAGTTTCTGAAGCCCCTGCCTTAAGAATCCTGGCTCCTCTTTTGCCTGATGTGTCCATGTCATTGCCAAGGTATTCTTGAAAGAGGCTGCCGAGCTCTCCTGGTCTTCTGCCGCCCTTGATCCTCCAGGCGACACCCCCTCTCTGTGCTGCAAGGCCCCTCTCTGCATGGCTTCACCCTCCAACAGGCAGAGAGCAAGGCGAGGGCAGGCAGGGGTCTTCATCGTCTCTACAGCTAGTCCTTAGCTCCCTGGCCCGGGCACAGAGGTCACAGCCAACAAACACAGAGAGAGTGGAAATCATTCCCTTAGATTTCCTCTCCTGAGTGGAGACCGCACTGAATCAAGTCCAGGCCCCTGAGTACTAGGGTCTGCCTCAGCCCACCCAGCCAGCACCCCCAGCCCATAGTCCACTTCCCTCAATTTAGAGAGAACTTTAAAAAAATCCCAGCAGCTGCTGTCTATTGGGTTCCCCGTAAGCATGTGCACACAGTCCGCCCATTCACTCCTCCTACGAGGGTAAGTGTCAGAAGCCTTCATCTCCACTTTACAACTGAGGGCACTGACCCTCACACGGGTCCCAAGAATGTGCCCCGTCAGCTCATGAGCAGTGGAGGCAGGATTCAGACAAGTGTGTGTGCGGACAGGAGGTGAGGGACCGGCTGATGAAGGCTGCACAGAATGTTAACGGAGAACGTTTGCTCCGTTCGTGGGCAGCGATCCATCCTTTGGAATAATTTGATTGACATGCATCTCCCTGTGGTAGGCATGGCAACTGATTCATACGGAAACAGATGTGGGGGGAATGCGGCAGGCCTGGGCGCCAGAGCAGAGCGGGGCTGTGGAGACCACTTGAGGGGAGGGAACCAGCCCCTTCCCCAGGGCACACCCCACTACCTCCGGACCTGACCGCACGGTGTTTGCCCTCCAACACCCCATCACCTTACACCAGCAGCGGGGGACCGTCCTTCTGCCAAGCGCCATTGGGATATTTATAGCATCATTCTCAGGCCGTACAACATGATCACCTTAAAAATTAGCCTGCTCTGTTTGGTCACACATTCAATTAACACACCATAATGCCTTGGCAGGGCCAGACCAAACGATTTCTCGGGCCTTGTACAGCCAGACACTCCTCTCTCCTGCCCTCGCCCCCTGCCTGGAGCATCTGAGGGGGTTTCTGGGCCCTGTAGCAGGGCTGACTAAATCCACGGCCCACCAGGCAGGGCCTGCCACCCTCTCCCCTCCACCCTGGTGCGCAGCCTGTGCGGGCTCCGTGTTGGTACCCAAAGTTGATGACTGCGTAGGCGACAGCAGCTCCTGAACATCTGAAAAGTGAAAGCTGGGTTTTTGTTCCTTTCTCCCCCCCAGGTTTGTCTGGGAGGAACAAACTGTCTCAGCCTGTTCCCACAGGCTACATACCTCCTGCAGAACCATTTGCAACGTTTTCTAAAATTGAAAATTGTCATGGGCTAAAATTGCCCTCATCTGCATTTTTCAGTCTTTTCCGAATAACGCTGCAGTGGAAAAAGAACAGATGTTTGATGCAGGTAGAGGCTGCTTTTACCAACAGAGCACACAGAATCGTCACCATTTCCATCCACCACCACAGCACTCCCAGTCCGTGTGGCTCCACCGGGGAGGGGAGTGGTGGCCCCCAAGACCTCCAGGGATGACTGATCAGCCTGTATGAACCAGCCTGACCTCACACAGGGAGGACCAGGAAGGAGGGAGGAGAGTCTGGGCTTTGAGGTAAAAACCATTAACGTGTGGGCTGCCCTCACCAGCTCTGCCACCTGGACCAGGTGGCTTAATGTCTCTGAGCCTCAGTATTAACACCTGAAAAATGGGGACGAAACGCGGACAGTAAGTGCATCTGCTGGTTAGATTGACTAAGAAAACTTACATAAACTCTCTGGCATTGCAAACAGTACGTGGTAAGCACTCAATGCTTGCTTTTACTTTTATCACAGATTCAATGTGTAATAAGCCACAGCTGTCATGTGTCACTCAATGTATCTATCATTTAAGTGGTTTATTCTCAGCAAAAGAAATAGCGCCAAGTGGCCAGGCTGGCGTGGCTCAGGGTTTGAGCGTCAACCTATGAACCTGGAGGCCACGGTTGGATTCCTGCTCAGGGCACAGGCCCAGGTTGTGGACTTGATCCCCAGTGTGGGGCGTACAGGAGGCAGCCGATCTGTGATTCTCTCTCATCATGGATGTTTCTATTTTTCTCTCCCTCTCCCCTTCTCTCTGAAATCATTAAAAATAAAAATTATAGCTGAAACCAGTTTGGCTCAGTGGATGGAGTGTCGGCCTGTGGACTGAAAGGTTCCAGTCAAGGGCATGTACCTTGGTTGCGGGCACATCCCCAGTGGGGGATGTGCAAGAGGTAGCTAGTTGATGATTCTCTCTCATCCATGTTTCTAACTCTATCCCTCTCTCTTCCTCTCTGTAAAAAATCAATAAAATATATTTTTTTTAAAAAGAAGAAGAAGAAGAAGAAGAAGAAGAAGAAGAAGAAGAAGAAGAAGAAGAAGAGGAGGAGGAGGAGGAGGAGGAGAAGAAGAACAGGTAGTGGCATCACCATTTTAAAAAAAGAATAAAAATTCACCGGGACCGGTTTGGCTCAGTGGATAGAGCGTCAGCCTGCGGACTAAAAGGTCCCGGGTTCGATTCCTGTCAAGGGCATGTACCTTGGTTGCAGGCACATCCCCAGTAGGGGATGTGCAAGAGGCAGTTGATTGATGATTCTCTCTCATCGATGTTTCTAACTCTCTATCCCTCTCTCTTCCTCTCTGTGAAAAAAATCAATAAAATATATATTTTTTTAAAAAGAATAAAAATTATAAAAAGTGGAATCTTAAAAAAAAAAAAAGGACTATGAGGGAGTGGAACTCCAAGAAGCTGAGAGGAGAAAGAACATGCAGGGGAGGGGTCTGCGGTGTGGGTCCGGGGCTTGTCCGGAGCCTGTGCAGAGGGAGAGGCTGGTGGGCAGGCGCAGGGACAGAAAGCTCCTCCTGGGCCCTGGGTGAGAGCCACGGCCCTGTCGCCGCTGAGCGAAGCCAGGCGTGCTGCCTGCACGGAGCTGAACTGGACACAGAACTTTTGAATATGTCATAAGTGCTGTGTTTTAGAAAAATCAATCTGACAGGGAACACATTTTACCCCAATTTCCTATTTTTCTGGACTTTTAAGATTCTTTCTTTCTACTTCTCTGATGATGTTGAACATGCAAGACCTTTAAAAGGGGAGAGAAAGGACAGCAAAGACGCTCATTTCCTCTCCTGGGTAGAGCCTTACGCACACGTTTGATCTTTGCCGGCGGGTAAAGGACTTCCTAGAAGGTTTCTGAGAGCAGCGCCTGGGCTCACCATGGGCCCCCTGCTGGGTCCGCACTGCCCTGGGCTCACTCTGCGGGGCACCTGGGGCTTCTGCAGCTTCCCAGCACGCTTCTGTGGGGCCACAGCTGGATCTTAGAGCCACAAAATAATTCTTAGGGCCACGGGATGAATCTCAGGGCCACAGGATGAATCTCAGAGCCGCAGGACAAATCTCAGGGCCACGGATGGATTTTAAATCCGCAGAATGAATCTCAGGGCCACAGGATGAATCTTAGGGCCACGGATGGATTTTTAAAGCCACAGGATGAATCTCAGGGCCACAGGATGAATCTTAGGGCCACGGATGGATTTTAAATCCACAGAATGAATCTCAGGGCCACAGGATGAATCTTAGGGCCACGGATGGATTTTAAATCCACAGGATGAATCTCGGGGCCACAGGACAAATCTTAGGGCCACGGATGGATTTTTAAAGCCACAGGATGAATCTCAGGGCCACGGGATGAATCTTAGGGCCACGGATGGATTTTAAATCCACAGGATGAATCTCGGGGCCACAGGACAAATCTTAGGGCCACGGATGGATTTTTAAAGCCACAGGATGAATCTCAGGGCCACGGGATGAATCTTAGGGCCACGGATGGATTTTAAATCCACAGAATGAATCTCAGGGCCATAGGACAAATCTTAGGGCCACGGATGGATTTTTAAAGCCACAGGATGAATCTCGGGGCCATGGGGCAAATCTTAGGGCCACAGCATGTTGGAACATGAAGCAATTTCTCCTGATCTTACAAAGATGGAAACTGAGAATGGACGTGAGCAGGACCAAGGACTGAGTTGATCCAAGACCGGGATCTGAACTGGTAGTGCCTAGCCTGGCGTGCTCCTCCCGGAATCCGCCCGGGACAGGAGAGAAGGCACCGGATTCAGGCCAATCCGCAGGCCTGGGAAGCAGACTGGGCTGCACAGCGCGCTCTGAGTTTCCCTGGCCAACGCCAGGCAAGCACAGGCATGGTGTTTCTCTCTCTCCCTCTCCCGTCCTCTCTGAAATCAATAAGAATAAAAAGAATAAAAAGTATAAAAAGTGCCCACAGCCCTGTCCCTGCAGTCTCCTGGCTGTCTGAAGGGCGGAGACCCCTTCCGTTCTCCCAGAATGTTCCCAGCTGCCAACAGGCTGCTCTGTGGCTTTGTGTGCGCCTAATTAATTTTAGGGTCCATCAAGGCCTTTGAATATGTACCTGAAGCAATTATTTTAAAATCCCAAACCAGCCCAGGATCTCAAAGAGTGAGAGTCGGGAGAGGTGCTGGACCCACTCTCATGCACGTGGGGAAACTGAGGCCTGGGGAGGATAAAAGGCCTGAGACTTCCGGCCTGGCGTAGGGCCAGGGCCGCCGCTCGGGGCCCTAGGACAGACAGGCCATGAGTAATCCAAGGTGGGGGCAGGAGGGGAGGGCTGTGGTGCGGAGTGGGAGGGGGCCTGGGAGGGGGACACCGAGAGTGTCCCCACCCCGCTACAGAAGCGGTTGGTTGCCATGGGAACACTCAAGCTCAGTGATGCCAGGAAGTCCTTTTCAAAAGGGGCTGGAAAATCAGATTTTTATGTGAAATCACTGCCTTTTAAAGGTCACCAGCTGAGTCAAGCTTTTTAAACATTTTTCAGGCCAACAACAGGTGCCTGTGGGTCTGAGTGGGCAGGTGGGCCTCGACCTGTGACGTAGGGCCCGGAGGAAGAGGCTCAGCACCCCGGCCGGTCTTCACCCCTCCTCATCGCCTTTCTACCCACCCATCTCTTCCATCCTGTCAGTGCAGTGAGCGAGCTTTCGCCTCGTTAGACACTGGGGCACACACAGGCTGTAGGCCTGGAACACGGACGGGGCTGCAGAGCGCTCTCCGGGCTTCCACGGCCAATGCCAGGCAAGCACAGGGCAGATGTCCCCTGCCCACAGCCTCCTAGTCACCCCCACCTGCCCTCCCCTGCAGGCCTGATCGCCCATTAAAGTATTGGCACAAAGTATTAGAAAACGTTGACACAGACGTTTGCACACGGACATAACGGGCTGCCCGGCGGCACTGCACTAGCATCCTGGTGTCTGTGCGGGCCGGATAGAGCGTCAGCCTGCGGACTAAAAGGTCCCGGGTTCGATTCCGGTCAAGGGCATGTACCTTGGTTGCGGGCACATCCCACAGATAGCTCCGTGACACTCCCCTGGCTGGGCCAGCTCTCAAGGCCAGAGACCCGGAGAGAACGCCCCTCCACATTTACCCACAGCCCCTCTGCTGAAAGTTCACGAGACATCTTCGAAATGAAGCTCCACATTAAAGCGGGCACACAGGGCCTCTCCATCGTTGGAGAGGGAGCCTGCCTCCCGCCTGAGGCTGCCTAAGGGGCCTGACTTCAGATGCCTGTCTACACGGGCAGTTTGACTGACAACATCCCCATGTGAACACCCTCCAGATCCTCACACAAACGAACCTTAAGTCACCACAACGTCCTGGGAATCTGACACTGGAGAAGTTCATGACCCTGGAGCGTGGCTAATTCTTTCCATGCCCAGCTCTCTGGTGACCCACGCCTGGGCCCGGGCTGTCCGCAGTGAGCGCGTTCGCCTGGCAGAAATGGGCACTCAGCGGGGAGACGAAGCCCGGGCTGCCTTGTGACATGGGCACCTGCCACGAGAGGGCCCTTAGAGACCCTCTGCCTCAGTGACCTTTCCCTCCATTACAAATGGGGAAACTGAGGCCCTGTGCACAGGAGCAAGACGTGAACTTGAACCCATCGATGTCGAATGCACCAGATAGTGCTTCACCTGCCTCTAAGTATTGAATAAAACGCCCAACAAACTTGATTTAAAAAATACAAAAGGCCAAGTAAAGGGGAAAAAAGAAAGAGGAAAAAAAAAGACTCCCCATGCTTCCCTGAGGAACCCCCGGACTCCATCATTGACTTGCACTTTAATGGGCGATCAGGCCTGCAGGGGAGGGCAGGTGGGGGTGACCAGGAGGCTGTGGGCAGGGGACATCTGCCCTGTGCTTGCCTGGCATTGGCCGTGGAAGCCCGGAGAGCGCTCTGCAGCCCCGTCCGTGTTCCAGGCCTACAGCCTGTGTGTGCTCAATTTGCATACATTTCCAAAAGCTCACCTAGGAAGGTTCCGGGAGCCGGGCATGATAGATGGGCACCCCTGGCACAGGAGGAGCGGCACGCTCTAATTCATTAGGTATGCAGAACACAGCCAGTCCCAGGCCCGAAACAGGCCGGGAGAGTTCAGGGTACAGATTCACAAATTAGCTCCCAAAGAAAGGAATTAATTGCTTCTGCTTCAGGGTGCCCCCCTCCCCGTCTCTCGTTCTGCAAATATGTTACAAGTCTCTGTGTTCCTCCTGGCCTTTCCACTGCGACTTTGAAGTTTCCCTGCTTCCCATGCAATGTGCTTGCCTCCCCCTGCTCAGCGCCCCCTGCCCCCCACTCAGTCGGAGCTTGCCCCAGTGCGTCCAGCTCAGGGATAATTAGTCTGAACCAAAACCTAATCCGCTCAGTGTGATGGACTCTCTAGGAAGCCGACTTTAAAGGAGGGAAACAGTCCACCTTGGGCTTCACGGCTTGGCATGATTATTAAGTCAAACGGAATTCGGAGGAGGTCTAACCTTGGGGATCTGGTGCATCACTGCCAGTAAGTCTGATGGCAGAGAAAGAAGCAAGACAAATCCCATAAGCATTGCGCTGTATTTTCACCTGAAGTGCAGAATTTAAATGGAATGATTCTAGAGGCCCAGTAAACAAAATTCATGCATGGGGGGCAGGAGGATGTTCCTCAGCCCAGCCAGCACCCTCTCCAATCTGGGACCCCTTGGGGGATGTCAGACATCCCTCTCACAATCCAGGACTTCTGGCTCCCAGTCTCTGGCCTGCCTGCCTGATTGCCCCTAACTTCTGCCTGCTAGCCTGATCACCCCTAACTACTCTCCTGCCAGTTTGATTGATTTCTAACTGCCCTCCCCTGCTGGCCTGGTCACCCTAATTGCCCTCCCCTAAAGGCCTGGTAGCTCCCAACTGCCCTCCACAGCTGGCCCAGTCACCCCTAATTGCCCTCACCTGCCAGCCTTGTCACCCCCAATGGCCCCCCCTGCAGGCCTGGTTGCCCCTAACTGTCCTCCCCTGCAGGACTGGTTGCCCCAACTACCCTCCCTTGCTGGTCTAGTCACCACTAACTTCCCTCTTTTGACCACCTGGTCGCCCCTAACTGCCCTCCCCTGCTGGCCTGATTACCCACAACTGTCCTCCCCTGCCAGCCTGGTTGCTCCCAACTGCCCTCCCCTTCCAGCCATCTTGTGGAGGCCATCTTGTGTCCACATGGGGGTGGCCATCTTGTGTGTTGGAGTGATGGTCAATTTGCATATTACCTCTTTATTATATAGGATTGTTCCCAGAGAACCCAAGTGTTTATTGCTACCTAACTGGCCCAGCCTCCTCTACAACCTGAGTTACTGCCAGTCATCGAGGAAATGAAGCTGAAATAGGTAGGTACCATTGGTGTCTGCCTCGCAAGTATTGCCACCCATGTTCATGATGTACTTTGCATGTTCCTATGCTAAGGATCCATCAGTACAGACTTCCTGGAAAGTCTATTGGCAGTATGTTTGAAAACTCTGGTCCAGTGATTTCACTATCGGGGGGATTCATCTGCAAAACTGACAAAGGTTCTCTGGAAGGAAATTAATCACAGTGTTAGTCACACCTGTGAAAAGCTTGGAAACAATGAAATGACCAGCATTAGAGAATTGGTTATGTTACAATCACAGGTGAAATATTAGGAAGCCATTTGAAGTGGTGTCTGCCAGGCTTACAGGGCAGGAGATTAGGGATGTTGGTCACAGGGTACAAAGTTCCAGCAATGCATAAGCTCTGGGACCTCATGGACCCCATGGGAATGACAGTTGACAGTACTTTGTTGATAAAATAAAGTGAAATCTGGGAAAAGGATAGATCTTAAACCTTCTCCACACACACACACACAAATGACAACTATGTGCCACGATGAACACATTCATGGCTTCGTGAAGGTAAGCATTTTACAGCACACAGACCAAAACATCGTGTGGGAGACCTTAAATACATACAATTTGTTGCCTTTCAATTGTACCTCCTAAAGCTGGAAAAGGTGATAACGAAAAGGTGGTTAGACAATAACGAACGGCATGGGAGAAACGCTCGTCCTAAGAGGCGGTCACGCCTGTTTTAAGTAGAGAAAAAAGACAGTTTCTTTAAAAAGACAAAATGGACGATTCTCCCAGTACTTTATAAATGTAAAGCATTATTTATTTATAACGGATTTTTAAAGTAAGTCCATTTTATTTGCTACTAAAGAGATGTAGAAAGTGAATTTTGCTCCTTTGGACTCATAATTTCAGAACGACTGGCGATCTGTGGCTCCTTTGTTTGGGGACAGACTGTAAAGCCCGCCTCCCATTCCAGGGATCTCAGTTTAAAATGTGCAAAGGAAGCCACTGGAGGGTGAGGCCCAGAGAGAGGCATTTGGCTGGACCTGCCGTGTGGCCCAGCTCACGGGGAGGCTGCGCAGGTAATGGCTATGGAAGCTCATTCCTCTCTCCAGTGGTCACAGCACCTCTTCTCCTCCATCTGCCTCCCGAGGAGTGATCATATCTTCCTTTTATGACATCGCCATAAAGACATCCAGAGAACAAGAAATCACCGGCTCCTGGCAATAGTCGTGTTTATTATGGAAACTGTAAAATGTTCCCGTCGAGGGGCAATCCCCTTTCATGAAGCCTTGACACAGAATCCATATCAAAACATCTACATCAGATCTTGCAGAGCCGAGGACTGGCTGCGCTGGAGAAGAAATCCTGCACCTCTGAGAGGAAGCCCAGGGCAGAATCAATTTTCTTATTAAGACCTGGGGAGGGTTAGGACGCCAAGCCACGCCTCTCTATTCACCTGAGCGCTTGTGAACTTAGAACGTGAGTACTGATGGGCCCAAAGGCAGGGTCAAGGCTCCCTTGGCCCCCTGAACCTTGTAGGCCCCCAAAATCTGGCTCTCCTCCAGCATTAACCCCGAATCTAAACAGATAATGTGGGGCATGAGAGCCAATAGAAAGCTTCCAGAAAGAGGAGAATGAGACCATGTGGATCCGGCCAAATTCTAAGGGGAAATTATCCTTTTCTTTCCATGTTCTCTTTTCTTTAAATTCCTTCTCAAAATTTAGAAAGGGTCCAGCTGGCGTGGCTCAGGGGTTGAGCATCAACCTGTGAACCAGGAGGTCACAATTCGATTCCCAGCTGGGGCACAGGCCCAAGTTGTGGGCTTGATCCCCAGTGTGGGCCTTGCAGAAGGCAGCCAATCAATGACTGTCATCATTGATGTTTCTATCATTCTTTCCCTCTCCCTTCCTCTCTGAAATCAATAAAAAAATGTTATGTGTGTGCATATATATGTGTATAGAAAGGTAAATGTGTGCCCCAGGGGGGCAGAGCCCGGGATGTATGCTTCCCCGCTCCCCCAACGCCCATCGAGCACACACAGAGCCCCTTGTTTGTTCTTATTAAAATAAGAGCATTTCACACGCAGTACTGTGCACCCTGTCTTCTCACTTAGGCCCCAGGGCGATAGCTATAGATCCAAGAAAAGGGCCTTTCCACCCTCAGCTTCGGTCTCCTGGGCACTCACTCACATGCAGGACCATGTGCCCACAATCCTAACTGGGTGTGTTAAAAGGCCTAACATGGCTCAGAGGGAAATATACCATCATGTTAGGTGGTCATTTCTGAGGAGGTATTATTACAGATTACTTTTATTTTAATGATTTTCTCTCCAAATAGCCATGAGCACATGCCACTTTCTAAAAAGAAAAAGTTTTATTTTTTTAAAATAGGTTTTATTGATTTTTTTTAAATAGAGGGAGAGGGAGAAACATTGATGAGAGAGAAACATGGATGAGTTGCCTTCTGCATACAACCCAGGCACGTGCCCTCATCAGGAATTGAACCAGTGACCTCTTGATGCATGGATCAACATTCAACCACTGAGCCACACTGGTCGGGATCACTTTCTTTTCAAGTGTAGGTACAGGTGGGAGCAGAGAGGGGGAAGTTATTTAACCTCCATGATCTCTACATGGGGGATAGCCATCCTGTGATGCTGAGAGAGGAAAATATAAAACTTCTGTTTTTATTTATTTACCTTGAAAAAGAAGGAAGAATTCATACTGTGCTAACTAACTCAATACTCAGAATGACCCTGGCACCCTATTCAAGCCATACGTCACGTGGCCAAGTGTCTAGGCCACATGGGATCACACTGAGTTCCCCAACAGGATGGCTTGATGACGGACAGGGTTCTTCTGAAGCTAATTTCATTGTTCTGTACATTATATTGCCATCTGCTGTATCATGCAGGTACCCAGGCAGGTTACCAATGATGTTATCTGGTGGGTGTTTTTTAAATGCTTTTTTTATATATTTTTATTGATTGCAGAGAGGAAGGAGGAGGGAGAAAGAGATAAACACAGATGATGAGAGAGAGAATCATTTATTTGCCACTTCCTATATGCTCCCAACCTGGGGATTGAGCCTGCAATCCTGGCCTGGGCCCTGACTGGGAATCGAACCCATGACCTCCTGGTTCATTAGGTCAACTCTCAACCACTGAACTGTACCGGCTAGGCTGGTGGATATTTTACTAATAGACAAAGGGTTTAAAAAAAATCCTGCAAAGAAACATTCAGGAAAAGGCAACACAGACACAAGCAAACAAGATGAAGAACCACTGGTGCTTCTGAGGATGAGGTCTTTGCAGGTGGTATGAGTGTTCACAGTGACATCATCGTAATCCAATCGCTTAAGAAGTCAACAAAACACCATTGGAAGAACAAGTGTTCTATTTGAAATTAAAATGTATGCCACTGTTATAAACTTCATCTCTGTACCCTAAATGTGCATATGTTTGTCTTTCCAAGTACAAAAAAAATGCAGAATATGGTTGGGTTTGTTTTGTTTTTTTTAAATCCCTCCTTCTCCCTGCCACAGGAGCATGGCTAAAACTACCCAGAACTACAATATGGAAATACTTGACAAATTAAGTTGTACCCTTTGTCAGAAATACATTCAGAAGCCACACACATATTCTTGTGTGGGGACATGACCAGCAGGAGGTGTTGGGGCACTCCTGTTTTGGCAGGCAGCTGGGCTAAAGTCCAGATGTTTCCAGCAGGTCCCACGTTATGGGTTTGGATTGAAGTGTTTTATCCCCACGCCTGGTACAGCCGTGCAGGCTGCACACCGCACAGGCGTGCACACTCAGTCTGCATGATGTGTGCTCTGATAGTGTGTCCTGTGGGCCCTGGGGTTCCTGGGGTAGCGACTGGAGGGACGCAGTGAAGAATGGCTTTGTATGAGCCGTGAAAGGAATGCTGCATTAGAGGAGTCACAGGCTCAGTAATTAGTTCTGTGCCAGGCGCTGTGTGTGACAGCCACACTGCAGAAACATGGCCAGTGGACTGGAAAAGGATCCCAGAGTGAGGTGACAGAGACAGGACCCCTGTGAAAGTCACGTATGAAGGGTAACACAGCGAAGAAACACAAGCTAGAGGCGAACATGGTGCTGCAGAATCCGTTGGTGTGTTATATGTAAAGGGAAAAGGGTATCTAAATAGAATCCACTGAACTTCACGATAAGGGGAGGCATGACCGTGACCTTCTTCAGGAGTGCACAATGTCCTTGGAGAGTTACCGATCAGGAAGGCAGATGATGCTGCTCTCCTCTACAAAGAGGCGGTGTCCGAGCTGTGAGGGTGGTTATGCATAGTTATTTATAATTTACATATTTGTATGTAAAAATACCAGCAGGACCCTCCCACGGAAAGGGGGAAGGGTGAAGTGACTGCTCTGTTGAAGGAACCCGGGTGTGGAAGAGCACTTGGGAAAACATGCCCATCACTTTCTGATGTCCTTGCCCATAGGCGTGGTGATTGAGTATCAGCCATTCACACGGGCACCCTCTCGCCTGCTTCATAGTAAAACCCTCCCAGTGAAGTTTCCATGGACTTTGGGACCCTTTATTTAAAAATGTAAAAATGAAATATCTTCCACTTAGTCTGCAAGAAGAACTGCCTGACACTGGGCAAATGGAAATGGACTAGCCCGCTTTCCACGGGAACCTCGCACAATGGGCGGCTGGCGGTGAAGAACAAGAGGCCTGGGGCCAAGAACGGCGCTCAAGCCCTTCTCCGGATGGAGCGCACCTCCTGGCAGGAGGAAGGCCACTCAGCCCTGACAGCCGCGAACACGGAGCAGCTTTTAAATACTGAGCCGAGCACTTCCATAACCTGCGTCATCATCTAATGTGAAAATTTCAGAAATAATGAAGCACATCCCATCTTAATATTCACTTGAAAACATTATTACTGATTCTTGTGGCAGCGAAAAAGAGCGGCGACAGAAAAAGGATTGCATAATGTGACTTAGATTATCATCTATGACATATTTATCCAAGCCATTAAAATTTTCAGGGGTCCTCAAACTTTTTAAAGTGGGGGCCAGATCACGGTCCCTCAGAGAGCTGGAGGGCCGGACTATATGAACTACTAATTCCTACTGTAACACCTCGGCTGCGCTCACTGCCCAAAAAACCTGGCGGGCCGGATCAGACTCCTCTGCAGGCCGCATGTGGCCCGCGGGCCGTAGTTTGAAGACCCCTGCTTAAATACTCTGTTTTTGTTGCTGTTATATAAGACTAGAGGCCTGATACACAGGATTTGTGCATTGGTGGGGGGCGTGGCCTGCAGAGGTCGGTCTGCTGTGGGAGCACTGGTCATCCTGGTCAGCCTAGGGGCTGTGGACCTGCCCTCTGAGCGACACTCCCCTGTGGGAGTGCACTGACCACCAGGGGGCTTTCCAGCCGCGGTTTGCCAACCACTGAGGGAGACTATCCTCCTCAATGTGGGCAGACACCGTCCATCCACGGAGGGTCCCAATAGAACCCAAATAGAAGGGAGAGTCCACTCCGTTCCTGTCTGCTTGAGCTGGAGCATGGGTCTTCTCCTGCCCTTGACTGGGGCTCACACCACTGAGTGCCCTGGTTCTCAGCTCTAACCAGTATAGATAGGTAGATAGTCCATTGGTGATGTTTCTCTGGAGAACCCTGACCAATACACAAGTCAAGCTTCTTTCTGAAAATTTTTATTCATGCCTCGCCCGGAAAGTGAGGCCCATGTTCAACAACATCATTATCACCCGAAGAACACCTTAAAATTGGATTTAAAACCTTCTGACTCTCCGGCAGGTGATTCTTACATACATTCAAGTTTAAGAATGTATACTGTCCATTCAAAAGGCATACAACAGGCGCAAACTCTGTCCGAGGCTTTTCCTAAAATATGTTCACTTCATATAACGGTTCTTTATCTTACCCTAACCACTACGGTACTGTAAGTTGCTTGGGGGAAAGGAACCATTTCTTATGTTCCTCTGTACCTCTGAGATGCCTGGCATGGAGAAGCAATTCAATACAAGCTTTTAGATTAAAAGAATAAACAAATGATGTCTCTAGATTCCCAGGGATGCCACATTTTTTTCACCTGAGAGTTTCATTTTAAGAGTTTAGTCCAGGGAGCCTGGCACCAGTCCCTAACCTGAAGGAAGAGGCATGGATCTGATCTGATCAGAGCTCAACTGTCACCTCCACCGTTGGAAAACTTACATCACACAACCAAGGGAAAAGTTAGCTGCTTTGAGAACCACCTGTTAGTATTAGACTGATTAACAACTCAAGGTCTTATTTTTCCTGCCTTTCAGTAGCTAACTCATGCCTGTCCTTTCTCCCCCCACCGTGTACTTATAGAACTTCTAATCTCATTCAAGAATCACATATTGTCCTTCTGACCTGCAGTCAGCCCTCTTCTACATTCAGGAGCCACAGAGATAGAAGACAGTCTCCGCCTCCCAGGAGCAAGCAATGCTACCGAGTCACGTATCTGCTATATTCGTTGTTCTACTGAAGATGTCTATGCACGGTGAAAGGTAAAATCCTTTGGATGCTGAATTGATTCAGTTCCTTTTGGCTTACTCCATTAGAGAGGATCAGAGAACATCCTCGATGGCTCCATTAAACACATCTTCTAAGAACGAGTAAATGATTCAGGACCAAGGACAGAGCCCTCTGGTGCCTGGAATCAAGCATTCCAGTCCACTCCAATACAGACATTTAATAACTCTCTACCTTGTACCAGGTCCTAGATTCATCAGGCATAACCACAATCTTCCCAAACTCCCCAAGTACAGCTGGGACAGGGACAGAGAACACATGGACAGCGTGTCCAGGTCACATTTCTCCTGCAGTGCCCCCAGACTTTTGGAGATCGGCCTGTAATGCCCAAGTCAAGCACACAGAGAAAGCAGAGCCTTGTTTGGCGGAGGAGATGGGAAAATGTTACCAAGGCCGCAGTTGCCTTTTGCCTTGGGCTACCTCTGCTCAAATTGAATTCCCTCAAACGACGGGATAGCTATTTCAGCGGTGCTAATCTAATGAGATGGCTTTGGATACCAGTAAAAGTTAAATCAGTTGATAAATAAAATATCAAAATCACCCGAGAATTGGCCCAATGTACAAAATATTAGCAGTGCAACCTCTACACCAAGCAGTGAACACAAATTCAGCCAAAGCCATTAACACAGACTGTGGACTCTGGCCAGCACCGTGGCCTCTCTCCTGAACCTTGGAGCTGTGCCCAAGGAGAGTTTTCCGAAAGCTCAGTGGTTCCTTCGGTGGGAGCTTTTTGGAAGTATGGGGTCCCATGCTCGTGTGAACATTTTTAAGTATTTAAGTTGCTTCGATGGTAAATGATGCTCCATTGATGCTAATTGTTAAAATATATTTCTAGCCAATGGAGCACAGGTCATGGGAAGGTCATGGAAATGACAGTGGAATAGTTTTAAAAGTATAACTCTCGCTGAAACCAGATAGGCTCAGTGGATAAAGCATCAGCCTTCGGATTGAAGGGTCCCGGGTTCAATTCTGGTCAAGGGCATGTACCTTGGTTGCGGGCACATCCCCAGTAGGTGGTGTGCAAGAGGCAGCTAATCAATGACACTCTCTCATCGATGTTTCTTGCTCTCTCCCTTCCTCTCTGTAAAAAATCAATAAAATATATATATATATTTTTAAGTTAGAGTAACAAAGCATCCAAGTGTAGATGGGTTGGTTATATATCATCAAGACACATCCTGATTATAAATAAATAAATAAATAAACAAACAAACAAACAAATAAATAAAGTATGACTCCACAGAGGAAGTGAGTAGCGGAGAACACCAGTGGAAATAAGAGAAGTCATTTCAGGAACTGAAATAGTCAGCACCTTGACCTTGGACGTTCCGGCCTCCCAAACTGTGAAACATGAATTTCTGTTGTTTACCTCCGAGTCGGTGGTGTTTTGTTATGGCACCTGAGCTGACTGCCACCTCTCAGGTTTCCCGGGGCCCTTGCTGGGTGGGGATCCCATCCATGTTCATGTCCATGGAGAGCGGAACGCCATGCCAATGGGCCTGAAGAACCTCAGAAGCCAGCCCCCACCACCCAGGACCACTCCCGCTGTGAGCTACCCAGCCTGCTCATAATAGCTCTGCCCTGCCACCATCCTGAAACGGGCTGATTTCTGAACCGTGGTGCCTGCATTTTCACTCCTCCTCGGCTTACAGATTAGACAGCAGGTCCTCACATGGAGCCCTGCCTGCCCAAGCTCTAATTTCCCCCCAAAAAAGGTATCTGGAACTCAGCCACTTAAAATCTGCCAGACTCCACAGAATGAACTGAAAAATCCCTGCCACTTAGATGATAGGGTTCCTCCCCAGTGCTCCGGTGAGAATGGACAGGTGATAATGGTGTAACGGCACACTCCCAGCATCAAAGACCGGCATGGATGCCGCTTTAATGATCTCACCTCCTCCGTGCTCAGCGCAGCAGCTAATGGCCTGCAATAAATCCACAACGCTGAGACTTGAGAGCCACCGAGGTCCTGAGGTCCCGCCAGAAAGCAGATCTGTATTTTCATTCAGAGGTGTATCCAGGTTGCCTGGCCCAGCAAGGACTGCTCGATATGAGGCTGTTCCTCTTTGAAGGCCCACATGGTCATCTCTGCCATCTCCACGTGACTTGTCTTTGCCCTTTAATGACCTGCACCTGCCTGTCCATCTCACCTCCCCAGGTGGCCTGTCCTTTGAAGTGCAAGGGTGGGTGATTGGACCAACGAGATCACTTGGACTGTTGAAGGGACCCGCCCACGCTGGCCACATGGTTCCCCTAAGACCGTGTTTACCTCGTTCAAGTCACGTGCTGGGGCCGCAGCAGGCTCTTGGCACCTGGAGCCTCTCTCCCTGCCACACCCACCCCACCACCACCACAGGTGCTCACAAGCCAGGTGCCGAGATTCCAGAAGGTTCTCCTGAGGCTAAGGTTTCTCAGGCACCTTTAGAATTGCAGTTTCCCACTCGGCTAAACCTCTCCTCACGGATGGGTCTGTGTGACATAGCATAGCTCCCTGAGGGTCACATAGTGCCTGAGTGGGTCTCCAGTCCGCCTTCCAAATGCCTACAGTAAGGTGACCAGACGTCCCGCTTTTGGCGGGACAGTCCCGATTTTTAACAATTTGTCCCACATCCCGATTTTTAAAAAGCCCCGATGTTTGGAAAGAAAGCACGACAAGCTAGGGAACAGTGGGAGAACGGGAAGGGAATATACGGTTTTCGGCGGCCATGTGGCTATTTAGTCAGGATATGAGTTTTATATTATTTTTGTTAATTTTCTAATGTTAAACTTTAATAATAACAAATAATTGTTGAGAACTGATTGTGGAGAACTGCTTATCAAAGTTTGCATTGTTGATCAGTTGTTAGAATTCACTCAAATGAGAAATATGCCGAAGAATAAAATAATACTATACATAATTTTTTATTATATTTGTAAATTGTACTTATGTTGAAATTTAAAAAATATATATTACAATACTATTTTTGCATTCTATGAAAATTTTTGGTGCTCCATATAGACCAAATTTTTAATCAAGAATCCCCCCACCTCCCACCTCGGTCAATGGTGTCCCACTTTACCAAGGTTAAAATCTGGTCACGTTAGCGTATGGCGACTGACTGCCCAGGGCACACAGGCGCACAGACCCCAGCCCCAGCCCCAACCTCAGAAACATTTACAAAACGGAACTTTTCTCCACTTATTTGCTCAAAACCTGACCTAAACTTCACAGACACTCAGTACTGCCTTGATCCCTTCTCATGTGACTATTCCACTCTCGCAGCAGAAATAGGAATGTGTTTGTAGGGCCGTGACCTGCCACGGAACCCATGCACCATAATACTGGAACATTTGAAATTCCACAGTATGTTTATCCCTGTCCTTCCCTTAACGCTGAAATCCCAGGACACTCACGTTCAAGGCCTCGCATCAGGCTCATCGGAGAAGCGGGGAGTCCGCAAAGAGATGAGAAACGCGGGGTCCTGCAGCAGGTGGCCTCCGCGGTGCAGGAAACACTGGCCCGTACACGAGGGCGAGGAGAGATGGCAGGAAGAGGAGGCCCCTCCCGATGGGGAGGGGGAGTGCACTGAGCCAGGGCTCACACCTGAGGCTTGTGGTGGGCAAAATGCGGAGATCCTGCACCACCTGACAGAGTCTCACACGCTCATGGTCACCGTCAGGGGTCCCTTCCCCTCTGAAGGCCGAGTCCTGAGCCGGCTCTGCTGTGGGACCGCGGGCAGCGCACACGTTCCAGAACGGGGAGGGTGAGGACCCTCGGGTTGCCCAGGGCCAGCTAGAGGGCCAACCAGCACTTGGTCCTGCCCTGGTCGCTGTGACCACCAGGGGGTCGGGCACCTGTCACTGCGGGAGCCAATTCGGCAGACGGGGTTGAATGGTATAGGAGCGTTGACTGAGCCCTGCCGGCAGCACGGGAGAGCAGCAGGTCACCCACAGAAACCTGCTCTCCGCCCCTCGCCCGCTGGCCGCTTATACACACAGACAGAAGACACTGCCCCCAGCTGCGAGCTGTAATGTGGGGAGGACGGGAGGGGCTGCAGTCCGGGCCCCAGGGGCTCGGTGCCCGATAACAAGACGGCTCGTCTTCTCTGATGTCACAAACAGCGTGGCCAGGGCCTGGGCCAGCTTCCCACTGCCAGCTCCCGCACAGAGGGTGGGGGTCAGGGTCAGCCCAAGCGCACCCTGACCTTGTCCACTTTCCCAATGTATTTTCTCCTCGAAGTGCGTCCGCCAGTTTCCCAGGGTCCATGAGAAAACGCCTTCTCTGTAGTTACGAAGGCGGATCGTTATCAGACGGCGGTGGTTCTGTTCTTGTTACATGTCCTTCCCCACGACCCCCTGACCCCCTCCAGCACACACACTTGAAAATCACCATACAGAGCGTTACATGATCACGTCTGGCTGGGGCGCTCCGTGGAGGAGATAGAACTGAACTAGAAGAGGGCCTAGACAGAGAACCGTCGTCCCCCGCTGTGCAAAGGCCCTGGGGCAGAAAGCAGTCCGGGCATGGGGGCTCCGGGAGGTCCCTGCTCCAGGAGCCAGGGGCAGAGCAGGAAGCCAATGAGGAAATATCAGGGGAGAGGCCCTGAGTGCCGCTCTGAGGCAGAGCTCTCGGTGCCGCTGGGCTTTGTCTGGAAGTGACCTTCAGGGAGCAAGGCTGGGAAGAGCCCGAGTGGGTGACTGGCTGGGAGACACGTGCAGAAATCCAGGGGGGTCCATGACGATGTAGTGGCTGTTGGAATCGGGAGGAGTGAGGACTGGGGGGCGATGTGGAGATAGAAGGAAAAGGCCCAGGGAAACAGGGGGAATCCACCGCACAGGACATGCCGCGTCTCTAGCTGCACACGGGTGAGGCCTCGATGCCATCGGCAAAGCAAAGTGCTTCTCTGTTTGTATTTCTCCCCCGGCTTCCCCCGTGAGGCCTCATTACTCAAATCTCAGTTAATCCTGCAAGAATGCTGGCATGAGAGGCTGTTTAATTACCTCCCCGCCACTCCCCGGTGGCCTCGGCTTTGCTTGGCGTATTGATCGCTCAGCCACCAGCCTCTCCCTGGGAGCCGGGGCTGGCAGCTCAGGACGTTCCGCAGGAGCTGACTCCAAGGCCATGAGCTCACTTTCTGTGCAGGTGGTGCCATGGGGGAGGGTGGGGGTCAGGTAGCCGTCCTTAGGAAGGAGGCTTCCGAGTCCCCCACCTCCACCAGCAGCCACGGCCAGTGCCAACGAACGTGCCAGGACCTGGCACTCTCCCTGCTGGCCGCGCACCAGGTTCCCTCCAGGCCTGTGTCCGAGGCATCACTCCCTAGCCACGCCACCAGCACGCTGCCCACCCTGTGCCACTCAAACCCCTCCCTTCTTCCTGTCCCAGTCAAGCCCTCCTTCTCGGCAGCACCTGTGGGTTTTTGAGGACCTAGCATCGTTCTCCAGCTGACTTTGCAAGGGGAGGAGTCCCTGAGCCACCCAGCCTGCAATTCCCACCAAGCGGACTGTCCTGGTGTGCCCGCTGCACTGTCACTGACTAGGACCCCTGGAGGTAGTGGGGGGTGGGAGACAGGGCCTAGACACAGACACAGGGATAAATCTCCCTGGGAGTCTCTACTGTCCCCAGAACAAGGTCAAAGCCACAAAAGGAGGGGCAACAAGTGGTATATTTCCTGAGACTGCTTCTACAATCCTATCTAATAAAAGAGTAATATGCAAATTACCATCACTATGCAAATTACCATCACTCTGCTACACCCGAAAGCCATTTCCACCAGTCCATCAGGAGTCCCAGGCCCAAAGGTCACCCAAGGACATATCCCTGAATGCAGTATCCAGTCCTTTATCATAGCCCAGATCCACAGTAGTCCAGACGAACATTTCATGAACCAGAGGTCCTGGACATAATCCAGATGTCCCCACAGGACAAAGACAGCCCTCTAGTGCCCAGACCTCCCACCAAAAACCAGACCTCAATCCTAGGCTGGAACTGGCCTCACAGGACACAAAACTACAATCAGGGCTCAGACCTACATCAAGATCCCATACCATCATACCAGGGCCAAGAAGGACATTTGGTGGCCCAGACCTCAAACACAAAAACCAGTCTCATATAAGGGAACAGATCTCCATCCTTGGTCCACACCACCATTCCATAACCCAGGGATCCAGCCCAGGAGTCAGACCTCCCCCAAGGCACAGTCCTCCCTCCAGGGCCTGAACAGCCCTCATGGGACCTCCAGGGCCTGAACAGCCCTCAAAACGGGGCTCACGCATACATCCGGGTCCCTGACCTTCATGCCAGGACCAGAACTCTAACGCATATCCAGTCCTTGATCTGGGTCCAGACATACAGCGTAGTCCAGCCCAACATTCCATCACACAGAGGTCTTACCCCTGACTCAGACCTCCCAACAGGGCCCAGAGCACCCCCTAGTGCCCAGAAGTTCTTCCCAGGTCCCAGACCTACAACCACGGCACAGCCCTACATCCAGGTCCCAGTACACCAGGCCAGGAGCCCAGACCTCAAACCGAGTATCGAGTCCTTTATCAGGGTCCAGATATCCTCAGTGGTCCCGACGACTATTGCATGACCCAGATGTCCTGCCCCAGATCCAGACGGACCGTTAGTGTCCAAATCCTCTTCCTAGTGCCCTCTCACCAAGGACAAAGACCTGCATGAGGAGCTCAGACCTAGATCTGGGTCCCAGACCTCCTGCCTGGGCCCATAAGGCTGCCTAGGACCCTGACCGCAAACCAATATCTAGTCTTTGATCAGAGTCCAAACTGCAGGGCCAATAAGGTAAACAAGGAACCCAGGCCAAAACCATGAACACAGAGTTGTACCAGGGGATGGATCACTATGGGTAATCCCAAACTGTTCCATAACCCAGATGTTCAGGTGAGGTATCAGACTGCCCTCGGGGCTCATACTTCCCTCCAGACCCCAACTGCCCTCAAAGGACCCAGACCTATACCGGGGTCTCACCCCTACATCTAGGACCAAGACTATCATGGTGGGGCCAAGAAGATTATCCAAGGACCCAGCCCTCAAACACAGAATTCAGACTTGTATCAGGGGTGTACTTCTCAATTTGTAACCCAGACCACCATATCCATAACCCAGACGTCCAGGTGAGGTAGCAGACCGCCCCCAGGGGCCCAGACGTCCCTCCCTGGCCCCCAAGACCCTCCCAGAACCCAGACCTCTGTTGGGGGCCCAGACCCACCAGCTTGTCGCAGACCATTATAGCAAGGACCAGCAGGCCATTCCTGGGAACCATACTAGAAGCCAGTGCCTCTTCCTTAATTAGAGCCTAATTAACCAGGCTATTCCTGACCACCATTTCATCATCCCGAGGTCCTGCCTTTGCCCCAAACCTCCCACCTGGGCCCATAGCGCCCCCCAGTGACCACACCATGCCTGAGCACCCAGACCTACATCCGGGGCTCAGCCCTACATTCGGGTCCCAGACCATTATGGCGGGGACAAATGGGCCCACCTGGGGCCCAGGCCACAAACCTGGAACACAGAGTTGTATCAGGGGCAAGAAGACAAAGCTTAACCCAAAAAACTCTTCCATAACCCAGATGCTCAGGCGAGGTACCAGACCACCCCAGAGGCTCAGACTTTCCTCTGGTCCAGAACTGCCCTCAGAGGAGCCAGACCTCCACCTGTTGCTCACACCTATCTCCGGGACCCACACTGTCACGGTGGGGCTGAGAAGATGACCTCGGGGCCGAGACCTCAAACGTAGAATCCAGACTTGTATCAGGGGCGTACTTCTCAGTTTGTAACCCAGACCGCCTGCAGGGCTCAGACCTCCGTTGAGAACCCAGACCCACCAGCTGGTCACAGACCATTATATCAAGGACCAGCAGGCCATTCCTGGGAACCATACTGGAAGCCAGTGCCTCTTCCTTCATTGGACTCCAAATAACCAGGCTAGTCCTGACCACCATTTCATCATCCCGGGGTCCTGCCCTTGCCCCAAACCTCCCACCTGGGCCCATAGCGCCCCCCGTGACCACACCATGCCTGAGCACCCAGACCTACATCCCGGGCTCAGACCTAGGTCCGGGTCCCAGGCCTTCATGGTGGGGCCTAAAGGCCAACCCGGGGCCCAGGTCACAGACAGTTATGGTGAGAACCCGAAGGCCATTCCTTGGACCCAATGGTATCCACAAGGACCTGTATTTCTAAGGCAGTAAATCCTCCTCCTGCTGCTGCAGAAGTGACGGCCACACGGGCAGGAGCCTGCCTCTGACTGAGTCTAGGTGACCTCTTCCCACAGCATGTGCCTTCCTGCAGAACCCGGGGGGCCCGACGGTCTGCGTGAACAAGTCAACAGCAACTCATCACCAGGCGCCAAGACACACACGGAAGGTGTATGTGCCACCACGCAAGGTGCGAGTCTCAAACAGGGCGGGACCCAGGGTCCCAGCAGCCTCTTCCTCTTCCTGTCCTTTTACAGCCATGGGTGCTGGTCTTCCTCTGACTCTCACTGGACACACACACAAAGTATCATTGCCTGCCTCCAGCGAGGGCTGCCTCAAACCCTTTTCATTTCCTGAGCCGAGCCAGCCTCGTGAGAGGCAGCTGTTCTCCCTGGAAGGGCAGCGATCCCAAGAGGGATGTCATTGTGGCAACCACATGCAGTGTCTCCTGACCTTTGGGGATTCTTGAGAACCCAGAGAAAGTTATGGGCATTCTCCTCTCCTCTCATTTTGGCTTTCACACACACACACACACACACACACACACACACACACACACATATTTTCACACACCATTTACACTGCACACCTGTGCACGTAAATTCAGAGATTTCCTGGACGCCCTGAAGCCCATCCATGCAACCCGAGGCGTCAGCACGATCTCCGAGGTAAGACCCCAGCTCTAATTTGTGCCCTACCTCAGAAGCCACTTCCCATGCCATTTTGCCTCCCGAGTGGAAGCCAAGGGCAAAGTCACCTCGCATCAGCCCCTTCCTTCCCACTGTCCCGGCCAGGGGCCTGGCGAGATCGAGAGACCCTTCTCAGGTCCCACCAGCGTGGGCCCAGACCCGTAAGAGGGTTTGCTGAACTTGTTCCCTGGAGAAGATTCCACCCAGGGCACAGAGTGCAGAATGAAAATCCACCGGAAGCAGCAGCCTCAGTCTCCCGGCTCTGAACCGGACACTCTGGCCGCCGCAGTCCAGGCCCTGTGCTCCCTGGCTCCCAGCCTCCGCAGCACTCAGCACCCTGAACCGGAACCCTGAACCACGCGGGACGTGAAAGGGGTTCCCCCAGTTTTGGGAACCCAAGGCTGGGAAGTGCTGGGAGGCAGGGGAAGATGAACAATCCCATTGGCAGTGACAAGCTCAGCCAGTGGGCCTCCAGGGAGAGGGCACCCTGCCTGAGGGAGGCCTGCAGACTGTCAGGACCTTCCTGCCCCTCAACCCACCCCACCCCCTGCCAGCAATGTCACCCCGTAAACTGAGGGCCTGAGCAACAGCACTGATCCTGGTTACCTCCACCCCTGGAGGGAGGGGGGAGGGAGGGGGGTCCCCTGGGACCAGGAGTCCTGCACTGGCTCAGCTATTACCCTTTGCTGGTAAACTGTCCGGCCCCTGGGCCCCCAGCACGTGATTAACTGACAGTGAGGAGCTGATAAGCCTGGGGCACAGAGGCAAAGGCTGCATCCCGTTGCCATGGCAACTCCTGCAGGTGCTCCGGAAAGGAAGCACCAGGCCACGGGCTGGGGCTGTTTTCTCCCCCTTTCAGCGGGTCTCAATGTGAGAGAGGTCGCAGGGCAGGCGAGGCAGCCTAGCGCCAGCAGCAGGCACCGAGGCTCCTGTGAGCGAGCGGTGGAGCTGGGGCTGGGGCCAGTCTGCTCCTCCCGCTGCACTGGGTGCAGACATGGAACTTGGGAGCTCCCCCCGACCCTGGGCTCTCAGATTCCTGCTCCCTGTCACTATCTAAAGGAAATCTAAATTGGGGCTGCTGTCAGGCCCAGCCCCCCACTCCTCTCCTGTTCTGTTAGTCACAGAGCTGGCCTCCCTGCAGCGCTGCCCAGCTCAGGGGCACCGGGGAGTCCTGACAACCTAAGTGCTCGCCAGAGCACCAGAGGGAGGCTGGGGAGTCGCCTGAGGACCGGAGAGGCCACACCCCGACCCCGCCTGTGTAGCTGGTCCAGTGCCCTAGTGCTCCCTCCAGTGCTCTGCCTTCTCCACCGCTTCCCCGTTTCCTCCAGCCAGGGCCCGCACCCCGCCACGCCCTCCCGTCCCCAAGACCCCCCCACCATATACTCCCCCACCATATACCCCGCCCCGAACCTGCGCCTCACCGTGGAGGGTGTGCAGGAAACATGCGCAGAGAAAGCTGAGAAAGTGCAGTTGCCCAGAGTCATCAACTGCCGGGCCCAGACCGGCTCTCAGGCCCAGATCCCTAATCCAGTCCAGGGCTTCCTCTGAACCGTGTCTCTGATCCAGTCAACAATTCCAATAGCTCCACGAGGGTAACCGAGGGCAGGGTGAGGATTCCAGCCTGCCTTCCTGGCTGGTTACACACCAGCGGACCCCCTGTGGGACCCACCAGGGCCACCTGGATCCCACGTCCCATGGCTAAGAGATCCCACACTCTAACACTTTGAGGACATTGGTCTCTGAATCTGCTTCTCATTCAGCCCCCAGGAGTGCCACACCAGCATGGATGTCCAAGCTGCTTTCATTTTACTAGTGGGATCCTGATGCAGGTCACCGCAGGCTCACAGCTGGGAGCAGGCTCCACAGCACGCAAGTCTGCGATGTTAGTCCCAGGCCCATACCCGGGCTCCTGGGGCGGTGGGAAGCTGCCCGGACCCTCAATCAGGAGCCCTCCGTTCTTCCTGTTGTGCCCTGCGCATCCAGCAGCGGCCTGTGCTCCTGGTTTCCCATTTGATGAGCCATCTTCCGTGGATGCGTTTGTCACTGTCAGGAAGGGACAGGGAGTGTCCAGCTGCTGGGCTCGGAGCTGGCCGGAGAGAAACGCAGCCTCTTCCCACAGAGCAGGGCAGCCTAGCTCCAGAACACGCCCCGAAACGTCAGCGAGTGGGGGTTTCTTTCCAAAAAGCTAAGACCAGGTTCCCAGGCGAGGCGGGGAGGGAGCATCCCGCAGGGCTGGCGCCGTCAGGCCTGCAGCCACCTTCACTCGAGCTCTACGTTTAGCTGAAGTTCAACAAGCCACAGGCCTTTCGTTTCTCTTTTGATCGCTCCTGCCTTCCACAGCGGCCCCTGCGCCCCCTCCCTGGGCCCGGGAGAGAGCCCGCATGGGCGTGCATGACTCTCCCTAGACCAGCGGTCGGTAAACTGCGGCTCGGAGCCATATGAGGCTCTTTGGCCCCTTGAGTGTGGCTCTTCCACAAAACACCACGGCCTGGGCGAGTCTACGTTGAAGACGTGGCGTTAGAAGTTTAAGTTTAAAAAATGTGGCTCTCCAAAGAAATGGCAGTCGTTGTCCTGTTGATATTTGGCTCTGTGGACTGATGAGTTTGCCGACCACTGCCCTGGACCTGCCCAGAATGGGGCTGGAATGGGAGGGGCCAGGTGGAGATCCCTCCACTCGCCTTGTCTGCTTCTGAAGGAAAGGGAAGTGGACACATGGCCGGTGAGTGATGAGCCAGTGACATCAATCCGGTCCCCCCCAACGCTGGCTGGCTGTGAGGGCCCCGCCGCCCGAGAGCCTGACTCCATTGGCCAGAGCTGGGGAGGGGACGTGGCTTCAGGTATGACAAATTCCTGGGTGATTGCACACGTGGCCCGGATTGTTAGCCACTGCTCCCGGGCCTTCCAATGGGGATGTGAACCCGACCCAAGTCCTTGACACGGCTTCGTGTTAGGGAGCCAGGCTGCACCCCAACAGGAACAGTCTGCAGGGAACGTTCCTGGTGGCCGAGCACCCAGCGCCTTCGGGGGAGCCAGGTTCGGGGAGCCCCGCCGAAGGTGGCTGGTCCGCTGCAGGGCGGGGGGAGCTGGGCCAGGTCAGCGTGAGACCCGTGAGCACGGAGGACAGCGCCCGCCGCTGTGAAGGCCGGCACAGGGATGAGCCCGCAGTCTGAGCTGCCCCCTTTTGCCATGAAGCCACTGTTCGTGGGGGACGGGCGGGAGGGGAGACACTGCAGGGTCTCCGGATGCCCTCCAGGAATTCCTCCCCGTTTCTCCAGAGGGACCTGCGGAGCTGCATGGGCCGGCAGTGAGGCTCTGAGCCAGGCTGCCTGTCGCACTGGACCCCCGCGGCCCGCTGGCTGTGTCCCTGCAACTTCCTTCTCTCCCACCTGCTGTTCCTCTAAGGTAGGGGTGTCAAACTCAATCAGAGAAGGGGCCAAAATCTAAAATCCAGCCTAAATCGCGGGCCGAATGGTTTACTGAACAGTCATAAACTGTCATTGTGATGGAAACGCAGCAGAGTGCAGTGATGACAGCGCGGTGCGGGCCACATTGCAAGGCCTGGCGGGACGGATTTGGCCCGCGGGCCTTGTGTTTGACACATGTGCTCTAAGGCAGTGTTTCCCAGACTTCTCTCATGATGAGAATCACCTGGTTGAGTTGTTAAACTACATATTCCTGAATCACAACTAAGAAGTGCTAAACTAGAATTTTTGGGAACATACAGGTAAAATTGTATACTTAACTAGTGCTCTGAGACAGACACCCCTCAGTGTCTGCTGTCCTCACCCTGGCTGTGACCGCCACGCGTCACTGGTGGCCCCCACGTGCCTCTCCTGCCCGTGGTGAGTGTGCACGTGGCTGTGAGCCCGCCCGCTGGCAGCCGAGCTGGTACACACGTGCGGGCTTGTCAGCCTCCTCGTGCTGCCGAGTGGGCGGCCCTCGGCGCTGGCATTGGCCACCCAGCTGAGGCCTGAAAACCACAGCTCACAGCCCGTCACTCCAGCGGGGCGGGGGGCCTGCTATGGACCTGACAGAGCCTCTGCACGCCCCCCTCGTCCGTGGCAACCCCGGGAGAGCGAGCATGGCCCTCGTAGACGGGACAGAGGAAGGTCCAGAGAGGTGGGCACGGGGCCCGGAGTCGCCTCCCTACGCCGAGGCCTGCATCAGGCCCCCTGCCTGCGTCCCAGCCCCTGCTCCCCCACCCCCCTCTCCGCCTCCCTCCCTCCCTTCTCATGCCACCTGCCCAGGCATGGAGGCTTCACCTGAATTGCGTTCAGAAAGGTAGTTCCAACAGCAGGAGTAGGCCTAGTCTCTCTGGGTCAACAAGGAAGTACAGACTTTATTGTATTTTATTGGCAGGCTGCTCAGCATGGGTCTTTATTTCCCACTTGTGTGACCACCGAGAACGACCAGCAGGGACAGGTGCTGCCATCCATCCAGTCATCCACCATCCATTCATCCATCCACCCATCCACCCATCCATCCATCCATCCATCCATCCGGGCCAGCACTAGGCTCTGGGTGCCCGGTCCGCAGGGAGGGGACACCGGAGACTGATTGTGCCTGGCCTGGGCCCGTCACACCCAGTGGCGGCTGGCGCTCAGGGCTGTGCTGAAAGTCCTCAGGGCCCGGTGTGTGCCCCTGGCGGCCAGCAGGAGCGACCCCGCCTCGGCCTCGTGGCCGGCCTCCCGCAGGTCCCTGGCCAGCCCCTCGGCGTCCCAGCGCCCCGGCAGAGGGCTGGCCAGCAGGTGCTGGATGAGGCGCGGGTAGAAGGGAGTGGGGAGGCAGGGCACCAGCAGCTTGGCATCCAGCAGCAGGGAGAGAAGTTCCTGGTCACAGTTGGAGTCGTTCACCTGAAGGAAGAAGACAGGCAGGACGTGAGGTGGTGTGGCTCACCCTCCCCGGAGCCCCGCCTCGGCGCTAGGCCTGTCCGCCCTCTGGCGTTAGTCCTCAGAGCCCTCCCCCCGGGGAACAGTCCTGCTCCCCGGGGCACGTGGAGGGCATGAGCCTCTCCTGTCACTGCCAGTGTCATGGAGGGTGAGGATTCCGCTCAGCGCAGGGGGTCACTGAGCCCGGGAGCGGAGGTCGCCCTGACTCCCGGCCGGTGTCCCGCAGCCCCACGGCCGGGTTCCATGAGGCGCTTCCCCTGTCCACGCTCTTTAACCCCTACGACTCCCCAGAACAGACCCACAAGGGAATTCTTTCCAGAAGAAACCTTCTCCTCCACTGGGAAAGTACACCCTGGACCCCAGGACATCAACGGGGCGATGTCGGGAGGCGTTTCAAACTTGCTCTCACATCGGTGCTAGAAAGCTCAGCATGGAACTTACCTTCCCAAAGTGTTCTAGGGCTTTTAGCTGTGGCTTCCCTGTACGGCCCCCTGTCCCTATCTCTCAGTCTAGGAATGGTTTCCCATGGCTTTGACACTCGGCTCACACCTTTCTATTCCCTATTGCTGTTGTATTATTGCAAGGAGACCAGTCAGTACTAATGCATATTGAAGCTCAACTCCCTCTCATTGTCATGCTGTAGCAGAGCCACGGCAGGCTCTCTGAATGCCACTGTGCACTTTCAGGGACTCTGGCTATAGGAGCCTCGGACACAACGTGGCCTTTCAAAGCCACTGAGGTGGCGGTAGAGCTGCCGGACCGTCCTGCACACAGTGTGGCCGTCCTGCTTGCTCTGGGACGAGGAGGAGCAGCTCCCGAGACGCAGAGGTCAGCAGTGCCTACTGCACGTGAGAATGAGAACAAAGAGGTTCTGAGAGCAAGCCACTGCCCACCTTCCTCTAAGCCACCTGGTGACCCCTTAATACCCAGCGCAAATGTCAGCTCCAGGGACCCTTCGCGGTGGCATTTCCTCTAAATACCTGGCCAAGCTGCTCCCGCCTTCCTCGTCCTCCAGGGCACCAACTAACTGCCTCTTTGTGTCTGTTCTGGAAACCTGTCTGCCTCCGGGCCAGGCTGAGTGGTATCCTATCGTCCTCTGTCTCAGCAGCAGTGCGCGCCACTGAGCAAATAACTGAATTAGAGTGAGAGGCATGTGGTCTTGTGAAAAGAAGACAGGCTTTCGGGTTAGAAACCGTTTCCAGTCCTGGTTGCTTTGCTGCTGCTGTGAGGCCTTGCTCCGGACAACCACTCTGGGCTCCAGTTTCCACGTCTGAAATACAGACCGCCTGTGGGGCTGAGGTCACCTGTGCTTTCCAAGTGCCCAGCCCAATGCTTATAGAGGTCAAGCTCAATTAATGGCTCAAGTTAACGCAGTCAAACCAACCAACAATCCAGCCTTTTCGAGAAAAGGAAGGGGCTGATATCAAAGTGAACAAAACGCTTGCCACCTGTCTCCATCGGTGATGGTTCGTGTGTGTCGTGATTCATTTTTGAGAATAAATGAAAACTCTGCAGATCTTGAGGGAAAAGTCTATTAAAGCACAAAGTACTACTGTCTTCCACGCCATTAAAACGGTATCTGCTTAATTCCTGTTTCAATAATAGGTAATGAACCTTCTCTGAATTAAAGTCTTTGATTTTACGGATCCGTAAGAAGCTAAGAGTAATTACAGTAACGAGGTGAGCTCAATTTCCAGTAGCATCACGTATGCAGGACCTCATTTCAATGACTTCAAAGAAGATTATTTAAACTTATTTCCCTGTTTAGGGAAGGATATCTGTCTTATTACATTTACTATCACTAATAAAGTTATTAAGTATAGCAACAATAAAGGCAGAAAAACGGAAGGGCAACGTAAGTATATGGCTGGAATGAGGAAATGCCTGTGGACAGTTTTTTTGTAATTTCTATTTATTGGAATGACAGTGGGTCCCACTCCTGGCACGGGGTTTACGAGTATCCTCCTCTGAAACCCACACTGCGACAAATCACCTGCCTCACGGCCCAGCCACGGGGGAGTCAGACTGTAACCAGATCTTCCCTTCTGGGCCTGAGTTGGCCAGCCCCACACTTTGTCCAGCCACCGTCCTACTTGGCCTACTCCCCTGAGGCCCCATGTCAATCCTCCCCTGAGGCCCCCCCTCCACACACACACACCCAGGAATGGCATTGCCTTTCACCTTTACAAACACCCCCCCATTCCTCGCTCCTGAGCACCGTCCAGGCTGCGCACCTGAATGCCGGCACACTGACGCACAGCAGGCAATTCTCGATAACAATAATACAAGACTTTTTCCAACCTGTGCGCTGCCGAACGTTAGTAATTAGTTTCTATGTGCCAGGAGATGGAAAAGGTTGGAAATCACAGTCTTATGCTATACTTTTCATCATTATTGTAGAGTGTAGTTTCTACTTATTTAAAAAAAAGTTTGCTGTAAGCAGTGCAGCCCATGACGCGGGCAGAGCCTCACGCACCTCATTTCTGTGTCTCTAGGCTGCACCGTGTCCTCTGCTGTTTATAAACAGGGCGGCCTGAACAGACAGTGTGAGAGGCCTACAGTCATGCACATGTGTCCTGGGCCTCTGCCCTCACTCACCTCTCACCCACTGACTCACCCACGGTTTGGGGGCCTGGCTGTGCACCCCAGCTCCAGGCTTCTCCTCCCCTCTCTACCCTCTGACACTTCTGTTAGAAAAAGCATGCAATCACACATAACACTCACTCACCCCGACACAGAACACATGGCCACACACAATACTTGCAACGATCACTTCACCTGCAGGAATGACCTTCCTGCAGAGGGGTTTCAGCAGGAGTCACACAACGTGAATTCGTTAAAACGCAGCCCTGAGCTGCCTAGTTCTAAAGCATAAAGTTTAAAAAGGGAGGTGAAAGCTTCTTCCTTAATCACAAGACAGCAGCCTCCAGGGAGAGGGCGCAGGCCTGGTGCGGTCCACCGTCCCTCCGCCCTGATGGCCAGGCTGCCGGCGGACAGAGGGCGGGGTCAGACGGTGCAGTGAACATGACCGTGGCCGCTCTCCCACCTTAATTAGGAGGCACACACACCCAGACAGAAAGCCGACCCACGGCCAGGCACTTCCAGCCTGAGCTTCCCGAGCCCAGGACATGTCCTGAAGGGCCGACACCCGGCTTCTTAAGAGAAACAGCTCCGCTATTTGGATTGACAGTCTCCGCGCCTGAGCACAGAGGCTGGTTTGTAAACCGGAGGCGTTAGGCACACGTTTGTAAAACAGACGAGCACCTGCTTCCTAGACAGACAGAAAGAGCGGCTGTGGTCAGGGAATGCCATGGATAGAGCGATTGTGGCTAATCCCGGTCAGTTTGGCCGCACGGACTCACGTCCTGGAAGCAGAGTGATGCTGAGCGGGCGAGCGTATACCTGGGTCACGGCGGCCACGTGCTCCAGGGCCACGGCGTGGAGGCGGGCGTCCGGGCAATCCAGGAGCAGCTTGAGGGCCGGCAGCAGCAGTGCCCGGCTCCGCAGCAGCGCGCTCAGCTCCTCCACGCACTGTAAGCACAGGGTGTGACACGCTGACTCCGTGCCGGGACCGGCCCCCCAGCGCACAGGACACCGCACAGGACACCGTCCACCCGTCTGGGCCCCAGACCTCCCTCTGCGGCATCGCTCTCAGTGGCTGCACCGTGTCCCACCGGTGGGCACGGGGCTGTCACTTACTTACCTGAATTCTCAGAGCCCTCGCTTCCTCATAAGGACAATGGGGGTAATGTGTCTACTTTGCAGTGTGTGTGTGTGCGTGTGTGTGCGTGTGCGTGTGTGTGTATTAATAACAACATAAAATGCTCAGCATATAGTAGATGCTTACCGAGCAATAAAAAGTATCGTCCATTGTTAATACTATCAAATATCTAGTACCATCCACTGCAACAAAGGAAATAAGCAATTTAAATGTTTAATCACCTGTTTAAACCCTAATGTCAAGATGAACTGGAAACCTGATACTTAAGATGTTTCATCTTCATGAAAACTCGGAAGGCATTTGGGACTCCGCCGAGGGACCTGGAGCACGCTCAGCTCTTCTCCCGCCGGCCGGCCTGCCTCGGAGAGGCTTTCAGAGAAGGCAGCGTGTGCACCCGCTCTCCACAGAACGAGAGAGAGGACTCAGCCAGCCCGCCCCTCGGCGTGAGGGTGCCATGCCATGATTTCAGCTGCACGTGGTCAAGCTCCTGAGACATTTCCATTTGCCCTAACAATGCTCCTTCCTTTGTAACAACTGTAATTCACATCGGAGCACATTTAGTGATCAATGAAAATAGCACATAGCATTTGCACAGTTCCTTTAACCTCGACATCCTGAAAAAACCCATAACTGTGCCCCATTGTAAGATGGAAACTGAGGCAGCATGGGAAAATGATGGCAAGTCACAGTGGCAACAGAACTCCTAGGATAATAATTACTTTCCATCTCATCAAACTGGAGGAGAGAAGTGGTAATGACCTACTTACAAAAGGGGCTCCATCCAGTGCCTTTCTCCTTCCCCCGGGAGACTGTGGATTCGGGGGAGGCGGGGAGTCAGTGCTCTGGGGGAGGCAGTGGACAGCAGTCTCTGCTCCCTCCTCACAGAGAAACAGGGCCCCAAACAAAGTTTCCCTGACCTCGAACCCGCAGCCCTGACTGACCCAGCAGGCCTCTGGCCCTGATCCAGCCACGCCTGACCTCAGCTCATGTTACGGCAAAGGTGAGCCCGTGTTATCGGGTCTAGTAATAATTAATGTCGTTTTTAAACATTCATTTAAAATCTTGCTTGGCGTTGACTTGTATTGACATAACCTTCAAACACGGGGTATCTACAGAACGTGTGAAGTGCAATTAACAAGTTTTGCTTGAAAAAGTTTGTGTTTGGTTTGGTTTTTGTTGCAAAACTAGGGCTAAGAAGATGGCGGATGAAGAGCATATTCGGCACTGCATGCTTTACGAGTTCCAATTAGGAAGAAAAGCAAGTGAGGCTGCAAAAAACATCTGTAGTGTTCTTGGTCAAGATGCAGTTAGCGCCAGAAAATGCCAGCGTTGGTTTGAGAAATTTCGCGAGGGAAATTTTTCATTAGATGACAAGAGTGGTCGAGGCCATGTGTCCAATTTTGATCAAGCAGCTCTTCAAGCTCTTTTGGTGCAAAATCCTCAAATTACCCAACAAGAGCTTGCAACAACTTTAAATTGTTCACAGAAAACAATTTCCAATCAATTGCGTGAACTTGGCAAAGTCCAAAAGTTTGGAAAATGGGTTCCTCGTGAGTTGACCGACAACAACCGTAATCAAAGAGTCACAATTTGCAGTTCGCTCCTCTCTCGTCAAAACCATTTGCCGTTTTTAGAGCAAATTGTTACCGGAGATGAAGAATGGGTACCGTATGTTAATTTGAAAAGGCGGCCTCAATGGTTGGACAAAAATGAGGCTCCGCAGCCCACGCCAAAACCTGACTTGCATGCGAAAAAAGTGATGTTGTGTGTTTGGTGGAATTTTAAAGGAATTCTTCATTATGAACTTTTACCATCTAACCAAACCATTACAAGTGCAGTGTATAGTGCCCAATTGGAAAGGTTAGCCCAAGCTTTAAGAGAAAAAGAACCCGCGCTGATTAATCGGAAGGGCGTAATTCTTCACGATAACGCACGACCGCATACTGCAAGAATCACTGCTGAAAAACTGCGCCAGTTGGAATGGGAAGTTCTCCCTCAACCTGCATATTCTCCTGGTATTGCCCCTTCCGATTACCATTTGTTTCGTTCTTTGCAAAACTTTCTTCTTGGAAAAAAATTTAATAATGAAGAATGCCTCAAAAATGCATTGACCAAATTTTTTGCATCAAAATCACAAGAATTTTACAACAGAGGGATTAAAATGCTTCCTGAGTGTTGGGCACAAGTAGTAGAAAACAACAGCAACTATATTGTTGATTAAATTTTGTTGTATTGTTTAAATAAATTCGATTTAAAAAAGTATTAGAAAACGACATTAATTATTACTAGACCTAATATTTATACCGGACCTGCCCGGGGCTGGAGGGCGGGTAATAAACTGTGTGAAGACCCCACTCTGGGCCGTGTGGGGTCTCCTGCCACGGGTGACACAGCCGTGGTCCCACCTCTGTGTGCTCACTATGGCAGGGCCGGTCACAGGTAAGCAAGTGCCGACACCACCCATCACACCACGGGAGCAAAGGGAGGTGGTGTTGGTGCTTTAAATATTTCACAGGAGAATTCTGTCATTCTGGTGGTTGACAGACTTCTTTGAGTAAATATTTTAAAATCCAATCAAAAAACACTTAGCCAGTCCCTCAATCGGTAAACAATTCATTAAATGTGCATTCAGAATGAGAATCTTTTCCTTGAGTGATTACAATGAAGATTCAGACAACTCTATTTACAATTTTATTTTCAAGTTTATCTCCTATGTGGTAGCAACTCAAAAACCAATTAATCAATTTGGTGCCACTGTCCAGATGCTACTGCACACATGCAGCCTGCTCAGTCTCCACAGTGCCAAGGTCGGATCTGCTGTGGGAGCTGTAATTAATATGTGCTTATTTTAGAAAGTTCAGATACACATACGTCTACATATGACACAAAACCCTCTGGGACAGCCATAGCACGGGGTAAAATGGAGAACCAAGGTCAGATGGAGGTGGCTGGGTGTTCTAGCATGTTTACAGAGAACAAACATGAAGGTTTGCAATCTCTCACAACGCTGTGAAAAATACGGAAAAATCAGAGCGGGGTGACCTGCCCCTCCCCTCCGGAGGACTGCTCCGGACACGGCACCACGTGAGCTGCCATGACGCCTTGGAACCTACATGTGAGTGAGACACACGGGCCCAGAGGGACCGGAAGCGGGCTCTGCCCTGGGACTGTGAGAGGAGGCAGCGCCGGAGCCCGATCAGGGAGGAAGGCCCACCAGCGTCCTTTCGGCACTGCGTGTCCTCATGCGACTGCTACTCACGGGGCCCCTGAGCCCCTGTCCCTCCCGAGCAGCGGCGGCCACGGCCCACAGCAGATGGGGAGGAGAGGAGGGTGCCCGGGAGGGCCACTCGCCTGGGTGGGGAGCATCTGCCGGGTGCTGTACAGGGAGCGGCACATCTTCAGAACCTCCTCGCCCCGGGCCCGGCTGTTCTCCGACGTGCACCGGCTCAGCATCGCCGCCGCCAGCCGCACCCAAGGGTTGTCCGCGACACTGGCTCTGAGGGCGGAAAGACAGGCCCTGGAAATGACTCGGCTGGACAACTGTGGTCTCGTCAGCACAGCTCTGGATTCTAGACACGGAGCACCTAAAGGGGGCCCTCTCCTTGACCGCATTTTACTCCTTGCCCCTGAGAAAAACCTCAAGTGCAAGGACAAGGAGACACACATGAGCAGCCTCTGTCTCATCTCAAACTCAGCTCTGTGTCTCAGGGAGCACTGCTCACGTCAAAGCTCACACAAGGCCCAGAGCGTGTGGCTGATGGGAGTCTCCCTACACGCACGGACCAGCCCTCCTTCCTCTCAGAGTCTGGACAGGGCCCTAGGTTTGCCCCCCAGGATGCCCGCTGCAGAAGGACATGCCCCGCAGGGCAACGCGGCTTCCTGACAACGATGGCCAAGATGCTCTTCCACCAGCGTGCAGCTCTGAGACACTGAATTTCCCCAAATACAAATCTCCAGGCTTCCATGCAGCCTCCTGTGGGACCCGCACTGCCCATGTGCAGGTGGAGCCACTGAATTAGCAGCCACATGGATCGGATTGCGCACTCTCCTGAGTTTTTAATTTGATTGAGGTGACTGGCAATATCCATCACTGTCACACCCTCCCTCCCCGCTTCCCCTCTCCCCCCTCTTTGTTCCGGTTCCGGTGGGAGTGATGAGGTCACACTCGGATGGCCTGGGAGAAAGGCTCTGAGAGCCTGTCTGTACAGGACAATGGCTGGGCAGAGGGTGGGCGGATGGACAATGGGTTCTGACTCCATGTGTCGCACATGGAGGATGCAGAACACAGGTCAGCAATGTCCTCATTTCCTTCCATGTGAGACTACAAAAAACACACCTTTAAACATGAAGGTATTTTTGTCTACAAATACATTAGGTGTCTTACACGCAATAAATGTTTTAAGTGGAGCTGCTTTGTGTCTGTGGGTGAGCGAGGGACCGGAAATGGTCCTGTTGTAAAGCGAGAGGGACCGGACACGCACGGGTCAGTAACCCACCAGAGGTGTCACTCTGAGCTCAGAAGACTGACTGGGAGAGCCCCCTGAAGGGCTGCAGCAATCTACACTCAACACCGATTTCTAAAACAGAGACGCTGGCTGGCAGTCTACTCCCCTTCCTCACCACCCGGGACTTGGCCAGAAACGGACGCCCGGCCCCAGCAGAGACCTGGACTCAGCAAGCCCAGACCGGGACACAGGACAAATTGTTAAAAATCGGGACTGTCCCGCCAAAAGCGGGACGTCTGGTCACCTTAGTTTAGGGGCCAGATGGATCTTATCTGTCTCTCACAGGCTCCTCTGAAGACACTGGGTCTGTAAGACGGAAGGAACAGAGGAGCGCCACTTACACGCTCTCGGGGCTCCCGGGCGGCCAGGCCTGCAGGAGCAGCGCCAGGTGCTGGAACTCGGCCTCGCTGTGGCTGGCCTCCAGCAGCTCCGCAAACAGGGCGCTGCGGCTCTCCTCGCTGTCCACGTCGGCCACGGCCACCTGGAGGGCGAAACACAGGCTTCGGACTGGTGGCCCAGGCTGAGGAATGGGTTTCTAGGAGGATCCAAAGCTGGTGATTTTGACTCAATTTTTACCAAAATTTTATCAAAATCAATTCAAACAAGAAGATTTCCACGGGACTGGCTTAAGGCAGCTCATCTTATGTTATGTTATGTTATGTTATGTTATGTTATGTTATGTTAAAATACTGAACTGTTTTACGAGTTTACTCAGAATCAGCCTGTTGTTTTTACTGTAAATTATCCTTCATGCATTCCTACTCTGCATTTCAGCACTATTACTGCTAAGAGCTCATGTGGTCCCCAAAATGTCCCTAATTTGAAACTAAAGACTTTACTAAAGTGCATCTGTCATATGTTTTTGTGACAAACCAGAATAAAGTAAAACTTACTCCCATCTCCATTTCTAACGTACAAGAAGGCTCAGCTGTAAAAGGAATGCGAGTGGCTCCTCTCACTGAAGAGCTGGGGACATGTCTCTCCCACGGAGGCAGCCCCCACAGCTCCACGGGCGAGAGTGCTTGCCAGGCCCAGCCAGCAGGCCGCTGTCAACATAAAAGAGGCCCGAAAGCTGGTTCTCCCGTTCCCTAGGCTCTCTGACATAGGGTGTCTGGGGCTGGGTGACGAGGACGCACATGATACCTTGAAAGAGGAGAACGAACCATTGCCTAACGATTCAGATCAACGATGGTTCTGGCATTACAGAAAACCGAGGAAGAACAAAGCAATACTCAGAGAGATGGAGTTACATTTATTACGCGTGCGGGTCCAGAGGAAAATGCATCTCAAATTCTGGGCCCCAACATGCAGGAATTCCCCCTATTTATACGATTTTACCTTCTTTGTCTCCCAAATATGGAGTGTTTTCGGCCTCCTCTTGCAAGTTCTTAAAGAGCCCGTATGTACTGGGGCCCTGAGACCTCAACCAGAGGCCTGGCCTGGCGCCAGCACTGATAATTAAATTTACAGAAGCCAAATAGCAGGGTTAAAATTTCAAACAGCTGTTTTCATACAAGATGCTTCACCGGTTCTGACCCCCAAGAAGCCATCGGAAGGGGCTGTAGCATGGGCTCTGTGCTCTCAGGGAAGTCAGTGAGTGCCATGAAGTCACTGGTGATGCTATGGGAGGTGCTGCTCTCGCGGCCAGCCGGGTCCCTCAGAGCCTGCCCACAGCCCCACGCCGCCTCCCATGGAATAGTCCCTCGGAGCATCTGACTGCTCTCGAACTAACTTTATAGCCCGGTAAGGCAGCGGACCCTCACAGGAGTTCTGTGTGGAGAACAGCACAGCACTATTCGCCTCACTTTACGGACGAGAAAACAGGCTTGTCTGTCCCAGCACGTGGCTAGCAGGAGGCAGGGCCAAACTATAATTCTGAGCAGGTCAGGATGTTCTGAATCAAGAGATCTCAGTAAGCTAAACACGCTTCGAATGTTTGTTGTTGTTAATCCTCACCCAGAGGATATTTTTCCATTGATTTTTTTTTAAAGGGAGTGGAAGGGTGAGAGAGGGGTAGGGGAAGAGAGAGAGGGAGAGAGAAACCTTGATGTGAGAGAGACACATCAATTGGTTGCCTCTCACCCAAGGCCTGATCAGGGCTGGGGATCGATCCTGTAACCCTTTGGTGTGCAGGCAGATACTCTAACCACTGCTCAGGCCAGGGAAAACTTTAAATTATTCAAATTAGTGGTCTAACTGCGAGTTTTGCAACTGTCTGTTACCTGCTCACAAAGAAATGTGCGTGTTTATCTCAAACTCAAGCCATCCATCTGCTGTTACCAGACCTCGGCACCTTCACTGGTGCCCAGCCTCGGCCCCCTCAGGTGCTCTGCACTCATCACACACACACTTCTGCCTCTGGGGCTCCGCTCTGCTTCCTCTGCCCCCACATTCTGTCTCTAGACAGCTGTGAGCTACAAGGCTTACCCCTCACTTCCTTCAGATTTCTCCAGCATCACCTTATCACTGCATAACTGCCCCCCTAAAGCGCATCCCCCCCTTTCTCTCTCCCTCACCTGCTTCATTTCCTTCTTAGCATTTAAAAGTACGAGACACGTTAGATATTTGCTTACTCCCTTTCTTCTTCATTAGAAGGGAAGCTCCTTCAAAACAGAGGCTTTTACTTATTCCCTAGTTTATCTCCACTTCTTAAACTAATGCTTGACAGACAGCAAGTCTTACTGAATGAATGAACTAATGAATGGGTATACAAATGAATGAATAGAAATCATCATTTATACAATGTTTTAGCATGGAATATTAAATATTCATAGAGTTGCCATAAGTTTTGGCTGTTTTTTTATTATTATTATTATTATTATTATTATTATTATTGTTAAAGATGGACATAAGATTTAAAAAGGAGATGCCACCAACGAGGAACCACTGAATGACCCAGAGGTGGCATGCTCCTTGCCTGTCTCGACCATGGGTGCCTCGCTGAGCCCTGTGACTTCAGCAACGCCCCTCTCGTTGAGTCTCACTTCCCATGTCTGAAAAGTGAGCCCCCAAACCCCTGAAGGCTCAGGTGTGAAGCGCCCACAGGTCTGAGGCTGGAAGAAGGGCTGGGAATGGCTGCGCTTTGCTTTCTGAGTGATAATCTAAGTTTTCACAGAGTTTACTTGTAGAAAACGTGCTGTGCGTAGAAAATGCTTTAAAACGACTGAAGGCTGTGTCTGTGATATTCCTAGCAGAGTCCATACTCTAGTTCCTACAACGAGCTGCAGGATGATTGAGTGACACAGAGTATAGCGGGTTGTTACAGACCATGAAGAGGAAGAGAGTAGGAAAAAGTGATTCATGTTTTCAATATCATTCAGATTTCTTTCTTTTCAGAAAGCATAGCAGCCTGTAAATTCTAAGTACATTCACTGTCATAAAGAAAGGAAAGAGAAAAGAAACTATAAATTAAACCTTCATATCTTTGTTTTCATATTAGTGTGCAAATAACAGTTTTCACTTTAAAAAATATTAGGTAATAAATTCCTTTGTATACACAGACTTTTTCAAATTGTTCTTTTAATGTATCTCTATTATTGACAATATTACGTAAGTCCCCCTTCTTTTCCCATTGACCCCTCTCCCCACTTCCATCCTCTTCCCAGGCCCTCACCACACTACTGTCTGTGTCCATGAGTTATGCATATATGTATGCATGTAAGTTCTTTTGTTAATCTCCCCCTTCCCCGCCTTCTACCCTCATCTTCCTTCTGAGACTGCTCACTCTCAGGATCTATTTTATTCATCATTTTATTCTATTCATTAGAATCCACAAATGAGTGAGATCATGTGATACTTGTCTTTCTCTGACTGGCTTATTTCGCTTAGCACCATGCCCTCCAGGTCCTTCCGTGCTGTCTCAAAGGGTAAGAGATCCTTCTTCTTTACAGCTGCATAGTACTCCCTGGGTACACGGACTTTTTAAGAGTGTCTTTGTGAGGGAACATTTTCTTCTGGACGTTCACTAATTATTTCAATTACTAGGTCACTACTGATGCCCATTTTCAAAATACAGATGTCACAATTATAGTAACTTACACAACCACATTTACTACAACTGTATAGCAGTGACCTATGAGTTATTTTCACATATATTACACATTCACTTATAACTTATTTTAGCACTTATAATAAATTGTATTAAATAGTCATTTTCGATATTTTTCTTGGGTTTTCAAAAATTAGAACTTATTGTCTACAAGTAATAATAATAAAGATTTTTAAAATATCATAGCTCCTCTTTCTGTTTCCTGTCTTACATAGACTAGGGCCTCCGGAACAATGCTAAACAAATAGTAATGTTGGAAATTTTAATGAAAGTGCCTCCAAATTTTCAGTTTTGAAAAAGTCAGCTATAATTAAGTCCTACTGGTCAGCAGAGAACACACAGCATAGCAAATGATCAATATAGATTTCCTGCATAAATACTTATAATAAAAATAATGATGTTATCTACTTTCTTTCTAGAAGATGGTTTTGGCCCAATATGTTTTCATAGCATAACCAGCAATGTTGCTTCCACACGAAAAGCAAGGAACTGTCCTGAAATCTATCGATAAATCTATGGCGAACTGACACAGAACAGTCAGTCTGCAAGCCCCCGGCCACTGGATGCGAAGTCCCTCCCTTACCGAGGCATCACCCCACTGGTGTGTGGGGAGGCAGCGCGGTCTAACCAGCATCGTTCCCGCTGAATGCCCCCTGAACACCAGCCGCCCTCACGCTGCCACTTTAAGGGTGATCTGCACACGTTTCTAATGTTTACTATTCACTCAGTCAACACATGTTTAATGAGTGTCTTTACGATCCCTGTTCTCAGGGAATTTATTTTCTACTGGAAGCAGACAGACACCATATAATGAACAGAGAGGGACACAAGGGTAGGCAGGAAGAACCTAGCAGAGCATGATTAGAAGAGAGTTAAAATGGTCATAGAGCAGACTGTGACTGGGTCACTAATTCAGGGCGTAGTAGTTTTAGAACTGGTGACATGCAAGCTAAAGGCTGAGGGAGGAACTTTTCCTTCCTGGACATCCATCTCCTTTTCTTTTTTAAATCCTCACGGGAGGATATTTTTCCCAGTGCTTTCTTTTTTTGGAGAGAGCGTGAAAGGGGGGCAGGAAAGGGAAGAGGGAGAGGGAGGAAGAGAGAGACAGAGAGAGAAACATTGATGGGAGAGAGAAACATCGAGTGGCTGCCTCCTGCGCATGCTCCAACCTGGGCAGGAAAACCCTAACCCACAGGTTCCTTTTTACGTAAAAACACAGGCAAATACACAGAGCTGACGGGGTATAGAAGTTTTTTAAGGAAACGTCAGCATTTTGGCCCACATTTTTCATGCACCAGTTAACTAGAAAATTACAAAACCTGAAAAACTCAGATAAATTGCACCCAGGGGATTAACATATTAAGTGCACCCCGCCCCTCCTCTGCCAGTGCCCCCACACCCCGGGCTGGGGCACGTTTCCGGAACAGAGATGGAGGCCTCTCAAGCTGTTGAAAATGAGGGCCTGTGAATTTTTGATTCTGTTAGCTCATCATTAGAAAACCAGAAATGCCTTCTCTCTGAGACCGTGGCAGCAGGCCGCACAGACTGTTAATTCTGCAGGAGCTGGCCCGGTCCGCAGCAGCCCACGGAATTGTGGGGCCACTACTCCAGGCACCTCGGGGACAATTAAAATTAAATCCCTCTTAGACGGCTGCAGCACTGGCGGGATGATCCCTGACCTCAGCAAAGGCAGCAGCGCCTCACTTTCTGGTCCCCGAACATGTATATAGATCATCATCTATCCTTATTTTCACTCCAAGAACCCATCGCCCTCCTCACGTTCCCGCTGGGCATGCAGAGGGGACAGGCAGACGTGAGACTGAGCACCCGGGAGGCCTACTCTGGGGTCTCGGGGGTCTGGAATGCAAAGATGAGGACACTGAGCGTGTGGGGAGCAGTGACAGACAGAGGAGCCACGCCTCCCCAGCTCCCCCAGTGCCTGGAAAGGTCAGGACGGCTCCAGAGGGAAGATGAGCGAGGCAGTGGAGGAAGGATGGTGTGGGACACTAACATCTCATGTGGTCGCTACGCTGCTTCTGTCCGGGGACAGGAGAGGGCAGAGTCCCGGGCGGAGCAGGGAGAAGTGAACCGGCTCAGCTGCCACTGCGCTTCCGTGCAGCCCTGCATGCCCCCCCGCCCCGCCCCGGGCAGGGGAGCCACCACAGTCCCCAGCACTGGGGGCCTGGCTGTGTCTCAGGCAGAGAAACACGGTCCTCAGTGTGAGAGCGAAGCCCGCTGCTCTGCACGGGCAGCAGCCGCCTGGGAAAAGGCAAGGACTCCACACAATGTCCCCCCCGCAGCCAGGCGGAGGAGACGGCGTCAGGCTGGCTGCCTCCCCGGAGGCAGTGTCAGTGAGCACCAAACAACCAGGAACACCTCCCCAGCAGGCCCGCTGCTCACCTGCCGCCGGGGCCACGCGGCCCTGAGGATGGCCTCCGTCCGGAAGAGCACCAGCAGCCGGCCGTCCTCCTCGCTCAGGTCGAAGGACTGTCCCAGCACCTGCAGCGCGTGCACGCGGGGCCGCACCGGCCGCGAGTCGTCGGCACAGAAAGGCCGCAGCCACTCCAGCAGGTCCTCGGGGGACACCAGCTCCTGCCTGCGGGGCACGGTCAGGGGTCAGACAGGCACGCCCGGTCCTCCCCCCTCCAGTGACCAAACGTGGTGACGGACCTAAACACTGCTTTCTTGGGTGACTGTTTCTTGAGAGCAAAAGGGTAGGTTTCAATGGCTTACAGCAAACCACATTAGCTACCTAAAAACCGTGCAAATAAATACGATTTTAAAACAGTATCATTAAATTGCGTTACCTAAAGCTGATTAAAATAACCGTTAATTAATGTCCTTAGCTAGTCTGTTTCTTATGCAAAGTTTAGTAAGTAGTATGTTTATTTCAATGAACGATAATCACAGTGTCAGGCATCAATCACTCCAGGAATTTTATATAAGCTATTACTATTGGCAATAACTATGCAAAGCCAATATGACATGTTTCATTTTATTTTATTTTCCCCACTTTTACTAATACATAGCTGACATGTAATGTTGTATTAGTTTAACATAATGATTTGATATTTGTATATATTGCAAAATGATCACCATGATAAATTTAGCTAAATCCACATAACCTGACAGTTACAAAGTTTTTTCTTTTTTAAAAATTTATCATTGGAAGTATTACAGGTATCCCTTTTCCTGCCCCCACTGTGCTGAGGGTTAAAAGTTAGGACTTTGTCTTTCTTCATCTCTCTTTTTTAAGCAAAAAAAAAAAAATCTCTGAAGCTTTTTTGTGAAAAAGCCTTTGTAATTGAATTAAAAAGTAAGACCTTGCTCTCTATATCCAGTCCCTAATGTCTTCCTCTTTGGAACCCAAGCTTAAAAGCTAGTCCGTATGCACGACCCACGGTGGATTCCTGTGTGTATCGGCTGGAAGCTCACTAAGAAACACACGGCCCTCTGATCTCCTGTGACGTCCCCGGAGGGCCAGCCTGGGAAGCCCAGCGGGAGGGGCTTAGCGCAGAGCCTGGAAGGTCCCTTTCATCCCCTTTCATGGAGGAGGCCAGGCCAGGGAGGCAGGCCTGAGAGTGGCTGCCCACCTGGGGAGCTGCCAGTCACCCTGGCTGACAGGCATGTGGAAGGCAGGCGCCTCCTCTGGGAGGTGTCAGTGCTTCCCACGCAGGCGGCATCTCCCTGCTGTGCTCTGCTCAATCCGCAGCGGCCGCACCTGCCTCAGCCTAGAGGGCCTTCACCCCTCCTCCTCTGACACTCTATTCTAGGGGTGTCGAACTCAATCAGAGAAGGAGCCAAAACTAAAATCCAGCCTAAATCGCGGGCCGAATGGTTTACTGAACAGTCATAAACTGTCATTGTGATGGAAACGCAGCGGAGTGCAGTGATGACAGCGCGGTGCGGGCCACATTGCAAGGCCTGGTGGGACGGATTTGGCCCGCGGGCCTTGTGTTTGACACATGTGCTCTATTCCCTAGACCAGGCCTGAGGACACCCTGGGGCGCTCTGTCTGACTCCCCAGTAGCGTAAACTGCTCCCCGCGCCTCCCTTTCTGCACAGCTCTCCCCCGGCTACAGCAGCATGGGCAGGGCCGGGGCAGGCTGGCCACCCTGCAAGGCTCCCAGTTCTGAGATCTGAGCTCCGAGCTCCTGGGGTGGGAGATTAGTTCCTACCCACAGTCAGTCCTCGTGCCTTCCCAGAGCACAGCACCCAGTGAACACGCAGAAAGCAAATAACTGTCTCATGAGAGTGACAGGCCTGCATCAGCCACCGCTGCAGGTTCCTGACCACCCAAGGGCTGACAAGCAGCAGTCCGGAAAAGCTGTGCAAGGTCAAGTGCAAGGTCAAAGGTGGAAAAGCAGAGTCCCTGCTCGCAGTGTCTCTCACACTCACATACATGGCTCATCCTATAGTCTTTCACCCAGACCTTGGGCATGGGGCAAGGCGTGGAAATATGCCACTGAGGCTTCTGGGTGCCAAGTTGTGACTGTGAGCCAGACAGGAGCCCTAGTCCCAGGTCTGACCTGGTAAAAGTCAATTTCCCTCTCTGAGCTTCTAGCCTCACCTGAACATGGCAGCAACATACGCAGCTATCAAAAATAGTAATCTTAAATCTATAAGGATAAAGACATTATAACAGCAAGCAAATATCATGAAATATGTGTTTATAAATCTTGATCAACACGATATAAAAAGGTATCTATTCCTGAACAATACTGGCATAGAAGTTAATATGCAAATAAGAACTATATTACTGAATGGAACTATTGAGAGTTTTCTCACACACTTCATTATTATTAAACTAGAGGCCTGGCGCATGAATTTGTGCATAGGTGGGGTCCCTTAGCCTGGCTGGTGATGGGGGCCAATCGGGGATGGCCAGCCAGGGGGAGGGACCAAGAGAGGCTGGCAAGCCACGGGAGGGAGGTTGGGAGTGGGAGTGCAATGATCACCAGGTGACAACTCCTGTGTCGAGTGTCTGTCCCCCAGAGGTCAATGCACAACATAGCTACCGTCCATAATGTTCATTTAAGCTTATATATATATATCATATTTCCCATTAAAAAAGAAAAACTGGGACAAGGCCTTCCAGGGTCAACCTGGAGATTAGACGTAGGGGAGATCTTTGTAAACTCAGGCAGTATCTAACCATTCATTCATGGTTGCCGCTATTCCTATCACTGCCACTGCATGCAGCTGAGAAATTCTTTCTAAAAACAGCATTAGAGACACATACCTTCTAGATTTATACAACGTGAATGTGCTTAGACCTCAGACAAGACAGATCTAGCACACAGAAAGCTTTTTAAAAAGCAATGTGACATATACTCTAGGAATTTCCATCCTCAGCCACTGAGTTAGTGGTCACAGCTGTAAATCCCTTTTCTAAGCCAGAGAGCTCTCCCCACTCCCTAGGAGAAAGGCGAGGAGCCCAGGCTCTCTCAGCAAACAGGGCTCAGGGCAGGCGCTGAGCACAGCTGACGGGTACATGCAGCTGGGGAAGCCGTGTGTGCACCTGCAGAAACCCTTTTAGTTCTGCAAAGAGTGCTCAGCTCTTCCTTTCAGAAACTCCTTGAAACAGTGCTTGGTCTTGGAAGCGTCACGCACACTACATGTGATTCTGAGGCCTGAGGACGGCGCTGAGTGAGACCGCCGGCCTGGTCCAGTCTTACCCCTTGTCCACGCTGGCACGGACGGCTGCCACGACGCCTTCCAGGACCTGGAGCGGGTCCCGGGGCCCACCGAGGTCGGCGCCGTCTCCGCTGTGGGGGGAGAGAGGAACAGTGAGAAAGGCCTCAGACGCAGCTCGGCATCCGCACTCAGATACACCCTGAGTGGTATCTGAGTGCGGTGGTGGGTGTCGGCACAGCCCCTGTGGCTGGACCTTCGCAGCTCTGCAGAGCAAACGTATGGAGCCCTGTCCTGCACGCAAGGACGTGAAAAGAACACTTCTTCCCGGAAGGAACTCCCAGTCTAATACATTTGTGTTTTCCTATCAAGAAGATAAAAAAAACCTACTTACATTCTGTCATTCAAAAAGCATTCCATGGACATTAAATACCCGAGCTAGTTCCACCATTAAATATGTAGTAATCAGGCACATTCTCCAGTAGGTCTATTTCCTCATATTTCCAGGGTACTTAGCAGAGATCAGGCACTGCTACGTATTACATATATCCTGCCATTCCACAATCCCAACGGCCCATGACACAGGCACTATTACTGCGCCCGGTGTACCGCTGTGTGAGTCTGAAACTCTAGTGAATTCTGAAAATGCATCAGAGGAAAAAGACGTTTTAGATGAGTTTTCTGAATAGTTTAAGTTATATGATTTAAGTCAACTGCTGGATCCAGTTATTTTCATGCCTTTGTTGTTTTATGCCTATCACATTTTACTAACTCCCTCAAAGGTAATGGTTATGGGTACCGTCAACGGGAGTTCCTTTTCCTGTACAAGAGGTGGGTGAACTCCTAATGTCCCCTTTCCTTCCACTGCTAAAGACTTACTTCACACTTACGGACGGTCTTGGGTGTGTAAGTACCGTATAACATTTATGAGATCGGCCCAAGTCAAAGCTCCAGAAGCAGAACTGGTGCAGCGAAGGAGGTTACAAGTAAATCTTATATCAGAATTTTTTTCATGTAAAAATATCTGTAACTATTAATGAAAATGTGCAATTTTTAGGAAAGAAACTAAATTCATAAAGCATGGATGATTCAAAATTTTTATATTTTGCTGCCTATAAAACCTTGACTTAAGAAACAATAAAAAAAAAAACCTCTGAAACCCAAGGTACAAAATGTGGCAAATAAGTACCTCTCATCATTTGCAAGAGGAAAGTGGTTTTGTAACCACCACCACCACCACCAAAGCCAATGTTAATAGTAAAACAAGGCTTTATTAATTTGACGTTTATTATTTCTAAAAAATGTTACACTTTATTTCTCTCTCTCCCTCTCCATATAAAATCGCCAGCTACCTCAGAGCACTCCGGTGAAAATTGCATGAAGCTGGGGTAATTAAACTGATAAAGGCTCATTTGATTTCAGTTCAGCTGCTGGAAACTGACATGCATTTAATCAAAAAGTTCCTCAAGAGCAATACAGAATTACAAAGAACGCTTAAGAGGAGAATGAATTAAGCACAACTAAATCTTTTAGCCTAACTGCATTATTCACACAAAGCACTCGACGACTCATTATTTTCTTAGCTTAACTCCTCTCTGTTCTAACCCTCTGGATGCATTCCTATAAAGATACCAGCATATCAATGCAAAGCTAGAATTTCTCAAGTGTGAGTTTTTTGGTTTTTAATTTTTTCCCCCATCATTTCAGGTAAATCACATCCTAAGACACTTTGCAGACAGAAGTCTAACTTGTTCGTAATGTGCCTGACTGGGCCTTGGGAGCTTCATAAGAAGCTCTGGGAACCGTTTCCTCCAGCTACACGAAGGGGCCCTGGGAAAGGCGGGATCTGTAAGTGCGCCCTGAGGTCCCAGGCAGCGGACACTTGGCTGTTTCACGTGCCATTTCGGCCCTCCCCTTGTCTCAAGAATAACCGGGAGGGAGGGGTGTGGAACCAGAAGTTAGCCCTTCCCTGACATAGGACACACAATACCAACATGAAGCGTCCTCCTGCTTCTCTAGACTCAACACACAGGACTTGGGGAAATGTAATCGTCTGCCTCTCACTCTGCACAGCACTTCACGCAGGGGCTGTGGTGCCTGCATGAGGGTGTGTTCTCTTCCCAACAACCGTGAACCGGGCACTGTCACCGGCAGAGTCCCAGCTCAGGTTTGCCTGGACGGCTCCGCATCACTCACCTCAGGGCGGAGATGATTTTCGTCACGGCACTCCGCACTACGTCCTTGGGCGAGAGGTCCAGGGGCCCCACGGCCACCGCCAGCAGCTGCCGGATCATCGCCAGAGGCTGACCGTCCAAACACATGGCCACGGCCTGATCGTGAAGTTTCCCTTTTTCTGACCGGGAAAGATCGTAGAGGTGACTGTATTTCCGCAGTATTTCCTGAATGAATGAATGAATGAATGAATGAATGAAGCAGTATTCAACATCTAAACAGCCCACAAATATTACATGTCTACACATACACAGTGAAGCTTTTAGAAGCTTCTCAGGCCCAACACAGGGCACCCTGGCACCTTTCAACGCAGCCTCATTGAAACAAACGGCTGTTTGGTTAATGACCCTCCGGCCCATCACTCTACCCACTGAGACCAGGCATGTTTCAAGGAGAGTAGTGATAATTCTCCCATTTGAATATAACATATTTCTTTAAAAATAAAGAAGACAATTTAAAAACTTTAGATTTTTAATCAAAACTGTGATACTAATAAGCACAGACCAGAACAGCCAACGTTCGCCCTAGTTCTTGTGACTGTGGGTCACAGTGGGCCAGCCAGGGGCTCCCCATTCCCCTCTCCCCATCACTCCATGCCATGCATCACAGGCCAACATGACTGAGAAACACAAGCTGAAGTGAGACTGTTATCACACTTGAATTCTCCCCATTATCTTCTCCGGGAGGGGTTTGCGCTTATAAATCTCAGACGGATTTTGAAGTTTCCAGTCATTTATTATTTGAATTCCTCTCCACCGGCTAACTGTTCTAGTTAGGATGTTTCTTTACAAGCTAAGAACACAATGCTTACTAAACATGTAAGAGCTAAGAAAAATAAACAATGGGATCAATGGCCACTCACAGGTTCATTTCTATAGCATGATTAAAGTTTAGTTTTTAAAAATGTACACATCTAAACACTGTCTTCACCTACATGTATTGATACTTACTGATCTGTCAACATTTCAGTTATGGGAAAGGACATCTAAAAACCCCGTGGCTGTTCCGGTGACCACCTAGACGAACGCTCCGAAGGCCGCCAGGGCTTTTTCGTGCAGCCCTGGCACACTGGCCTCTGCCTCTCCGTGGGCAGCCCTGGCACACTGGCCTCTGCCTCTCCGTGGGCAGCCCTGGCACACTGGGCCTCACGCCTGGCCGTGGGCAGCCCTGGCACACTGGGCCTCCTGCCTCTCCGTGGGCAGCCCTGGCACACTGGGCCTCACGCCTGGCCGTGGGCAGCCCTGGCACACTGGCCTCTGCCTCTCCATGGGCAGCCCTGGCACACTGGCCTCCTCCCTCTCCATGGGCAGCCCTGGCACACTGGCCTCTGCCTCTCCATGGGCAGCCCTGGCACACTGGCCTCTGCCTCTCCGTGGGCAGCCCTGGCACACTGGCCTCTGCCTCTCCGTGGGCAGCCCTGGCACACTGGCCTCTGCCTCTCCATGGGCAGCCCTGGCACACTGGCCTCCTCCCTCTCCGTGGGCAGCCCTGGCACACTGGCCTCCTCCCTCTCCATGGGCAGCCCAGGCACACTGGCCTCCTCCCTCTCCATGGGCAGCCCTGGCACACTGGCCTCCTCCCTCTCCGTGGGCAGCCCTGGCACACTGGCCTCCTCCCTCTCCATGGGCAGCCCAGGCACACTGGCCTCCTCCCTCTCCATGGGCAGCCCAGGCACACTGGCCTCCTCCCTCTCCATGGGCAGCCCTGGCACACTGGCCTCCTGCCTCTCCATGGGCAGCCCAGGCACACTGGCCTCCTGCCTCTCCATGGGCAGCCCAGGCACACTGGCCTCCTCCCTCTCCATGGGCAGCCCTGGCACACTGGCCTCCTGCCTCTCCGTGGGCAGCCCTGGCACACTGGCCTCTGCCTCTCCGTGGGCAGCCCTGGCACACTGGCCTCCTCCCTCTCCATGGGCAGCCCTGGCACACTGGCCTCCTGCCTCTCCGTGGGCAGCCCTGGCACACTGGGCCTCACGCCTGGCCGTGGGCAGGGGCCCCTAACCTCATGAGTGTTTTCTGAGACACCACAAGGGTCTCAACTAGAAACCAAATGGGGATCCAGTTCACTAGCAAACTAATTCGTATCAATAATAAAGTTATACTGAAAACAAAGAATACAAAAACAGAAGGAATACACTCAATTTTAAAAAAAATAAAATAAACCTACTGAAACAGGCAGGGTGGTGATTTCTGAATTTTTCTGAAAATTCAGGGGGAAACCTACCATTGTCCGGTTTGAGAGCTCAGAGCTGCAGCTAGAAGCGGGCGTCCAACCAGGGCCCCCACCCTCAGCCTGGCGGGCACGCCTCCCCTCCTAGCTATCCACTCACCTCCGTCCTCTCAGGTTATCAGTGGTCTGAAGCGGCCTAAAACCCTTTTAAGAGAAGTGAACACTGAACTGACTGTCAATTGATAAAGAAGAGGTGAGAGCTAAAGGACTGAGGACCACTTCTAAGGATATCTGCAGGGTGGAACCCTCCCAGAACTGCTAACGCAGCTGTCCGGGGTAAAGGAAAGAAAATGCCCACATTAGCCGACCGGCTGAGCTTCTGGAAGACGTGCTCATTTCATTACCTGCTCACTGTTCTGCAGAGAAATGATGAAGCTGTGGCTCAGGGTGCCCAGGTGAGCGAGGGATCTCTCCAGGTGACTCAGGGTGTCCGCATAGGTCACCTTGGAGTCCCCCGCCTCCTGCACGTCTTCCTCCGAATTCCTCTTCCGCGGCTTCTCAATGAAATGTCTGACTGTCTGAATGGCCTTGCCCGTCATCTCCTTCCGCACTTCCACAGGCAGCTGTGCAGAGAGGAAGGGACATCAGTGAGAGAGACCGGCCCAGCTACTGGCCATGGCGTGTCCAATAAGGCATTTGTGAGACAGAGAGCGCAAAGGTGACATTTTACTCTTATCAGTGGGCAGGGCTTCTGTTATCCCAGATTTTCTTCTGTGAAGAAGATAAAAACAGTGGAATTTAATTTGCCCTGTTATACCAGCAAAAAGAGATTTTTTTTTTTTACGTGAGTCTTTTCTTTTAATATATTTTTATTGCTGGCAAGTCCTCTGCTCCAGCATCTAAGAACGCAGTCCACTCCCCTCCGTGCATGTACACTGTCAGCTCAGTGTGCTCGGTCTAGACCACGCAGAAGTCTGTGCTTTCCAGAACTTGCTATTGGCCACAGGAGGTGAGTGCATATTTTCAGAGTTTACTTTTTTTTTTTTTTTTATCTCATTCCCAGTTTCATCAGAAAAGCTTTCTTCACCCTTATTTTTAATGGTATTTAAAAACAGCTAAATAACCTGACACTTATCAAGGATATAGAGTATAAATAAATGCAACCCTAAGTTAATTTTCCTGATGAGCCAGGACCTCTAAGAAGCTAGATAATATTAGGACAAAGATTCAAGGGCTTTTATTTCACTGGGCATTTCATTTCACTGGGCATTTGAGCTTTTCACCTCTTAACTTTGTAAAAACAAGTTTATTGCCGAAGGACATGAGGGTGAGTTTAAGAAGTATTAGTTTAACAGTGAATTTACAGTTAGCAAACTTATTTTTTTTTAATTCTCCTATGATGGAACAAGCAAGAAGTAAAAGAAAAAGATGGACAAAAATAGCAGTTTCTTCACTAACTCCAACTCACAAGGTACTTTTATTCTTAGCTGTCTTTTTTTTGAAACCCACAGAATGAACGTGTCACTCATGTGCATCATTACCATAATAACCAATCCAAGATTTGAAACTATTCCCTGACAGCACTCTGTAATTGCTATTCAAAAGATGTGGATTTTGAAAGATAAGTGACTAAATGGTTCTATTGCTCAATAAATAGATAATGAACATCAATTTCCCAGGCCCTGGAAAAATGAGATAAAAATATGAGCCAGGCTTTAGGAAATCACAGTTAGTATAGGAGATGATGGAATAGGGGGGAGGGGATGGAATTGAGGAGTCACCCATGACATCTGCACATCTCCTTGGGTCTACCTTCAACATACACCCAGACCCCACCCAATTCCCACCCAGCAGCCCCAAGCCGCCATTGCCTCTTGTGCATTTCTTGACCTGTAGGCCGCAGTTCACCAGCCCCTGGGCTTCAGTACTGAGAATCTACAGTTGGGGATTAACTGAGAATAAACTGTGAGTGTCCTCAGGCGCCCGGCTGGCCACACAACATGCACTCTGAGAATGCAGACACCACCGAAGGCAGCTGCACACTGAGGACCAGGGCATGCATGCGTCTCACTCGCTCCCCATTTATAAACTCTTTGCAGGAGAAGCTTCCTCCAAAGAAACAGGAAACTGCAGGTTCCAAGGGGGAAAGGTCATCCTTGCTAAAGCCACCCTTCGTGGGTCCTTCCAGATCAGCTCAGAGTTCACCCCGGAACATTGTCGCCCTGACACGGTCTCCGCCAGGCACACGCTCTCTCACTCCGTGCTCTCCCCGATCCAAAAACAGGTCACACTGCATTCCACTCGTCTGCTGATGTGTGTGGCTCCCTGACTCACCAACGAGCCCCTTCAGGGCAGAAGCTGTGCTTCTTCCCAGGTCTTTGCGTCGCTGGCACCTCACACGTCTAGCCCATCGCAGACCAATGGGGACATCACTGGCCTCGCAGGACCTCTAACCCATCGCAGACCAAGGGGAAGTAGCCGCTGAGCGCTGATCAACTCTCATCAACGACGTGTGAAAGACCCTCCAAGAGGCACTGAAATGACACGTGCTGGCATGTCCCTAGAAACATGTTCAGAATGTGCCGGAAGGCTCTGATTTACTCTGCAAAACCCTGTTCCTGGCCGAGGGCTCCATGAGACTAAAACCAGGAAAGGACATTTTAAAGGCCTTGAAACAAAACAAAAAGTAACTGGGGCCAGATGTTTGCCATCGGGACATGACCCGTCCATGGTAATCACGTAGCAAGAGGCACAAGGACATGAAACTAGCAATGACTTCCGTTTCATTCGTTCTATAGACAACGTCCCCTGAGTGGGTGCTGCACGCAGGGTGCCTTGGGCCGGGTGCTGGGCACACAGACAGCACCAGATCAGGCCCCCGACCCAAGGTGTGTCCACGTCTGGCTGGAAATACGGAGAAGCATGGTCCTTATAAACCTCCACCAGGGTCAGGATGGGACGCTGTGGAGGGTCCTGAGAGGCGCTCTTGTCCCGATGGGCGGGTTGTAAAGAAGGCTGTGCATCAGGAGAGTCCTGGGGAGTGAGTGGGCTTAAGAATGGCCAGGGTCCCCCGGCCTGGGAGAACAAGCTTGGCTGGGACAGAGGGCAAGTAGAGGCCACCAGAGAGGAGGACGGAGCCAGCAGCGGTGGCCACGGGAGGGGCTGTAGGTTCTTCATCATCTTCACGCCTGGGAAGCGTGACAGAAAGGGCTGACGCAGGAGCCTGGCGCCTCGGTGGGACTGTTTTCAGGGCACTGCCTGATTTAAAGTCCACACGGCCATTCTCCTCACGGGTGGGCGCTTCAAGGCTGATCAGCCTCGCGAAGCAGGCACTTTTGCTCTCTCCTTTTTGAAATGAGCATCGCATGACTCTGAAGATAAGGCTGAGATTGAGACGCTGCAGGGGGCCCAGGAAACCCAGCTGCTACCCGCAGAGTCAGGTGGGAAACCGGGGTGGGCATGCTGCTTGCACCGTAACAGCAACGACACAGGACAATGGGCAAATCAAGAGCAAAATTATCTTATTCACACATTTCCACATCGCTGTGACTCTGAGATTGAAAGCAATTTCTCTGAGTAATAAAGGATGCCTGGATAGCCACTCGATTTGGTCTCCATTGAGAACCTGGCCGGATTTTTTCATCTTTCCCCCCTCAAACACCCACCCCTCGCCACATGCCAGGCCTGCCATCGGCACAGGGGTACAAAGGTAAGTCAGCACTCTCCCTACCTGTGAAGATTACATCCCAATGGGGAAACCAAACACAACAATAAATATTCGTAAAACGCGCAATCGAACTGTGACCTCCTGGCTCATAGGTGGAACACTCAACCACTGAGCCATGCTGGTTGGCCAGACATTTTTCTAGATGCACCCACATACTTACACAGTTCGATTCCCAGTCAGGGCACATGCCCAGATTGTGGGCTCAAATCTCCACTGTGGGGCGTAAAGGAGGCTGATGATCAATGATTCTCTCTCATCATTGATGTTTCTCTCTCTCTCCCTCTCCCTTCCTCTCTCAAGTCCATTTAAAAAGAAAAAGTCTGCACAGAGGTGGGGCAGCCCACCAGGATGTGGAGGCTGCGCATGTATTCCTGGGAGGAAGAGGTGAGGCGGGCTCCCGGCAGAGGGAGCGGCTTTATAAAGCGCGTGCTCCATGCTGTGACCCCCCATCTTCCAGCGTGCAAACACCCACAGGGATCACATGCCCCTGAACAGTGGTCACTGCCGCAGGGGGTTCTGAGGGCAGAGCAGCAGCTAACACTACATTCGGGGGAAGGGGAAGAATTGTTCCTAAAAGAGGTCACAATAGCTCAGGGCTCCGACCCCACAGCTCCTCCTGAACCTCGCTGCCAGGGAAAGGTCCCCCCTGCTCTGGGGGTGGGGGAGAAAGGCGTGGTGGGCACCGCAGGCCAGCAGGGGGCTGGGGTCACCGCGGAGCATGCTGGGAAACCACACATTCTTTCACCTGGGGTGTGCACGCCACCCTCACTCAAAGGCTTTCCAAAGAATACACAGGTGCAGATGGAAGGGCACTGGTTTCTGAATGTTCACCTTCCCTGACTTCTCTTTCCTAACACTGACCTTCCTGATCAGGGCATCCACTTCCCTTCACCGCAGGCTGCCTCCTCCCCCAGGAGAGGCCTGTCCACGGTCTCCCCGAATCCCACTGGGACACACTGTCCCAGAGTCCAAAAAACTCCGGAACGCCCAACAGAGGGACCATTCAAAACACTGTTGTGTGAAAGGATTCTAGTAACCGGAGCTAAATTTCCTTATGCATGTCACACAGTTCCCAATTATTTATTCTCAACAAAATTTATGAATCTGAGCAGTCAGCTGATAAGTCATTAAAAATTGTTTTTAACAGATCACTGTGTTGAATTTTAGATGTACATTTAAAATACAATTTTATTTTTAATACTTGATATTTATCAAAAATGTTAATGCATCTATGTTGTTCTGATCTAATGCAGGATGCAATAATTCAAACAATAACTCAATGCAGAGCTATCATAAAAATATTAGAGCCGTAAGGTCACAAGAAACACTTTAAATGCTCATTTCTATTTCAGGAATTATTCTGGATGCAGAGAAACAAGACTTTTAAGCATAAAAGCACCCCGTTATGATAACATTACATGAAAGTGAACTGTAAAAGCTCTCAGCACGAACAACTCTGTTGATCATTTTTAATTTCGTAGAACTTCTGGGGGAAATATTCACAGAGTGGCATATGTCCTGTGGGCAGAAGTGGAATTTGCATGACGTTGGAGGTGATGGATATACAGAATCACAAATGCAAACCGGAAGTGAATGAGCATAACCAGGAGGGCAAAGAGCCTTCCTGGAGCATTTTATCCCGGAATAGGTACTATATTCAAGCTCTGGGGCCCTTCCCCTCTCAATCCTGGCCTCTGAGCTTGGTCTTCCTGTTACGCACTCTGGAGCTAGCTCCCCGGTTCTTTCCGAAGTTTGGTTCTGGACCCAGCATACATCTGAAAATTGTACACTACATATGTGTGGTATATTCACTTACTTCACATTTCTAACATCCTGTGCTAGCTGTGGCAACATCTGGTGTTTTGCAAATTTGGCCAAATCCAGCTGCATTTCCTTTTCCCAATGTGTCTTCGGCCATGTGCGACTGCTCTGCAGTTTGAATTTTCTCTCTCTCTCTCTCTCTCTCTCTCTCTCTCTCTCTCTCTGCAGAACAGCACTGCATTGAAACTTTATCCTTTTCCTCGCTGGATGACAACTTAAAGAGCTTGCCAATTAATTAAATGAGGGGAAATACAAAGATATGAAGTTGATTTCAATGTCTCTGCCCCACTTTTCTCCAGCTTAACCTGATGCAGCAGAAAACCACCTCCTGGGGCCCTGACAGCAGCACCTCTGGCCGAGGATGAGACCAGCTGTGCTGAGAGAAGGACAAGCCAGAATGCACCCACCCGGCCGCACTGGGTCAACCCCGAGGCTCACGAACAACTGCGTCCTGCACCTGCAGTCCACCGACAGGTACAAGGTTAAGAAACTAAGGTCTTGAGAATGTGCTATAACTTAAAATCATGACAGTAAACAGTACAACATCTTACAACCTAAGTGGACTCGACATCCAATTCTTACAATGAATTTTGAGTAAATGGTTGCTGTTGAGAGTCTAAAACCGTCTGTCCACTTGCACACACACGTCCGAGTTAGCATATGGCTTGGCTGGTCATGCTGCTCTGTTCCCGCCCTCACATACAACAGTGAAAACTCCGTCAGCCTGAGGGGAGCGAAGGCCTTAACCTTCCACCTTCCCCGCCTGTTCCTGCCTCACCCCTGCAGCCAGGCCCAGGTCCCCCCTCCAGCGTATGCTTCTGCACTGCTAAAGGACTTCCAGCCTCTTCCCGATCTTGCAGATCCAAAACCAATGTGTGCTGTGCTCCTGTCTTCTCCCCCACATTGCCAGGACCCTGCCTGGCCTTCCTCATTCAGACTCAGCCCTACCAGACACATCCCAAACCAGGTGCTCCGTCTGGACGGAGGATGCTCGGGACTCCTGATCCTCCGCTCCCCAGTTCCTAGAATGGCTCCTGACTGCTCGCTCCGGTGCAGCTCCGGGGCTAGAGCAGAGGCCCTGGAGGAAGCTTTGCTGAGTTTAAATTGTGGTCCTGTTACCAGATGACTTTGGTTGAACTCACCTATTAAAACCAGAGTAATACTATTAAGTAGCTCACAGATTACTCAGCCACAGCCTCTGCCTCCAGCAGGTGGAAAGCCAAACAGATTCCTGAGGCTAAACCACAGAGCCCTAGTGGCAGGTTCAAAGCTCAAAGCCAGGTTTACCTGACTCAGGGGCGAGGCCAAACGAGGGGAGAGGCCTGGAAAAGCTGGCTGGCCAGCCCCGGCCCCTGGTTGAACTCCTGGTCAGTAGAACTCCTGCCCTAGGGGACAATTTGCATATTAGCCTTTTATTATATAGGATCATACTACCTCCCTCTAAAATTATCCTATTTTTTTTTCTAAAAAAAACACAAACCCACAAAATACAAAAAATACAAACTTGATTATCTCCTTCTTACAGTAGTGGTTGTAAAATTTAAAACCGTTACACTAATAAGAGAACGAAGTGCTTGGTTACCCACAGCCATGAATCCAGCTGGGTAGTTAACACGAGGCTTCCCCGGAGATGTTCAAACCTGTGCTTGTGCCAACTGCCCAACAAATGACTTGAACTCTTAGCCTTTCTGCTCCGTTTTCAGGATGCCATTAGCTATAACAACAATTCTTGGGGTAGAGTACCAGGCGGGCTTGCCAACTTGGGGGATGAGGCAGCCAGCGGCACAGACGGGCCAGCGAAGATACAAAGAGGCTGCGCGAGAGCACGATCAGCGAGACAGAGGCGGAGAGTCTGTAGGGAGGTCATGCCCGTGAGAGATGCACAGCTGTCTGACACTGAGGTCGGGGCGAGGGGGCAGGAAGGAAAGACAACGGCCCACATTACCTATTTGAGGGAAGCTACACATTGCTCAGGGACCTAGAGTCCAGTTAAAGGGCTCAGCCCTGAGCCTGGAGTAGTACTGGAAAATGCAACCAAGTTGCTGGCCTGCTACGGGTGCATGCACGGTGAGCTGGGTGCTGGAGGCTCCTCCCACCTGTCCATCGGAGAGAGCGGATGCAGTCCTTATTATGAAATGCCATGTTGTGAAAACTACAGCACATCTGAACTGTGACTATTCCCCATTTCCAGGAAGGAAATAAAAACAAAATCTACCCAACGCAAGCGCAGCTTTCCTGCCTCCTAAACCGAACCGTCTACTCTAAGCGGCCGCTCGGTTACCTTGGTCACCGCCTCTGGAGAGAACGTAATGGCATCCAGCACAGTGATGAGGTCCCCGGGGTGCAGGCGATCCAAGTACTTGGAGCAGACCTCGAAGGCGCGCAGCCACTCGGGCGGGGACGTCGGGGCCTCCTTAATGAGCTGGGGGTCTCCGGTCCAGAACAACTTCTGTAACCAGAGGGTGTACAGGGAGCTCGGGGACAGCATCCGTCCGTCCTTGCCCGGGATTTTGGGAATGAGCTTGGAAATAGATAAGATATTCTGACTTGAAAGAACTGGCTGCAGGGCGTCCAGAGGGTTCGTGCCTTCCTCGGTCAGTTTTTTGTAGTCCAGTCCTATTGGAAAGAGAGGGAGAGAGAGAGCAGTCCTCTCCGGCGCCATGCAGAGGCTTCCCACACGTGCCCAGCCCCCTGCGTGGCTGAGCGCACGCTCATCGGCCAGTGTAGGTGTAGCAGATGGTTCAGTCATCCGTGAGACAGACCAGAAGATCTGAGATCCAGTCCCAGCCTGCAATTTGATCAACTCTGCAATCCCGGAAGAGCCGCTCACTTCCGTGAGCCTCTACCTCCTGTCTGGCCATTGGAGACGCCAGGCCTCCTGGCTCTTGCCATCCCTCCGTGGCCTGGTTTTCCCCCAACAGTGCCCACAGCAATCAGCATGGGTTCATGTGTATTCACCTGGCATCTCATCAAGGACTTGAGGGCTGGCATGAATCGCACCCCTTGTCCTCTGCGTCTACTCCATGTCTAATTTGGTTACTCAGTAAACTTCACACTGATACGCTGAAGGAAATTCTCATAATTGTCATGAGTATTAAATATAGACTTGAAAGTGCCTTGTAAATTATAAAGTACCACAGAGGTTTGAGGGGTGTTAGTGTGTCTAATGGCTTCGTTATGAGCGTGAAGATACATGGATACCATTCTAAAGATTCCCGCAATTTATCAAAAATTCAAAGGCTCTTACTTTAATGGTCTCCACATACGCTTTAAACATATAGGCTCCACTCAGGTGTAATTCTGCCAAATGCCTGCTGTAAAATGTCTGTCTTGTCCTGTATAAATCCTATATAATAAAAGGCTAATGTGCAAATAGACCAAATGGCAGAACGACCAGTCACTATTATGTGCACTGACCACCAGAGGGCAGATGCTCAGTGCAGGAGCTGCCCCCTGGTGGTCAGTGCACACCCACAAGGGGAGCACCACTTAACCAGAAGCCCACTCATGGCTGGCGAGCACAGTGCCAGGAGCCTCTTCAGCCTTCACGGCAGCACTAAGGATGTTCAGCTGCCTGCTTAGGTCTGCTCCCAGGACATCCCGAGGGATCCTGGACTGTGAGAGGGTGCAAGCCAGGCTGAGGGACTTCCCCTCCAAATGCACGAATTTTGTGCACTAGGCCTCTAGTATTATAAAATATAACCAATGGGAACCTCTGGAGTAAAAACTTTAGATTTTAGTATCAGGTCTATCAGCAGTCACTGTGACTTTCAATAGGTTTCTTGGTTTCTCTGGTATGTAATTCCCCCCAACTATGAGTGAAGGAGTTGAAAATATAATAACAAAAGACAATTAGCATCAAAATCCTATGGTTTCAGCTCTATGCCAGCCATGGTGCATGGACATGATTGTGTACAGAAAATTAATCCCTAAATTTATTTTCAAAAATAGCCATGTTGCTCAGTTAGTTGGAGCACTGCCCTGATACACCAAGGTTGCGGGTTCGATCTAGGGTCAAGGCACTTATAAGAATCACCAATGGCTGAAACCGGTTTGGCTCAGTGGACAGAGCATTGGCCTGCGGACTGAAAGGTCCCGGGTTTGATTCCAATCAAGGGCACGTACCTTGGTTGCGGGCACAACCCCAGTGGGGAGTGTGCAAGAGGCAGCTGGTCAATGTTTCTCTCCCATCGATGTTTCTAACTCTCTATCCCTCTCAATTCCTTTCTGTGTAAAATCAATAAAATATATTTAAAAAAAAGAAAAGAAAAAAAAGAATCACCAATGAATGACTGAATAAGTGGAACAAAATATCAATGTCGATCTGTGTGTGTGTGTGTGTGTGTGTGTGTGTGTATTTACTTTTATTTTTTTAAATGAATTCAAGCTGGAAAAAGATCATCTTACCTGGTGCAACCACCTTGAACTTCTTCAGCAGCCGAACGTGGGTTTCCGGTTTAATGGCATACTTCCCCAGATCTGCGCAGCCCCAGCCTTCCAGAAGAGTGAAATAATACAGCAGCCTCTCGTGGTCCGTGCCGCCAATGGTGGGGTAGATGTACTTGACCATGTGCTTGTGAAAGGCTTCAGGGTCTGTCTTCAGAGTCTCAAAGAGATGAAGAGCTTGGGCTCGATTTTCTATTTCTGTTGTGGACAAGCTGAGATTAAGAGACAAAGAAATTATGTTAAAATTTGGTTCCTTTATTAAACAAGACTTTTTTAATTCAGGAGGAAAGGCTACTTCTTTTTAAAAAATTTTTTTATTGATTTCAGACAGAAAGGGAGAGGGAAAAAGAGATAGAAACATCTATAATAATAAATCTATAATAATAAAAGCATCATATGCTAATTTGACCGGATGTTCTTCCAGACAACCTTCTGGATGAAGCTGGGGCTGCGAGGGAAGCCCGGTCCCAGGTGCCTGCAGGCAGCTAGAGGGAAGCCCAGGTCCTGGGTGCCGGCAGCCAGGGGAAGGAAGGCCTACTCTTGCACGAATTTCATGCATTGGGCCTCCAGTCACTGATGAAAGAGAATCATTGATTGGCTGCCTCCTGCAAGGCCCACACTGGGGATCGAGCCCACAACCTGGGCCTGTGCCCTGACCAGGCATTAAACCATGACCTCCTGGTTCAGAGGTTGATGCTCAACCACATAGCCATGCCAGCCGGGCATGAAAGACTACTTCTTACAAGCCCCTTCCTCCTGTCTAATCAGAGACGTGAGCCACCAAGATGCAGGTGGTTTCTATAAAGGAAAGCATGCGTGTTGAATGCCTCTATCGCTCAATGTTCCTGTGTTCTCCTGCGGGGCTACACAGTCCTGAAGGCAGTATTCACAGGCCTGCAGTTGGGAGAGGTGCCCAGTGCTTTACAGCCAGGAAACGAACCCAGATCTGCTGGCTGCCACTCGGCATTATTTATTCATGTCACAAGACAAATGTAAAATCGGAGCTTCATTACAGAAATGTAAACAACCTTATTATTCCAGGGACTTAGGAAGCCGTGAGGGAGGAAACAACCCCAACTTTTAGGCTTAAGTGTGACATCCAAGAGCTTTATCTTGCTACTGGATAGACCCAAGTTTGATACGATGCTCAAATACAATTAAAATCAGCAAGAATGGGTGCTTTCACTTGAATTAGCTGTAGTCATGAATGCCACTTAAATAAAAACACATCTTATTAATTTCATCTTGACTTAGATATCTTTACAATATAGTAAAAATGTTCTCTAATGTTAAACTGTCAGGAGAAAAACGTTAAGGAGTTGTGTTTGGCTGGTCAGTGTGTATTTTGGGGTGAGAGGAGGGCTTAATGCTGGTCTTATGCTTCCCCCGCACAGAGCCTAGAGCCCAGAGCCGTGGGGGTCCCATGCCCAGGTCAGTGAGGCAGTGCCCTCAGTGAGTGCAACTCCGGGGAGGTGCCTGGCACAGTGAGTGCAACTCCGGCAGTACCCAGTGAAGTCCGGTTGCACCTGCTTTCAGAGCAACACCCGGAAACACGACTCCCTTTTTGCTGGAATTCCCACTGTTGGAAAGGGCCAAGACATGTTTGGTTTATACAGAAGGTGAACCCAAATTATGTCTTACAGTTTTTATGAGCAGTAGTATACTTAGGATGACAGTTTCAAACTATGAAGTCAAAATAGCAAGTAATTTAAAAATGCTCTTTGACCTCTCACTTCAAGAGAATTGCTATTTTTCCATTAAGACACGATTCAAACATTTACAAAAATATCCTGAGGTATACAAATGGCCCTGGGCTGTAAAGATCCCATGTAAAAATGCCTCCTCTGATAGCTTCCATCCGGCCTTACAGACTCTTCAACTGCCGGACCGCTAGGAGGTGCACCACTTGATGACAAAGATGATACACAGCTCCTTTATCTTTAGTTTCTCAGGGCTGAGCGCCAATGTGTGGTCAAAGGACACGTTCGACACCTGGGCCACCCACAAAACCTGGGTGTCCTCCACGTTGGGCGGACGCAAAGATTCCCATCAAGCTCTCACCCGGCAGTTCGCAAACCTCGTTGTTATAAATACCCCGAACTGAACAACAGCGCAAAATGAGGGGATGGGCTGACAAATGCAGGCAATTACATTCCAATCAAGAGCAGGGCCGCTCAAGCTGTAACTTCAAAAACAGCCGACAGCAACAATAAAAGGAGGTTTAGTGACAGAGCACCTGAGCTGGCCACCAGAGAAAGGAATGGAGTGAAAATAACAAAAACAACGTTTCCAGACAAGAAAGCACAGGCCTGTACAAGAACGGCGAGGGTAGTGGGTGGCAGGTCAGAAAATGTTCTTGACACTAACTATTCAAAACATGCAGTATTGTCTGAGAAAGACACTGTGTGCACAGCAGCACATGAAAGTGTCTCACAGAATTTGATTTCCTTCCTAAATTTGCTAAGTGAAGTCTGAACACAATGGCATGAAGCAGTAGATACTACATACACCATGTCCGCCACTGAGGTGAGTTGTTTTGATGGAGCTTTGCGGGCAGAACCACATGCCCATGGAGACGGAAAAGCTTGCGCTTACTGTGCTGGTTGCTGGGCCAGTTAAATCGAAGTAACTGCCATACAACAGACAGCGATCAGGGGGTTTAAGTGACGCCTAAGCCCGGCGTCAGATTGGCCTGGACTCCGTGTGGCTTTGTTCACCTTATCGCCACGCAGCCACTTATTGCCATGTCACAGCCATTTCAAAAGCCGAATCTTTGCATAACACAGGCCTTCACTCTCTCTCCAAGAGCAAGAGTCAATGAGTTCTCCTGTCACACTGCTTTCCTAATGACCCTCAGACACAAGCATGAAAGACAGACTCGCCTACAGAGTAGACGGACAGTGACTGAACCACAACAGTGTGGCTTCCTTTGTGTTCGGCCTGATGCTGAACAGCGTCTCTCTCAATCAGCTTCCCTTTCTCGCCCACCCACGTATTCTTCTGCGCCCACAATTCAGCTTGCCCGATGTGCAATTTTATCTAATTATCTTGTCAAGAGAGACACTGGGATACCTTTACTGACACATGATAAATACCAGCGCCTCCCTCCTCAGTAAATTACAGCGTGCTAGGATCTTTTATAGATGCCGGCAATCAATAACCCATTCAACAGCGTCCCCTGAAAGAAGCTGCTATCTCCCCTTTGGAAAGAGAAATGAAATCTGCACTTAGAAAACAATTCCAAAAAACCCACATCCGAGAGAGTAGGCAGAAATACCAGGAAACCGCCGGGGACTTTTCACTAATCAAATTAATGATCACCCTTAGAAACTGTTTAAGGCTTTTTTCTTGAACCAAGATTTAGCTCTAGCAGCAGCTTATACATTTATATAATGCATACTTAACTTTCAGAGATTAACTGCAGGAAGAAAGCAGCAGTAGTTACACTCAGAGCACAATGAATGGTTAGTGCTAAGTCCCCGGTCAGCATGTTCTGTGGTGGCTTTAAGCTGTCAATCACCCAAAAACGTAATTCAAGAACAGCATGTACTGAAAAGCCTCATGTTTGTGTAGGAAAACAAGTTTATGTAAATGCATATTTCTTCACCCAGGCTGAGATGGAGTGATAATTCGGTTCCATTAACTGAGTAAAGCAGCACTTAGGAAGGGAGAAGAGGGAGGGGGGAGACAGGGAGAGGCACAGGGCTGCTGGGAAGGGCTGGAGAGGGGAGCGTCATTCAGATGCAGTCTCTTCTAGGCATTTCCCCCAAGTTTAATCCTTAAAGCTCTATGAATCCAAATTAATAACCTCGACCGGGGGTAAATAGGCCTCCACCACTGATTCCTGGAAGGAGACAAGTCTACCCGCTCAGTTTCAAGGACTCTGTCCTGCGGGAAAGTAGGCAGACACTCACTCACCCACCATGAACTGGGAATGAAGCTGATGGGGCAGGTCTGACCCGAGAGCATGTGGCTGTGCAGGGAAAGGTGGGCAAAACAGCATGGCACTGTTCCATTTGGCCAGCACTTTGGACAAGCGTGTTTATGAAACAAAAAACAGAATTTAATTTTCAGGGTCACCTACGTACACAGCTGCTGGGAGGATCACGAAAGAGTGTCGCCGTCCATTTCCTGTCTCAGGAGTGGTGGGTGGGCCCTCTGCGGAGCGTTTGGGATGAACAGGGTGGTGACAAGGATGACCACGAGGCAGGCTGCCTCTCCTCTGCCGTAAAGACACCCTGGCCTTGAAGCCTTGTGATTTCTCATAAAAAGTCAATTCTGGCCGAAACCAGTTTGGCTCAGTGGATAGAGCATCGGCCTTCGGACTGAAAGGTCCCGGGTTTGATTCCGGTCAAGGGCGTGTACATTGGTTGCGGGCACATCCCCCGTAGGGGGTGTGCAAGAGGCAGCTGATCGATTACACTCTCTCATCGATGTTTCTAACTCTCTATCCCTCTCTCTTCTTCTCTGTGAAAAATCAATAAAACATATTTAAAAAAAATAAGTCAATTCTGACTGGTTTATAGTCTCACATTGTCTTTAACAAAAATATTTTGAGACACCACAGCCCAGACATAGGCGTAGCATTCTTTTCTGAGCACTTATCCCCGGAGCACCAGGTCACCTCAGTGATGTCTCACAGAGCAGACAGAACTGTGTCCTGACTGGAAAACAATGGTTCGGAAGTCAGATGAGTGACGTGCATACCCGGCCTGCTTCCCTGAGCGCTTACAGAGCAGGACTCCAAGCCTGAGCATGTTCCTGGACGGACACACTAAAACGGGTCTTGCAGGAGTTTTGTGCCACTGCCAGGAGCCTTGCTGGCCTGAGAGGGCCTGAAGGATCAGGGCATGAGGAGGAAGGCTGCAGGTACATGTACAGAATCGCTTCCATTTGGGTAAAGGCGGTAATTAGCTTCCATTTTCAGGACTGGTAGGTTTTGTCTTATGCACAAATCATAGTCTTGGTTCTCTTTTCCCCGTAGGCCAGTGGTCGGCAAACTCATTAGTCAGCAGAGCCAAATATCAACAGGACGACTGAAATTTCTATGGAGAGTCAAATTTTTTAAACTTAAACTTCTTCTAACGCCACTTCTTCAACATAGATTCACCCAGGCCCTGGTGTTTTGTCGAAAAGCCACACTAAAGGGGCCACAGTTTGCCGACCACTGCCGTAGGCCGAAAGAAAGATCTAAACCAAATACACTGCCCTATTTCAACAGCTGTATGAGACCTGTGACCTGAATAAATACATTCAACCTTTCTGCACAGACTTAGATTTTTCCTGAGCCTGAATTTTTTTTCCAGGCCAGGTCAAAGGATTCTGAGGGCTGTATATGGCCCGTGGGCCCAGCGTTCCCCACTCCTGCTCTAAGGTCAGGGTTGGGGTTGGCCGCTAACCTGGCAACGCTGATAGGTCAGCCTCCGTCGGGGAGCTGAACTCGCCCCAGTAGATCTAAGAGGCTGAGAGAGCCAGTGTCTGCCATGTGGCCACTTAAAGCCATCACGCAGTTTAGAAAAAAAGAAATGAAAAAAGAGAAAAAATAAAGAACAAAAAGAACTCAAGGTGGGTGTTTATGAGGATTCTCCTTCTGCAGAGTGAAATACCAGGAACAGCTGCCATTAATTAAGCACCGATCACGTGCCAGGTCCTGGGGGTTTGATTTCTATGATGAAGCCTCTTAGTTATCATCACACCGCACTCAGGATCCCGGGAAAGGAGTTTGAGAGCCGCGGGCAGGGACACAGCTGGAGAGACACGGTGAGAGACGTGTCCGTCACTTGGATGGAAGACTTACACTCTATTGTGTGAGGCTGCCTCCCCCGAGCCCGTCTGAGTGAGCACGTGGCCACACGCTGACGCAGGGCCTGCATCCAATTCAATCGAGAGGAAGGAGAAAGTAAAATTAAGAAAAATCAACTTTTGGGGCGGGAGTCTTTTGAAAGGAGCAGAAGGAAACCTAAGGCAAACAGCATCCATTTTCTTGTGACTCTGACCTATTAGCTTCCCATTAGCATTGACTGGACAAATAAATGCTGGGCCCTTCCTATTGTATTAACAAGGCTGATTCCTAATGCCTGTGCTATCGAGTCTAACTGAACAGCAAGGCAAACGGCTGGGGAGCACAAACACCACTGGCTAAATCAGGAGGTGTGTGCGCTTGTCACACACAAGCACCGGCACCAGGAGGCAGTGATCTCCGCTCTTGTGACCCCAGGCGGCTGCATATCACCGCCATCAGGTCTGATGACCCGCCCTGAACAGTCTAGACTCTAGCACGTTTTTTAATGCCTGATAATTTATAATATATTAAGACACCAGGGAAGCATCCTGTTTGTACAGATATGACACCTTTTATGTAACATTCCATGAAAGGATGTTTAATAAAATGCCAACGTATTTTTAAATGTGCATACACACACACACACACACAAGAAACATATATTTGAACATATTGCTATGCATCAAAAGTGATTAGTTTAGTTCAGTATGTATTGTAGATAACACTATCACCCATATAGCAATTTCATAAATACTAAAATGTAGACGCTAAAATTTCAAAATAATTAACAAAAATTAACAATCCTAATTTTGAGCGTTTCTGGATCGCTTGGCAGGCTCTGCCTCCCCTCTTGAACCTGCCTTCCCACAGCTTCTTCCTCAGCACAGTAACCACAGTGACCTTATGAAATGTAAACTGACCCGTTATTCCCTCCCCTTACCAGGTCCTCTAGCAGCTTCCTGTTGCTCTAGGGCAGTGTTTCCTTAGCTAAGTGGTCGGCAAACTCATTAGTCAACAGAACCAAATATCAACAGTACAACGACTGAAATTTCTTTGGAGAGCCAAATTTTTTAAACTTAAACTTCTTCTAATGCCACTTCTTCAAAATAGACTCGTGGAATTCTATGGAAGAGTCACACTCAAGGGGCCAAAGAGCTGCGTGTGCCTCGCGAGCCAGGGTTTGCCGACCACTGCCCTAGACAATTGTAATGCAGTTAATTTCAACTCAGTATTTAGGTCTCAGCTCAAGAATTATTTCCTCGGGAGAGCCTTCCCTGACAATGGAAGATCCCCTCTTTGGGCTCTCTCTCTTTTTTAAAAATATATATTTTTATTGATTTTAAAGAGGGAGGGAGAGGGAGATAGAAACATCAATGGTGAGAATCACTGATCAGCTGCCTCTTGCACGGCCCCCCCACAGGGATCGAGCCCGCAACCTCGGCATGAGCCCTGACCAGGAATGGGACCGTGACCTGCTGGTTTCTGGGTCAATGCTCAGTCACTGAGCCCCTCTTTGGGCTCTCTTTCAGGGTACCTGCCACAGAACTGGTTTCACAATCTGTCCCCCACACTGGACTACCAGTTCCCAGACAGTTGAGCTAATGCCTGCTTTTGTTCACTATGGCAACCCCATATCTACTTCTTAGTACAAAACAGTCTCCATGAAAACCTTTGAATAAGTGCCCGAAGGTTAAAGCATCTAACTCAGGACTATTTTTACTGGAAAACGAAAAGGAACAGGCTAGTCTTAGAACATCGGTGTGCCCCAGATGAGTGAAGAATGTACATGGACACTGGTCTACTGTATCTGAGAAGAAACAGGCAGATCCTATCAATATTTCACACCCACATGATCCTCCTAGACCAGACCGAACAGACAGACACGGACATGAACTCGGGCCCGGGCCGTGCGCTTACCCGCTGTCGCTGAACAGGAACTCCAGGTGGGTCATGTACACCTCCCAGCGGGCGATGCTGTAGCGCTGCGCCAGGGACAGGGCGAGGCCGTAGACATCCTCCTCCAGGGTCCTTCATGAGCCGGCGGCCGCGGGGAAGGAGAGAGAAACACGTCACCTCGAGCAGCACAGAGAGGCCCATCGGGACTGCCCTCCGGCTGGGAGGGGGCAGCCAGCACGGTCCTCACTCAACGACGCTCCATGTGATTCAGGGAAAGTACCTCCTAGAATCTGACCGCCCCTCCCTCACTGTGGTGCACGGCAGCTGTCTAGGCCGGCGGCTCTCAACCCAGGGCGATGTGTCCTTTAGGGGCTCCCTGACGTAACTGCGGACATTCGTGACTGTCACAAGGGGGAAGGAGGAGAATGCTAACCATCCTACAAGGCACAAGACAGCCCTTTCCCACAGGCGGGGGAGCACACCCCGCTCCTGTGATGGGCTGAGAGGGGAAAGCCCTGTCTGGAGCAACCCCGAAAGCCAACCGCAAAGGGCTGTGACCAGGAGCCCTGCCGACTCAGCCTGCTCTGTGACATTCAAGTCCCCCCCTTTCTGAGACAGAGGGTCCCTTACTCCACCAGCCCCAGGATGGTCTCCCTCTTGTACTGGTCGTCCGCGGTGAACCGCTGCACGTCCACCCCCTTGCGCAGGCCGCGGAGCAGCTGGGCCTGCGTGAAGTCCAGGAGCCGCTCGTTGTAGTAGTGCAGCTGCTCCGACAGCGAGGCCACGTCCTCGGGCCAGGCTGCCAGGCCATGTCCAGTCACGTGCCTGGTGACCGTGGCGATCAGCTCTGTGGGATCAGCCTGTGAGTAACAACAGCAACAAGTTACAGGAAGCCCGGCAGGAGGGGCTCAGCAGTTGAGCGTCGGCCTATGAACCAGGAGATCATGGTTCGATTCCCAGTCAGGGCACAGGCCCAGGTTTCAGGCTCCATCCCCAGTGCGGGGCGTGCAGAAAGCAGCCGATCCATGATTCTCTCTCATCATGGATGTTTCTCTCTCTTTTTCCCTCTCGCTTCCTCTCTGAAGTAAAAAAATATATATATTTTCTTTAAATTTATAGGAAGGCGTGTCTCCCGGGCACCTGCTGGCCCTCTCGCTGCTGGCACTAACAGGACTGAGAAGACAGTCGCAGAAGGCACAGTCTGCAGACCACAGAGAGAGCACAGGACCAAGTCTGCAAGCAGGTCCTTCGGCTCCTGCCCCATCTCATGACTTAGAGTTATCATAAATAATGTATTCCTGCCTTTTCAATACCATCACCTACAATGGATGTGTCTCCATTACCCGACCATGGATCATTCACCCTGGAAGTGCTCTCCATCATCCGGGCCCCTGGACCAGCTTTCCCGAGGCCTCTGCATGCTCTCAGGGGCGAGGCTGCAGCTCAGTGGCCCACTGATAACACCCGACAGCCAGCCGGGGAAAGAGCGTCCTCTCCAGCGATGCGCTGGGGAAGCATCCTCTTCCTAGAATCACCAGCACACCCGCTGCCAAAGAAAGCGCCCAGCCAATCTCTCCTCTGCTCCATTTGGGGCTCAATGGGAGCCTGGTCTCCAGTTCCCAGCAGCTGCTCTGACAATGGGAAAATTACTCAAACAGAACAAAACCCGACGCTGACAGCTGATGGGAAGAAAAAGATGTGGTTAACTGGGCACATTTATTTATATTAGAGTTGGTTTGGGTGACACTCAGCCGTGATTTTAGAATTACTCTAGGAGACTGATAGCATGAACAACGTTAACTCAATCACTTCCAGTTTCTGGGGAAACACCGTATATATTTTAATATAAGCAAATTAGGAAAAACTTCGGAATCTGCCTTTGAGTCTCAGAAATGTACTGAATTCTAGGAAGCTGTCAACAGTTCTAATGTGTAAGCCATATTTTGAGCTACACAGGAATTTGTCAATGCCAAGTTCATATTACAAACCTAGCCTGCTGTTCTCCCTCTTGACACTGTTAAGGAAGAACTTGGGGGTACCAATTAAAGAAATCTTGTTCCCAACCTCTAGGCAGACACTGAGTCCTACTCTCACAGATCGGGGTGGGGGGGCGGGGAGTGTCTCTCCAGTCAAAATGCCTGGCTTTGGAAACTAATTCTCCAAAGTCAGCTACCAACCCCTGTGCAACTCGTTCAACAAATATTCAGAGCCAATGTCTTTGTTAAAAATACAATTTCAGACCAACAAGTTATAGTCAGTAAAGTCCTACGCAGCTTTAACTACTTTCATCTCTTCTCCTTTAATAAGTGGAAACAGTCCAGCCGCCCCAGACATAATTTCTATTTCCTATTCTTTGTACACCACATTCGTTCACTGTAATAAGAAGAATTTAGGAGCAAGCACCGACTTCGTCAGCCTCCAGGCTGGAACAGGCACAGCGCTAGGCAAGGGGAGCGGAAGCTCAGTTAGTGCCAGCAGTCCTGGGGGACAGGCGCCTGCAGGCGCCCTGTTTACAGAGGTTTGAGGGGCGGGCAGGAGGCCAGAGGCCATTCTGGGTAAGTGGCAGAGCGGGGCTGTACCCCCAAGCACAAAGCCCCCCAGAACCATCCCGTCATATCTGTAGGCAGGGGAGGGTCTTGGTGGGACCGGTGCAGAGCTAATAGCATCAAAAAGCATCTCAATTTTAAAAATTAAGTGCATGGAGTTAAATTATTCTATTACTTTTCCAAAATTTGGCACTGCAGTTCTTTGGGGGGAGTGGGTGAATAAAATATGATTTCTTTAAAGAATATGGTCAGTTCCTTGTAACTCTAAAGATTCATAAACATTCATAACAACAGAATGCTCCATGACAATCTACTGCTCGCTAGTTGGAGGTAATAAATCCATTCTGGTTTAATGGCCTCCATTTCTGGGCATTATGGCTGGGAAAGTTTTAAACAGGTGGTGTGCTTCCCCTTTAGGGTTCTTCTTTGCTTGAGATAATTTTATACTCAGTGTTTTCAATCGGGTAGCTTTAAAAAAAAGCATACCACATTGCAGAAGTGGTCTACCATAAAGCTTTGCCTTTCATCCCCGCAGGGCCTGCTTCTCCAGAATATAAAACTAAAGAATACGCTTCCATTATTATGATTGTATCTCCTGAAACTTTCTCAAAAGAGTGCTAGGAAGATCACATTTCAAGATGCATTTACAACAATTATGGACACAATATATTAGTGAGACACAGGGGACAGAACAATGTGTGTGGCCCACTCGCATCCGTATAAAAACTGTTACACAGACACTTCTCTGCACCAACTACTTCCGGGAGACACAGACTGGGAACACTGGCCTGTACTGTACGCCATTTGCACCACCTGAGTTTCCTGGCCATGTACACCTTGTGTTTTGAACACAAAACCAAGTTAACTGGGACAAAGACTAGGAGAAACACTTCTCTCCAGCGGAGCCTCTGCCAGTTATCCCTCTATCGCTAATCAGCATAATGGAGGCGGCATGGGCTGCTCGGAGGTCACCCAGGAGAGCCGCCGAGGGCCAGGAGCCCGTGCTGGGGGCTCAGGACACTGCTTCTGGCAAGAGGCACAGGCCTTTTCTCAGAAAAAACGCGCCGATTATATCCATGTTTTTATTCAAACCTAGTAATCTGCCTAAATGATCATCCCCGCGGCACGGAATGGCGCCGGGTGGGAAGGCTGTGGCAATGGGAGCCAGTCGGGCTGACAGCTGAGAGCAAGCGATGCTTCGCCGAGCACTATTATGTGGAGGCAACAAATTGAAACCACTCTCATTTCAATTTCCACGATGATTCATCAGGAGCTTGCCACATTTAATTCCACACTCAGCGGTGCTGTTTTGTGCACAGGAAGATGCTGAAAAGGCCCAAATAATGAGCCATTAGGTATCGATGGGAAGCTCAGCTGTACCTAAACATCAGTTATGGTGCCGGGAGGGTTCCTTCAAACCCAGGGCCCACCCTCCAACTGCGAAACTGCAGCCGAAGGCTGTCCTCAGCCACAGCCGTGGACAGGACCCGCCTTCCGCACAGGCCCGCAGACCCCGAGGAGCTGCAGGGGAGGCCTGGGGAGTGGACACGGGTCCTGCCTCCAGCAAGAGCATGTGGGGGGCAGGCAGCACCTCGCGGGGGCAGACAGGAACTGCTCCAAAGGGTGCCTGCTGGGAGGCGGAGGGGGCTGCACCCACCTGTTGACAGTGAAGGAGGAGGCATCTCAGAAGGCCCGGAGGAGTGACAGGGTGCTAACTTCAGAGAAACTGTAACCCTGAACAGCTGAACATGGGCTTCAGAGGAGCTGGTGTCAGGATCATGGCTGGGGGAGGCAGGGCGGCCCATTCACTGTAGCCTTTCCTGTCACATGCAGCTGACTCTGGACACAGGGGCCAGGAGGAAGCACCCCTGGGGATGGCCTGCCAGGCCTGCCTGCCAGAGATCACCCAGGCCCACAGTCAGAGTCCCGGCTTCTCCTGAAACAGAGCTGGTGCTGCTCTCGTCTCTATTCTAGGCTGCATTCCTCAGACAGGCAGACACACACACACACATCTCACATACACACACACACTCACATTCTGTCCTTCGCGGCTTTTTGTTCCCATAGCTCCTATCACCATTTACCTTAGTACATGTTTTATTTACTCATTCTGTTCACGGTGCCCCGTCCCCGACAGAATGTCAGTCCTGGAAGGACGAGGGCTTTTATGCACTAGGCTCCCTGCTGCCCTCCCAGGACCCGCACACTGCCTGGCATAAAGCAGTCACCTGACAAATACCTGATAAAAGCACACGCACATAATTTATTACATTTGTACTAATGAACTGTCCATTCGTTTTTAATCTAGCTCATATTTCACATGAAAACATGCCTCAGCTATAAAAACAAGACGGAGGAAAATGGCCGGAGTATGGAATAAAGTAACTGTACAAGCAGCAGTAGCTATCAAATAAAAAAGGTTGAAATTCCCAGAATAAAGTAGTATCTCATATCGTGAGGCTAAGAAGAGGAAAGCATGCCTGGTTCTTGGCGAAAGGTTGCCACACTGAAACTCTGTCTGAGAACCTGCCCGCGAGGACGGGCCTGCCTGTGGGTGCCCAGCACCCCCTCTTGTAGAGAAAACTGATGAATCAGAGCCGCAGGTGTTGCCATGAATGGAATGTTTTCACATACTGACAGCTTCCCAGGTTCAGAGGCAGCTAGACCCTTGACACACGTGTGAAATGACTTCTCCAGGCTGCTCTGGGCACAGAGGGGAAGTTCTGCCTTAATAAAATCTGAACCTTGGATTTGTGTGCATGGTGGATGTGAAAATCTGACCTATTTTATTATTTTGTTTTGTTTTTCTGTTAATCCTCATCTAAGGATATTTTTCTATTTATTTATGATTACTATTATTATTATTATTGTTTAGATCTAGTAGAAGGGAGGGTAGGGACAGAGAGAGAGAAACATTGGTGTGAGAGAGACACATCAGTTGGCTGTCTCCCGCAAGGGGCCTTGACCAGGGCCAGGGATTAAGCCAGTAACTAAAGTACATGCCCTCCACCAAGAATCGAACCTGATACCTTTCAGTCTTCGGTTCGATGCTCTATCCACTGAGCCAACCCGGCTAGGGCTATCTATTTATTCTTAGAGTGCTAATTCTCTTTAAATGATCCAGTAAAAAAGTAGGTCATTTCCAGTGCTGACAATTGTGCTTTCACTCAGAAGTTAACATACAAGTGATCCAAAGGTTGGTGGCAAGTAGAATATATCTCAACATTTCATCTGTGCAACTGCTGCTCTCACAGTTACGGCTCACACATAAAGGGCAGCACTCCTCACACAACTGCACAGCCTGCTCCTGAACTAGACAGAGCCACCAGTTCTTCACTCTGCCTCTCCTGCTACGTTAGCCTTCCCTGAGACCTTGTAAATTAAAGCAAATGGCAGAAAAGTTAGGAGGAGACTCAGCTTTCACCATAAACATGAGAAGCTACCTCTTACAGATGCCGAGAGAAAAAAGGCTATCAGCCACTCGGAACGCATTCTGGGGGCAGAGCAGATGGTACCTCCAAAGCGGTAAATATGGGCTTTAACTATTTTGGAACTACTTTACCTCTGCTCAGGAGAAGGTGGTAACCGCCTGGCCAGTGTGGCTCAGTAGTTGAGCAATGACATATGAACCAGGAGATCACAATTTGATTCCCAATCAGGGTACATTGCCTGGGTTATGGGATGGATTCCTAGTATGGGGTGTGCAAGAAACAGCCTATGAATAATTCTCTCTCATCATTGATGTTTCTCTCTCTCTCTCCTCCTCTCCCTTCCTCCCTGAAAGCAATAAAAACATATATTTTTTAAAAAGGCGGAAACCATGAGGACTCACCCTATAAAGAGGATGGCATTTGTCCCTGAAGCACGGAGCCAGCCGGGCGTAGATCTGCAGGCTGTAGTAATATGCTGCCAGCTGGAGAGACAGAGCTGAGCGGGACTGCTTTTCAAAGCACTGGTTAGCGTCTAACACCTAGGAGGGAACGTGACGGCGTGAGCTCGGCTGGAAGGAAATCAAGACCATCATAAACCGTTACCTCGCCAGTCATCACTGCAGAGTTTTGACTCAAAGTTTCCATCACAGCAACTCACTTCATATGACAACATTAAAATTCAGGAGGCGATAGAGGCAGATTGCATGCATGCAGAGGCAGATTTAAAATCAGCATTTTGGCTAACATTGTAGGATTTATTCTCTGGACACTGACAGCGAGTATTTATGTTAAAGAAGCAATCATTATGAGCAATAGCTCTTTAATTAATTCACTTTTAGGCCCTTCTTTCTTGGAAGGGTACACTTACCTGAGGTAGGGCCAGGAGGTAGGCGAGTGCCAAGGTCATGTCATTGGGTAAAGCGTCGCTTGCTAGCTGCAAGAGAACTGAACACAGGGAGACGCATTACTTAGCGTGAGGATCTGTACGGCAGGCACAGTCACTGAGGCCATGTTTCCAGCCCCAAACATTTTCAACAGACAGCTGGCTCCAGAGGACTCTGAGAAACTTAATAAAAGCCACACAGTCTTCTAAACACAGACCACGTGAAACCACGGCCAACAGCCACCTTGCCGAAATGCAGACAACTGAGCTGCTGGTCACTCAGACACAGGGAAAGCCTGTTGGTGTAGCTGCAAAGTCTGAGAGCAAATACATCAACGAGGATGCTTCCTTAAAGCGAGTCCTTTGGTTTTTAAAGGCCCAGGCCACGCTATAAAATCATGTATATCAGTGGCAGCTCATGGAGAAGGTGGCCTTATATGTACTGACAATCAGAGCAACAAAAGAGCTTTCTGAGCACAAATCCAGGACAAAGCTTTGCTGACTACCATGGCGATGACATGGCTTTGTTCCTGCCGGGACACCCCTCTTCATCCCAGCCCGAGAAGAGCAGCAGCCACTGGCTTTGATTATACAGTATCGTAAAACATCCCGGTCATTAGCAGCTTTTCTACACAAAAATGTGACAACCGGCAAATGTCACAGCGTTAATGAAGGCACGTAGGCTGCCAACACTGCGTCATGTGCAGGAGTGTGACAAGGACCCAGGCCGCTCGCTCTGAGCAGAGGGGTGACAGGGACCCAGGCCGCTCGCTCTGAGCAGAGGGGTGACAGGACCAAGGCCGCTCGCTCTGAGCAGAGGGGTTACAGGGACCCAGGCCGCTCACTCGTCTGGGTGGAGGAGCGAGCGCAGGGAGCCCCACGCAGTCACACAGGTCCTCCTGGGGGGGCTGATGGAGGGGAACACTGTGCATGATCCAGAGCAAGTGACACTGGACTTCAGAAACAGACCACATGATATTTCTCCAGATTTCCCTGCCTAACTGTGTCTCACTCGGACTAGAAGGCCACCGTATAATCTGAGCTTAGCTGACAGCGGGATAGCGGGATTAGTAGGGGGCTGAGGAGCACAGTTAAAGGTAACTGGCGAATCTTGGTGGAAGGTACACAGGCATTCACTGCAGAACCGTCTCAACTTACGCACATTTGAAAGTGTTCATAGAAAAATGCAGGGGAAGAGAAGAGGGCAAACCCCCTCTGAGAACTGCCAAATGCTCAAGCTCCCTGTCAGTCACTTCCTTCCCAAACGGGGTTTCCTGGCGGGCCCTCTGGACCAGTGTGCCTGCCTGTCTCCAGCACTCACACACTGGCTTTCCAGCCACACGGAGCCCGGGACCTCCTGCTCCGAGACTGGGAGAATGGCCAGGGTCAAGTGCACACTGCCCGTGTGTCCCCAGGTTGAGAGGAAAGGGGTTCTAGCTCTTCCCTAATCCCTGACACAAGTGCTGCTGAACTTTCCCGTGACATCTTTTCCTCCCACACCTGGACCACAGCCCGCTGGTCTCCACCACCACGTGCCCACCCAGAGCCCCTGCCCACTCACAGCTGGACGCCTGCAGGAAACCCGTGGGGAGTGAGGGGAGTGGCCCCCTTCCACCCGGGCATCAAAACTGCCTCGGTCAAAAGGCGTTTCGGGTGTGCCCAGATCCTATTCACCAACTCCTTTTGACCTTAAACTCCCCTTTGGAAGCCAATAAATATGTTGTGTTGTCTGTGGTGAGTGTGACTGTCTCTCTATCAGAGAGATGGAACCCACCTAGCTCCCAGCTTTATGAATCTAAAAAAAAAAAAAAAAAAAAAAAAAACTGCCTCAGCAGCCCTCACTGAGACCCAAGGGTTCTTGCTAAAGAGAACACGAACCCCACCTCCAGGAAGAGTCTCAGTCTTTGCATCTGCCAGTCACTGGAAGGAGCACTTGACAAAGCTATCAGTGGGATCTGACATAGACTATGCCCCAGGGTCTCGCTGGGACCCCCAGAAGGCATGCTGGCTACAGACTGAGTCACAGTGATGTGATGTCCAGATGACAAAATACAAATATATATATTTAAAGAGGCCTGCCTTCCGTTTAGCAGGGCATATGAATTTAATTTGCAATGCTGGTTACCAATCCTTGAATGCCATTTTCTAGAACCGTCACAGCCCAAACAAGGCGAGATCTCCGTCCAGCCTGCAAACACTAACTGTGTGCAAAATGAGTGCCCCTGGAAGGCAGTCTATGGCCCATCTGATTCCAGGGCTGAATTCACAGAGGAAGGCTGCTCCTGCTATCGATTTGGAAATTGTTAGCCATTAAATCATTCATTTAGCAAAATAAGTAATGACCAATTTTCTTCATCTAGTCTTCATAAAAACCTTTTCTTCAACTTCATTAGAAAATCTGAAAAGTCAGATCATGTTGGGAAGAGTAATTTACATTATAACCTACTTCTGAACCCAGGTCAAGCATCACATTTTTAAGATTTTTAATTTGGGTCATTTATCCTCTATAACTCTTCAATTGTGGTGAGTTTCTGACAGATATTTGGTAATCTCAAATAGTCAAAGACATGTGTTTCAGACATTAGAATATCGATAACAATGTGGGAACAAATGGAAAGGTGTCTTGGGTAAACTTGAATATATGTTTAATTCTTTAAAAAAAACTCTACATGGAAAGATATGCCACCACTCAGGAAATTCTGAAGATGGAATCCACATCTAATACATGCCTCAAAGCAAATATGAGTTATTAACACGCAAAAGGAGGAACATTTATTGGGCACTTTGTAACGTTCACTCTAAGAATCGTTTTGCATAATTAGCAGCTTAAAATAGAAACTGTGTCATATATGTGCTTTTAAATCCTCAACACTGTAAGTGGCTGCAGAACAGAAGGTAATAAATGTCTTAAATAAATGAATGACGGTGTCGAGTTAAGCTATCGGAATTACTGACAGGGTAGCCCTGTTTTCCAGCGCTACACTCGGCTTCATTTCCCGTCCCGAACCTGGGCCGTACCTTCCGTGGTGGGGACGCCTCCCCCCGAACCTGGGCCGTACCTTCCGTGGTGAGGACGCCTCCCGCCGAACCTGGGCCGTACCTTCCGTGGTGGGGACGCCTCCCCCCGAACCTGGGCTGTACCTTCCGTGGTGCGGACGCCTCCCCCCGAACCTGGGCCGTACCTTCCGTGGTGGGGACGCCTCCCCCCGAACCTGGGCCGTACCTTCCGTGGTGGGGAACGCCTCCGCCCCCTGGCTCTCCGTCTCGGCCAGCTTGCCCGTCCGCAGCAGCACTTCAGCGAAGCTCTCCCCGGGGCCGGGCTGGTAGGAGCTGTAGGTAACCTGGGACTGGACAGAGGGGAGGGCTGTGGGCAGGCTGTCCTGTTCCGGGAAAACACTCAGAAACACAGCGGCAAGGTTTTATATCCCTGGTGACTGGAGTGATGATCCTCACTTACTAATGCACATTTTGTGTAAAACTGTTTTAATCTCATAATATGTTGTTATGTAGAAAAAAACAATCACCAAAAAAAAAAAAAAAAAAAAAAAACCCACAACGGTGAATAGCATGATTAAGAAGGAAGACAAAAAAGTTAGTTTTCAGGAAAATGTCGGTTTTGTTTACGCTGAGGGGCCCAGGGCAGTGTCCTTACCTCAGCGACAAAGGGGCTGGAGAGGACAGACTCATAGAAAGGGTGGCAGCCTTGTCTTTCCAGGCCGTCATTGGCTGTGCTTCCGCTTCCGTAAGCATCGCCAAATTCTTGCCCCTGAACAGAACAAAGTGAAAAGACGGTAGATAAAATGAAAGAGAGCTGGGGTAGAAGGAGGGAGGCAGGGAGAGAGGGATGGAGAGGGGAGGGAGGGAGGAAGGGGGGGAAGGAGGGATGGAGGGGGGAAAGAGGGAGGGAGGTAGGGAGGGAGGGAAAGGGGGAGAAGGAGGGACAGGAGGAGGATTTCAGGAGTAACAAAGTGCATTGTATGATCAAAAGAGAGTGTGTCTGTGCAACACAGATGCCAGCAGGGCTGGAGGAATAACACCAACTCGGAGGGCACCGCAGCCTCGCCCTGCAGCGCCTCTGACTGCCCCAGTCACTCTGACATCCATCACTCAGGAACACGGAAGTGATCGCTATTACACACAGAACAAGCTTTCCACGCTCGTCAGCACAGCCTTCCTAAAACACTTCGTACACTTCGTGCTCCCTGCTCAGAAACCTCTAGTAGCTTTGCACAATGCAAACAGCCAACGGTGTCAAGTCTAAACCAGGCAGGGTAACATTTAAGTGAGTAACTGTGAGGCGACATGAAAGGCCAGCTCTTCGCTCCCCAGCAACAGGCCTGCTGAATGCGGCACCTCTGCTTTCTCCCAGGCCAGGCTCCTGTCCGTGCTGTCTGCCTACCTGAGCCCACCTCCCCACCCCTCCCAGGGAGGCGAAATAAAGAAAGGTGTGCCCTGGGCCTCCATCTCCTCCTCAGCCACCCCCGCAACGCCTCAGCCGGGCACCAGCATTCCTCATCAGCTGGCACTCAGGCTCCTCCTCCGGGCAATGACACTGAGGTTTCCCTTTCCTCAGACCGGCACATCGATGGCACAGCTCCTCCCTGGAAGGGCAAGGAAAGGCATGCCCGCCCTCCCGTTTACTGAGCACCTGCTTCACGCCAGGCACAGCCCAGGGAAGCCGTGACATCGCTGCCCACGATGGTGACCGTACAAGGGACACATAACAACAACCAGACAGCGGGCACAACGCTAACACCTCACCGAAGACACATACCCTGGGCAGGTCCCACAGGTGAGACAGCGCAGTAACCGTAATCACAACCAGTGTGAGACCCGCAGCAACGGGAGAGCTATGGACTCACACCCACGTCAGGCACACAGCCTGTACGCGTATGGATCTTCATGCACCCACTGTCCGGGCCATCAGCCTGCGTCCTCCTCTTCCCTGCACACCCCCATCCAGACCCTCAGCACGTCACCCTCCCCTCCGCCTGCCGCCCAAGCCAGCCACTTCCCGCCTCCTCCCTGCAGCCCTGGCCCAGCCTGCACCACGCCCCACTGGAGCGCCGGAACCGAGGGGTCTCTGCCGCTCCCGATTCATCCTGCCAGCTGCCGACCCAGCCATCCCGGAATCTTACTGAAAGTCCAGCTGCACCACACGCCTGCCGCTGCCTGAACCCTCCAGCAGCTCCCATCGCACTCAGAATAAAGCCTGTGGTGCAAGCCAGTGGCCTCATCACTACCCATAGGCCTCCCGCCCCTCTGACCTCAGCTGCTAGCGTCTCTCCTGTGTCCACCCTGCTCCTCCTACACTGGCCTCCTTCCTTTCTACAAACATGTTGAGCGCCTTCCCTCGCAGGGGGCTCTGTACTCCTTCTGCTTAGTTCAGCCAGATCCCTGCTCAGACCACCTGCTCTCCTAAGACCCCTAACTTCCCCGTGGAAGTCAGAACTTCTCCCCAATGTCACTCACTGTCCCGCACGCACCTTGCTGGTCCTCACCGCACTCCTCACCCCGCATGGCACTAGCACACAAATGCTTGGACTGTTGCTTTATTTGATGCATTCTGTAGGTTCCTCAGGGGACGGGAATTCCCCGCCCCCAGGGGCCAGCACAGAACCTGACCCACAGAAAACGCCTGACACATACCTGCGCGTCCTCCATGGAGGGCGCTACATTCTATAAAGCAATTCTCTCATCGCCCATCTGAGGGAGGCCCGGGTTCCCTAAGAGACTGTGGGAACAGCCTGGAGAGGACAGGACTGTAACTGGGTGGACAGGCCCGCGCAGGGGGTCTGAGGAAGCGGGTGCTTGCCTGAAGGGGCCGGAGGTACGTCAGGGACTTCCTCCACCACTGCCCGTCGCTGACGGCCTGCAGCACCGCCCTGGTGGTGGTCGTGGTGTTGGAAAGCACCTTCATGGTGGTGGCCGTGGTCCAGTGGAGCAGGTCCGCCGAGCTGCCGCCCGGAGCGCCGGCTGCATCCTGTGATGGAGAAGGAGCCGAGAGGAGCATTGCCATGAGAACAGAGGGTGATAAGGGGGCTCCTGAGAATGACGGGGCGAGAAGACAGGTAAGCTGGAAAATCCATTTCTGCTATGACACAGTAAGGTGAACCCCAGCGCTGCTGGCCCACTGTGCCTCGCTCACAAAAGACGACGAAAGGAAAAAATACCATGGTGCGCTCATCGCACAATCCCTTTCAGAAACACTGAGGAGGTAAAAATGAGTTCTTCGTTTTTTACCAATGGAATATCCCGCCAAAGAGATTCTCCCGTGCTATTTTTTAAAGTGTTCACTATTTAGGTTAAGAAATAAATTGTTCACTCAAACAATGCTAAGTCTTATGACAGCACTGCAGAGTCGGTGTTAGAATACCATCGGACACAAAGATAAGCTACAGGTCAGACACACTGCGCCGCCCACGGGCGCCAGCCTTCAGGGCTCCTCCGCCTGACCAGGCCTGGCCAGCGGTGGGCTCCTGGCTCCAGGCAGGGTGTGGACCCCCGGGGACACCTCTCCAGAGGCTCATGGGGGTGAGCACCTACCCATGCCTTGGCCAGCCGGCCGGCTGAGTTTCCTCTTTTGTGCAATGCCTGCTCTTGGATTTTGCCCATTCTTCTGTCGGTGGTCGGTCTTCCCTATTCACCCGTAAGGGTTCTTTTTATATTCTGGGTACACATCTCTTGTTAGATACAAGAATTGTGAATATTTTCTGCTACTCTGCAGATTATCTTTTCATTGTCTTAATGGTGTCTTTGATTAATAGAAGTTCTTAAATTCCAAATTAGTCCAATGTATCAGTTTTGTCACTTTATGATTAGTATTTTTGTATCGTATTTAAGAAATCTTTGCTACTCCAAGGTCACAAAGATTTTTTCTATATTTGCCCTGATATGGAATAGTTTTGCTATGAATCCTGGTAAGACAGTGCACTGCAGGCACGCTTAACGTACTAGCATCATACACTGATAGTGTAAGTGTTTTCTGTTTGCCTGTGTGCCTTCCTGACCAGACCACAGCTTCTCAAGGGCAGGGACAATGGTTATTCATCACCATGTGCTCTGAGTGTGTGACCATCCCGATGTGTCCTCTGCGTCTGTGGACACGTAAGAAGCCCGGGGTCACTGCTCCATCTAAATGTTCACAGACACATGTTCTAACATGTTAATGTTAGCGGCAGCTGAGTGTTATTCAAATAAGATTTCATGTCACACTTCCCATTCCTGCTCATCTTCAGCATCTTCTTAATTGAGAAGGCGTGCTGAATGATTTGAATGTCATCAACTAACCCAAGAGTAGAACCAAACATAGAAACACGGTAAGAAATGGGGCTCTTACACAGAACACCACTTCACGCGCAGGAAAATGTCAAATAATGCAGGCTGTACAACAACTGCTCTATTTCACCGAATGAGCCTACCCTTTACACATAATGGCTAACTCAAGAAAGGAAATTTAACTTTACACAATAAAGAACTTAAATTTAATAAATAAGTATAAAACAAAATAAAGAAAGGCAATTTAAAATATCTGAAAAGTGCAAGTTTGCTCCGGAGGATAAGTGAAAGCCACACACGCAGGAGTGTGTGTGATAAAAGGCTTTCTGCGAGAGCTCCCTAATGAGAGCTGCCAGAGAGAAAGGGAAATAAACAGCTCATTTGGACCACAGAGGAGATGTAATTTGGGGGCAATCCACCACCATTATAGTGGAACCAAAGGCATTAATGAGGAAAATATTCTCTTTCAACTTCACGTAATGAAGAAAGAAGAAAGAGGTTAGGCAAAACCCTGCAATGATTACGGCTGCACATGTGATTCGGAGCTGCATGCTGCTAATTAATTTAGAGTGTACGGCCGCAGAAATAGAATAATCCCCAAAACCAAATCAACAACTCCCAGCATAAAATTCAACATGAAATCTCATTAATGTCAAGTGTGCCTCAGAGCTCGACGGCTGGCTGACTAAGCACTAGTAATGTTTTCCAAACCTGTAAGACACGCCTTTACCGAATGGGCACGGGCTCGCAAGGACAAGGGTGGTCCCACCGGCCAAGCTTGGCTCACAGAAGCGACTCCTGTTAACCAGTGACCAGAGTGGATCATCTTTTAGAGGTTACCTATAAGAGTTGCTCTCTCTGGTGTCTGGTATCATAAGGGTTAATTTCTGGGCAACCTGTTTGCCCACCATAACAGAGCTGCATTCCAAAAACAGGTGACTGTCAATCCTTTGCCAACATTTAGGTGACAATCCAGTTCTGAGGCATTAGAAACAACTGTCCTTGTTTTACAAAAGAAGTCTGTACAGGGCCAGACAGGAAAGCAGTAACAGTATCAAAAACCCACTCCAGACTAAATTATTTCATCTAAAGCTTCAAAATATTCATTTGTGTCTTTGTGCATACTATATATGAGATTTAATATTCTTTAGAAGGAACAAGCTATCATGAAACATAAAAAAAAGCAAAACAGATAAGACCCTGTTGAGTTAATTGTTGTGTAGGGCATGAGGTCCAGTTCTAAATACATGTTTCTGCATGTGGACATTCATTAAGCCTGTACTTATTTCATATAAAAAGTGGTTTTTTACTGTTACTAACTTGTCAATAACATGGAAGAGGAAGCTATAAAACTTTTGGGAAAAAGCACAGGAGTGAATTTGCACCCCATGAGCTGGGCATAGCTTCCTTACGAGCGGTGAAAGCAAATAATGAGGGAGGGCAGCAACTTAAAACCTTGCACTTCACACATCACCATTAAGAAAGTAAAGTGTCAGGCAAACACTGAGAAATACATTTTCAATTCATACATCTGCTATTATTAGATCAAGGACTTGTATCCAGAATTAAAAGCAAAAAACCTCTTACAGCTTAGTCATAAGGACACACAAATAATCCAGTTGCAAAATATGTATGGCCATTTCACCAAAGAAGGTAGAGGATTGCCAATAAGCACATGAAAATATGATCATTGTTATTAATTATTTCAAAAATGCATGCTGGCCCTAGCCAGTTTGGCTGAGTGAATGGAGTGAAGGCCTGTGGACTCAAGGGCCCAAGTTTCCATTCTGGTCAAGGACACATGCCTGGGTAGTGGGCTCGATCCCCAGTAGGGGATGTGCAGGAGGCAGCCAGTCAATGATTCTCTCTCATCCATGTTTCTATTTCTCTCTCTCTCCCTTCCTCTCTGAAATCAATAACAATAGTTTTTAAATGTATGCTGCATGCCAAAATAAGAATAAGCTACCATACACATGCATAAACATGATTTGAATCAAACAGCCCTTCAACAGCAAGTGCTGATGAGGAAGCATGTGGAGAAACTGGGACCCTGATGGTTCCTGGTGAGAAAAGTGAAAATGCTGCAGCCACTCCGAAAACAATGGGCAGTTTCTGCAAATCTCTACCACACCATGCAGCGCCTCTGCTCCCAGGTACCTAGACAGCAAAGAGTATTTCCAAAGGCGTGTACAAGAACATTCGTAGCAACATTGCTCATGAAAGCTCCAAAGTGGAAACAATCCAAATATCTATCAACTGGTGAGTGGAAAAGGAAAGGGTTGTCCACGGTATTAAAATATAACTCCCATTGTGCTCACCTTTATTTAAATAGCATTTCTAATGTACCCTTTTATAAATTCAAAACAGCCCTTTGCTTAGAGTCCAGGTCCAGCTGTAAACATTAATTTGTCCAGTTGAATCAATCTGTAGCCACTTAAAATGTTCAGAACAAGTTTTCCCACAGTGAAAATGATTTTTTAATGGGAACCTTGTATATAACCCATTTCCAGCTCTAATTAGATTCATCTGGGGAAAATACCATTGGCTAAGCGACATAACTAACCCTAGCTAAACAAAATGTTAATATAGTCTAAGTGGCAGAATACTGCTACATCTAAAAAAAACATAATAACCAACATTAATAAGAAACTGGAAAAGTGTAATTTTGGTAGCTTTTCCCAATGCATTTTGTTCTATTTATAAACAAGTATCTTGTTCACAGGGACAACAGGCAATATCTCCGCCCTTATAGGCCACAGCGGTGCCAATGCAAATGCTACTTACTGCATGGCAATTACATCTTTACTTTGCTGGGATGTATAAATAAAAATCATGATTTCCACAACTCGGTAATGAAAGTCTTGAGCATTAAGCAGATTACACATCCAGTCAGCTCTCATTTATGAGTTGTAATTTAATGTGGTTATCATCTCTCTTAATGTGTAACCGCGGCATCTCCGAGCTGGGCCCTGTATTTTAATCTAATAATAGCAGCCATAATATTCTGAAATGTGCTTCATGAATCAGAGCCATAATGTGCTGGCTGAGCGTCTGGATTAGCACTTCACGAGATCTAGATGTATTACAGCTGCAGGAAGAGGACAAAGGAAGACAGGACGGCTTTTGAGGAGCTAGAAAAATGGTGGGCAGAGGATCATTTTGAAAGAATCCCTTTTCCTTGCTAAGCAGAATGTGTAAAGGACCACGGGTCTCCTTCACTTACAAAGGGAGTCTAATGGAGAGACAGGCACACATCTGTGGTAACAGAGCGTGTCCTACTCCAAAGAAACCACCAAGGGGTCAGGCCACACTTTCTAATTCATCCATAGAAGCAGAAAATAGGAAATCCAAAAGACTCAAAGGCTTTTGATGGGTTTTATACAGAAGGATGGAGATTGAGAATGAGCTTCGGAGCTGAACTCAGCAGACACACTTTGCACTGAACAGAGAAATGGTGCACCCCTCACAATGGCAAAAACCTAGCAGAATCCCAGGCACCACAGCACGCACAGATGTGTTAAACAGAAATTCCTTTTCGTTTTTAGGCTGAAGTGTACTTTCTAATTCACACTTACCACAGACTAATTTTATGCGGTGGGAGCTTCCCCACAGGGCTTTATCAAACATTTCCTGAGCATTCACCACGTGACCAGCACTCCATGGAGAGAATGCAGAGAAAACTGGCACACTGCCAGTTACCAGACAATGCCACACAGACCACTCCACGCTGACACAGGGATGGGAGAATGTGGGGGCAGAAAAACTTTACAAGGAAGATGATACTTTCGATGGGTGACCAGAGCCGAGACAGGAGAGCAGTACAGGCAGGGAGCAAACTCGAACACGAAGGTGTCATGGCACTACTCGGAGAATGGTGGTACAGTCACTGTGACCGGAACACAGCACGTGTCCAGAAGGCAGGAGAGGAGAGGAGGCTGGAGAGACAGACAAAATGGGGATGTGCTGGACAAGTAGGAAAGGATCTTAGGCTCAAAAGATGAAAAATGTGGTATAAAGAATGTCACTAAACGGAGGTCTTCCACTAGCCCTCGAAAGATGGGAAAATGTGCCAACTGCTAAAACACACGCCATTTTGTAATCAAGCCAACATAAGAACCGCTCTGATTCCCATGAAGGAAGCACAAGGAGCGTTCACATCCAGCGAGGAAAACCCAGCAGAAACTGATCAGTAAAACTATAAGTCAAAACGTGCCAAATGTCCAAAAGCACCCACGCTGGTCCAGGCACCAGGGAAATGCTATGGCTTCCATTCAAGGGAGTGCACCCAACTCCCCAGAAAAGTCCGCTGTCCGTGGTGCTGAAGGCAGAGCCAAAACTCCGCTGAGAGGCTCATCTTCCACAGCTGGGATGTCCGGTCTAGAAGGCAGTGGCCTCGAGTGGCTATTTAAATTTAACTTGATTAAAATCAAATAAAACGTCACATTGATTCGTTACATGCACTAGTCACATTTCAAGTACTCTGGAGCTACACATGTATATTCAATGTATGTTTGTGAGGTTTAAATATAAAAGAATTGTGGGAACAGGGTAGTTATACTTATTTCACTCTGAGAAAAAGCTTAACCATCAAGAACTGATGCTTTGCATCAGACTTTTAGAAGTTCCTGTACACTGTATGGTATTCAACCGCGGAGGAGTTGGCAAAATGAATATAGCCAATTGTCTTCCCAAACAGTTACTGGAAAAATGAAGGCCATTTTACACTTAGGAAGTGAAGCTTATTAATTACAGGAACCCTATGGAAAACCAATATGTAAAAAGGATTATCATCTCTTTTATCTCATGAGTATATCAGAAACTCCGACTTACAGAAATGGTAGTCTTAGGTTGCCGGACATAGCAATGGGTAGCTAAACTCCATGCAGCAAACACTGACCGAGAGAAAAGAGGTGTCGGTGGTATACTCCTCCTTAAGTGATTCATACAAATTTTATTCCTGAGAATCTCAATGAGGAAAAGGGAAAAAGGCCAATAAAAAATGGGCAAAAGTATCCAGCAGGTACCTCTCAAAACAGGATCTCTCCTAAGATAACTCCCATCTCATTAGTAATGAGAAAAATTTAAATCAAAATCACAAACAGATGTCAATAGACACTCAAGAGAACAGGCTAAGTTTTAAAAACCAACCATGCGGGGAGGTGGACTCTACTCAATGGCCCTCTCAAACACTGTGGTCAGGGTGTCATGGGCGAGACCCTGTGGGAGGCCATGGAGTGTCCACAGAGGCCGAGCATGCGCACAGCTGGCCGCACACACCTCCAGGCCAGGTGGGTGGATGCCAGAAGAAAGGGATGCTCATGCGCACCAGACACACACACACACACACACACGCACACGCACACGCAGCGTCCTGTACATCCCCAGCCACCTTCCAAACCCTCCCCTCACCCTAGCTCACCTCCTGTAGCGCTCTGCTAAGTGACGGTGCAGGACTGATGCCCTCCTCTCCTTCCCGATGGATCTGGAAATTCACCCTTTGGTAAAGAATCTGAAAAAAGAACAAGGCATGTGATAAAGAAATTGGGTTTCTAACCTTGCTTCTCCTCACAGCGCAGGCTGGAAACCTGAAAGCTCTCTCTGGAGGAGATGAGGCCTGCTTCCTCCGGCACAGTCTGGGGGGTGGGGCCTGGGGCTCTCGGGACAGCTTCACAAGGACCCAGTTTCAGAGGTGGAACCACGTGAGAAGCCCGATGTGCGATGTGCGATTCACATGCGAGTGTGAATTCCAGGGCCTCTGCTTCTGTTCGGCAGTGTCTCCCGGGAGCACTCTCCTCCCTTACGCAGAACTCCCCGCAGGTGTTAGGAAGCTCACCCCACCCCCAGCCCACTCCCCTCCCGCTAAGGACCGCTAAGGGATGGTGCCACCACTGGTGTGAATTCATAAGGTTTGAATATATTTTACATGACGACGTCTTATGTTTTATTCTTAACAGCACTAACTTTCCCCACTATATTCAGTAATTTATTTCTTGATATTAATTTCTATTTTTCTCTCACCTGCTTTGTATCCTTTCTTCCTGGCTATAATAAAACAATACTGTTTTACACCCTGATAGCTTCAAATTGCTTTTCACATGAGTAACAAGCTATTTTTATTCTATAAATAAAAATGCTTATATTTCTTAAAATAACTATAAACCTAAGATCAACTCTCTCCCAACCCCCCCCCAAAAAAATGCCCTTCACACAGTTGAGATCTACAGTGTTGGAAGCACTTACTTCTGTCTGCAGGGAGCTGCTAGCTGCCAACAGGGGCTCAATGCTGCCGGGAGGACAATGTGTCAGCGCGAAAGCCATGAGCTCCTGACGAGTGGCCAGGTCCTGGTAGCCTTCTGACTGTCCAAGCTGGCGGCAAACATCCCAACTTTTAGAATAACCTGCCAAGTTGACAAGAAGAAACACAATGACTTCAAAAGAAGAAAACTCTCCAATCTAAAGAAAGAGTGTCAATGTCTTTCTGCTCAGGTCTCATGTCACCAAAGCAGAACCATAGTTCGCAGTGATGCGTAATTTTATAGAAGCAGAAACACACGAGGACCATGGCAGACCAAAAGCAGGACGCTGGTTTATCAGCCAGTTGTTCAGCGCCACTCCACATACATGTTTCTGATAAACCCTTTTAAGTTTCAGATTGCCTGACAATGACTACAAATAATCTACTTGGATTTTTAGTAAAAAGCGGGATGTCTGGGGGCCCGATCAGTGTGGCTCAGTGGTTGAACATCAATTTATAAACCAGGAGGTCATGGTTCAATTCCCAGTCAGGGCACATGCCCAGATTTCAGGCTTGATCCCCAGTAGGGGGCATGCAGGAGGCAGCCAATCGATGATTTTTCTCTCATCATTGATGTTTCTATATCTCTCTCCCTCTCCTTTCCTCTCTGATATATATATCAGAAAACCTGGAAGTCTGCATTCAGAAAACATAAGGTTTTTCCCAAGCTGCTACACACACTGTGTGAGCTGGAGAAAGTTCCAAGCAATCACATCTCCTCTGCTACTACAAAGTGGCATAACGATGCCTTCCTGGGTGGGCTGTTGAAATGATCCAATGACACTTGTATTTAAAAGTACTTTGTAAACTGCGAAGTGCTGGAAACAGAAATTCTTCTAGACAGCTCCGCAGACGCATTCCCTTTATCGAAGAGAGACCCACGGAGCGAGCCTGGAGCGGTCATCCCTGCCTGCCAGCAAAGACCCCTTCCCGCCCCCCCCCCCCACACACACACACACAGCGTCACACTGGGAGCCCTTAAATCACACTCTTATTCTCATTCCAAGGAGTTCCAGTTTGAAAGCAGGCTTTCACCTAAAATAATTTCCATAAATATATAAAATAAAACTCAACCCAGGTACCACCAACGGAAATAAAATTAGAAAGCTCTCTAAGAAAACAATGGTTTTCCAGAAAACCACAATTATTTTTAACTTCATGTTGCAAAGTCACTTGGTTAGTATTCCAGAACACGGCTCTGTATGAAAGACCTTTCTAATGCTGAGGTTGTAAACCGTGAGACGTCCCCGTGTGTGAAGCACTTTCACGGCTGTACCGACAGCAGCTCTCTCCTTGCCTGAACCACGGGCAGGCTCCTCTTCACCCTCGTTCTGACCAGGACTCCCGCTCAGCTCAGTCCCTGTAGTGCCCAAGGAGCCCGCAGAGCCCAGTTTCAGCAAGCATCCTGCTAAGTCAGGTGACAGGGGATCGCCCACCCTTGATCACTAATCACCCTGGACCTCCTTACCCCTCACCCTGGATGTCTGACTGCCTGCCCTGCCTTCAGCAAGAACCCTGCCATTATGCATCCAGAGATTAGTTGTCTTTTTTGCATTCAGAGATCAGCTTGGCCTCTCTCCCCTATTGCAATTGCCTCACTGCAAAAGTGCTAAATAAAGTCTTCCTTACCTTTTTAATATGTGGCAAAATAACTAACAGAATGCATACCAAAGGTGCACAAATCACAGGTGCCCGGCTCTGTGAATTATCACAGAGTGAGGCAATGCACTTGAACTGCTGGCTCTGAAAGCATGGAGGGAGGAAGAGATGTGCTCGGCCTTCCATGAAGTCAGGCATTGCTGCACAAGTCGATCCTTCAGAGCAGAGCCGGGATAAGACGATATCCGGCCCTCGCCCACTGGGGAACGCGCTGTGGTTTACCAGCAAAACTATTCTACAACAGCATCTGCTTATCCTCCACAGAGCTGAATTAGAATTTCCATACACAAAACTTTAGGGCTTCAAACCACTTCCCAATTTTTCAATTTCTGTTTAAAAAGCACTACCCCATCTTCTAAAAATATTTTAAAGAATAAAACTACTGACTATAGTCACAAATGGTAGCTATTGCGAAAACTTAGATTTACTTTTAAATAACAAATACATAAAAAGACACTATATTTTACATAAAATTGCTCTTAAACTTATGAGGCTGTTTTAATGGGGAATGGAAAGCAACCAAAATCTCAGATACAATACAAGCTCCGAGCCCATTAAGGAACTTAGATGCATGCACAAGCACATGGCATACACACTTCCCAGTGCTCACAAGATGCTTCCCATCTCATGAACAAACGCCAGCTGACCACCAGGCCGGCGGGTCTCAGAGCAGACCCTTCCATCAGCATCGCCTAAAGGGGGCCTGAGCAAAGGGCTAAGGGCGGCCTAGCTCACCTGCGGCCATCAGCTCCTGGCAGTGCACACTGGCTGCTTTGTAGTCATGGAAACGGAGCGCTTGCTCCACCAGAAGGACCAGAACCTGGCCACGCCTCTCTTCTGGGTCTTCACCTGTAAACACACACAAATGACTTCATGGTTTCACAGCATCGATTCATCAACAAGCTCACAAACCCATCTTCCAAAGTAATTTGAAAATAAAAAGTCAAGAGGGAACCAGTTTTAAAAGATGATAGGACAAAAGTTCACAGCAGCTTTTACCTGGGACTAGAAACTATTAAAGACACGCTGCTGTCCGGCCGGAAGCAGAGAAGGCTAATGAGGACATGACAGGCTTTGGGTTCATGAAACAGGACTTGCACCACAGATTCTCCCTTCTAACGATGCAGCTTAATGCCCGCCCCTTGCATGACGGCTGGCTGGCGATTTCCTTTGACAGAGTGCGGTGGGAAAGACGGTGTGTTAAGAGGCCCACGTGACATTTTTATAATCTTCCCATCTTCCCAGAAAAGAAGTAGCTTGCCATACCCTGGTACATTCTGTGTCCGCCCGGGACAGTGATGGGAGTAACACAGAAACCTTCCTCTGCAGTTTAGCACTCGGAACGTACCAGCGACCCTCAGCAGCTCAGCGAGGCCCAGCAGCTTGGTGGACAGCTTGTAGCACGTGGGGGACTGGCAGAGGCACTCCTTGATGAGGCTGACCCGGTCGGAGCGCAGTCGCACTGCAGAGACAGAGACCAAGGAACAGGCATCAGCAACGGGCACATGACCCCCCTAAGGTAAGACAGCTAAACGAATGAGAGCTGTGCTGGCCTCCCGGTCAAAAGGAGTGAAAGACACAACTTTTAAAAAGTGAAAGTTATTGTCGCTTCTGAATAAAGAATGTACAACATGGATCTTTTCTGCCGCCAAACATCTGAAGCAGCACATGAACTGGCATTTGGAAGCTAGGAAGAAAGTGTTTTATTTCCTACCAGCTGGCTTATTGACTGTTACTGTTTCTGCTTTCTAGGATGAAATCAAGGCACAATAATCACTACTTTGTAGGACATGTATGAGAATGCATAAATACACATAAAGTATACATAGAACATAAAATCACTAAGTATTCGTTATTATTATTACTACTGACATTCACAGACATGCTTATTAAGAATGGGATCCTCTACTACAGTGGTCCTCAACCTTTCTAACGCTGCGACCCTTTCATACAGCTCCTCATGCTGTGGTGAGCCCCAACCATAAAATTATTTTTGTTGCTATTTCATAACTGTAAATTTGCTACTGTTATGAATCATAATGTAAATATCTGTGTTTTCTGATGGTCTTAGGCGACCCTGCTAGCAGTTCTAAACCTGTGTGTCGCGACCCACAGGTTGATAATTGCTGCTGTAGAGCCTAGTATTAGCAATAGCTTGAGCAATTATTGCTAATAATTGAACTCTAAACAGCAATTTCTTGTCATCCCCTCTTTTAAAGTAACATTATAGATCTAATTAAAGAATATACTTCAGTTAGCATAAAAAGAAATAAAATACTATCATGTATAGCTACTAAATCTATACAACTAAAACAAAATGCAGAAATAAACTACACCGAAATTGATGTGAACCTGCTATTCTCATCCATAATCCCAACTTCTGTCTTTGTTTTTATCCAATAGCTTCGCTGCTGGTATTAATGTTATTTTTTTCAGTGTCATAACTAAAACCTTGAAAAAATAAAATTGTGATAAAATGTCGGTTTTATTTTTTCTTCTGGGTCCCACTTAAGTTTCATTTGAAAAATGGGCGGGATCTAGTGCTGATGGATTAAATAACCAAAGGTACTCTTTCGTTTAAAAACCTAAAAAGAAACGGTAGGAAATTAATGCAAAACAGGTGGTCAGTGCAACACTAAGAAGGTAACTCACCTTGCAGAGGCAGGATCTTGACCCCAAATTCCTCTAGGCAGCCGACGGCTTGGATAAGGTCCAGCTCCTCTTGAATGGCAGGGGGCTTGTCTGTTATCAGCTGTAAGCAGCACCTTCGAGAAATGAGACCCAGTTTAAAAAGCAGGAACAAGCTTGGCTAAGTTGCCTTTGTATACTGAACGTAAGATCCAACACATATTTATCAAAAACCTACTACTTCCACGTATTCTGTAGATGCTCTCTGTATCTCTCTCAGTCCTCAGGACAAGCCTGTGAGACAGGCAAATAGCACCGTTCGCTTTTGGAGGAAGCCAATGCCGGAGCTCAGAGAGGTGAGTGATTTGTGCAGGGTTACATTGAAAGGAAGGCAATAGAAAGGATGAGAATTAAGACGGGATGCAGGTAATTCCCAGCTATTCTTCTATCATAGCAAAAACAGAAACGTCTTGATTCGGTGACAATTTGTCTCCCCCGAGACCTGAAAAGGGAAGAAGCAACTGGTAATGTAATGCAGCAATAAAAACAGAAAGTGATTTGCTAATTTAAGAATCTGTAATTCCTTTGAAGTTTTTTAAACAAATTCTTCAAAATCCAGAGACTGCCTCACCAGTGTGCCTCAGTGACTGAGCAACAAACTGTGAACCAGGAGGTCACGGCTGGATTCCCAGTCAGGGCCCGTGCCCAGGGTTGCAGGCTCGATTCCCAGTAAGGAGTGTGCAGAAGGCAAGCAATCAGTGATTATTCTCTCTCATCAGTAATGTTTCTATCTCTCTCCCCTTTTCCTTCCTCTCTCTGAAATCAATAAAAACATACTTTAAAAATAATCCGGAGACAAAGACAATGAATTTAATAAATATTTTTAATTAACAAAAAGTTATTTTCTGAAAGGTGCGCAGAGAGCAATGTTGAAAGACGAGACTAGAAAGGCCATCAGACAGACATCATAAATGGTCAGGTGAAGACCTCCGGGCCCCAATGAGCATCTGTATGACTGAGTGATAGATAAAGGCCTTGCTTGCTCTTGCAAAATTGTAGAATTTAATTCAGATGAGGACTCACACACTAATTATTGATTCAGGTACAAAGATATATAACCTCTGTAGTAGCTACCAAAATTCTAACTGCACTTTGCTCTGAACCCAGGAATTCCAGCTCGAAAAATATATACAGCCAGGCTCACCCAGACATAATTATGAAGGTTCTCTACCACAATGTTTCTAAAATAAAATGCACTAAATCAGGAACGAATTAAATGAATTATATAAAAGTCAAGCAATGGAATACTGTATAACCATTAAAGAAGAATAAAACAAGTTCACATGTAGTAAAACTGTATGTATTCTTATGGAAAAATCTTCAATATAGATCATAAATGAAAAAAAAGCAAGATACAGAAAAGTACGTAGAAGTAGTAAGCACTTACTTGTGATTTAGGAAAGAAGGTAACATTTAATATTTTGGTAGGACACTAATATAAAAAATAAAAAAAAAGCTGAGGCATAAAGTCAGAGAAACTAGAATGAGAAGATTTATTGTCCATATATAGCCATTCTGGATTGTTTGACTATTTTACCTTGTGAATATTCATAACTGCTTCCTCTATAAGAAATATTAGTTAATAAATAACAGTTTAACCAATAAGAATGTATGGGCCAGTGGGAACATTTAAATACATCCAGCTCACAGGTCTCAGTTTGGTGCCACATTATAGACTTAAGACATCTTTTGATGAAGGTTGTCCGAGGGCAGAAAAAGGAATGGGATGAAGGGGACATACAGGTAAAGCAGTTTTTAAAATGATCTCTGAGGACACCTGCCAAGAAGATGTAGGTCAAACCACTCCCAGTGTCAAAGGCTACTCTGTCTGAGATTTTCATCGCCTGACATGCAATCCCTTGAGAGAGAAGGAAAAATTTAATACTTGAACAACTTCGTCAAGTCCATGGTTTGAGAAAACATTATTTTCTCTGTGGTAAGATATCACTGGAAGAAAAAGTTACCTTGAAGTTTTGGTAGAGTTGAAATAACTAGTCATTTTCGGGGAAAATAAATCTAAATAGCTTCCACAATCATTATGTCAAAATAAATTCCAAAAGGGCATAAAGTTCCAATGTAAAAATAAAACCATCAGAGTGGTAAAAAACAATAATAAAACTATTTTAATGGCCTTGGGAATTAACAACCTCCAAAGGATGACACAAAAGACCACACCATAAGAGGAAAGAATAGCAATCAAATTTTTAAAAAAATTCTGATAGCAATTGAAAAGATCATTTATAGATAAGAAAAACTGGGTAACACAGTTAAAATGTTTAAGGCAGGCAAAGGGCAAGTGTTCCTTATGCCAAAAAAAAGGTCCTAAGGATCAACAGTTAAAAGGTGAACTCTGGCAGAAACCGGTTTGGCTCAGTGGTAGAGCGTCGGTCTGCGGACTGAAAGGTCCCAGGTTCAATTCCGGTCAAGGGCATGTACATTGGTTGCGGGCACATCCCCAGTATGGGGTGTGAAAGAGGCAGCTGATTGATGTTTCTCTCTTATCGACGTTTCTAGCTTTCTATCTCTCTCTCCCTTCCTCTCTGTAAAAAATCAATAAAATATATATATATATTTTTTTAAAAAAGGTAAACTCTGAACTTCCAGTACAACAGGCCAATGGGGAGCTGAATTCATATTCGGGAAATTTCCACCTGGAAGGGAACTCTAAGCTTTATCATCTAGTCAGAGTGGAAGCCATGGGGGGGAGGCAGCATCACCTCACTGTGCTGGGCACTGCCAGAACTTGAACTTCCAGGCTGTCACTCGAATCTCTCCCCACAGAGGAGGAACACAGCTTATGGACAATCAGCAGAAATGACGACGGTGGGGAGCGTTCCGGGGGAAAAGGGTCTCGGGGAAGCTGATGAATATTCATAACATAACGAAGCTTATTCTCTATGCAAGTAATAAATAACTGCGCCCCATACAGCGCAGTCAGGGTGTAGGTGTGTTCATGGCTGTGGCCAGTAAAGAATGAAACTGAAGGTGCTGTCTGTGTGTTCTGACGCCCCGCCCTCGGGTGGAAGCACACGGCCCCTCTACCTGGCCAGGTCCATGCAGCTGTCGGTGAGGCTGGTGGAGGAGTTGAAGTACTCCCTGCTGGCAGCCAGCACCAGGCCCACGCTGGCCTCGTAGCCCACCCTGTGCGGGGCCTTCCCTCTGGGGGCGGCGCTCGCTGGCAGGCTGGCGGCACCCGCGCAGCAGTGCATCATCTGCCCGGCCAGGTGGATGTTCTCCAGGCGACTGGAGCACAGGAGACTCTCTGCAAATATCTGGGGGGACAAGAAACTGGAATGAGTGCTGAAAAAAGGAGGATTCCACTCTCAACCCAAGGAAGGCTCTGCTGTCCAAATGAAGTAAATTACAAATACCCCCACCCTGGAGGTAGCAGCTGCGTACGCTGGAAATACTCTAAATGGTAACGAAGCACATTTTTATGTTATGTTAATCTCACCTCAATTAAAGAACTCCCTCTTCTAGAAGGAATAATTTAACCAAGCAAACAATCTATATATATAAGGCTAAGTGACCAACCGTACGTCCAATCTGACTGGTACATACGATGCCCACTGGCAATTTAAAAATAAACATTGACTCAAGCAGGTGTGATACATATAAAGCTCTTGCTGGCGCATGTAAAAGGCTAAGTGACTGACCTGACACTTCTATTATAGAGAAAGGGTGCATAGCAATATTAAAATATTTCTTCTAATTAATTTCTTTTCAACATGCACGAATTTATGAACTGGGCCACTAGTATTAAACATAATATTCCAATTGTGTTACAATGAATATTTAAGTCAAATATCTAAAGTTCATTCTCAATCAAAAACAGAATCTATTGGCCACTCTGTTTAAACTAGTTACAGCCACTTCAGTTTTTAAAAATAAAAAGTCTGAATATAATACATATAATTAATGACTGCTTAAACGTAGGGGTGTCGAACTCAATCAGAGAAGGGGCCAAAATCTAAAATCCAGCCTAAATCGCGGGCCGAATGGTTTACTGAACAGTCATAAACTGTCATTGTGATGGAAACGCAGCGGAGTGCAGTGATGACAGCGCGGTGCGGGCCACATTGCAAGGCCTGGCAGGACGGATTTGGCCCGCGGGCCTTGTGTTTGACACATGTGGCTTAAAGCATCTGAACTCAGTCTCACTAACTATAATAAAACAGCCAAGCTATCAATGTCCTACCGAGACTGAGCCATTGAAATTACAATGTACCATATAACATGGAGGCTTTTTTCCAATCTGTAAATTAAAGTTATTTAAATGAAACAAGAGCCACTGATGGAAGGTACTCATGCAAATATAACTGTATTCTACCAGGCAACAAATAGCACCAACCGACATAAACTGTTTCCTATATTTAAGATAGCTTAAAGGGGGCCAAGATATGGTGATGGAAGATGATCTGACTTTGGGTGATGGAAACAAAATGCAATCATGTTTCGTAGAAATGTACACTTGTAACCTGTCTGATCTTATTAACCAATGTCACCCCAATACATTTAATAATAAAAATAAAACACAAGAATACTGCAAGTATGAATTAGAATTTATTGTAGAAAATGTGTGAGTATAAAAAAATTAAACCACTACTAATCACAAAAAGGAAGATTACTTATTTCAGAAAAGTCTTAAATAAAGACAGCCTTTTAAACCTACACTAATATTACTATGTAATTAGTTCGAAGACTTCCTGAAGAATGCTCTCCCCAAAAATGCCACTGTGGATGCAGGTAGCACAAAAATAGAAAAGGTTAAAAAAAAGATTCTGTGACAAAAAATAGTTTCCTTGTAATTAGTAAGACTCTTTGTCATTAGTAAGATGGTCCGGTTTTCACGTTTCTAGGCTTCTGAGGAAAGCATCTTTAGCCAGGCCTTTACTGAAATTACGGGTAAGAATAAAAGTATTGATTGTGACAGAAAGCACATCATCCTAATCATTTATACCTAACAGGTGAGAATGGCTCACTCCACGTGACCCACATAACATGGATATAACAGTTTCTCTGATCCTTTGTAAGCAGCCAATGCCCAATACTGAAAAATACGATTCACTCTAAATTTAACAGGCTTTGCCGAAGCCGGTTTGGCTCAGTGGTAGAGCATAGGTCTGTGGACTGAAAGGTCCCAGGTTCGATTCCGGTCAAGGGCATGTACGTTGGTTGCGGGCACATCCCCGGTAGGGAGTGTGCAGGAGGCAGCTGGTCGATGTTTCTCTCTCGTTGACATTTCTAGCTCTCTATCTCTCCCCCTTCCTCTCTGTAAAAACATCAATAAAATATATTTAAAAAATAATAATAATAATAAATAAATAAATAAATAAATAAATTTAACAGGCTTTGCTAAAATGAAGAACACAAAGTTCTGCTCTTTAGGCTGTAAAATATTTTCAAAATGGTGCCAATGAGATTACAAATTATTTTCCAGGGACAGCAAAACCTAATGTATTGGCCAAAAGTCAGCAAGACGATACAGTATAATTTAAAAGGTATTAAACAATATTTAACAAGGTAAGTTTGCCAAATCTATATTACCTACTTCTAGAACGTACAAAACTGCTACAATTTGCTTTCAAATGTTTTCTCCAAGGGGAGAAACTAATGGCCAAAGTCACTGAAATGCCAAAGCCTAATGGAAAGGTGTTAACATATAATAAAAGTGACTTAATATGTCAAGTTGTTTATGACACATTGGTCCACACAGGAGCTAGTTCAAGTGTAATGTACTTATTGCCAATTTTTCAATCAGAATCAGAAACAGGAAAATAAAATAATGTGACTCCACCTTAAAGACACCAATTCAGACACACAAATGACAGGTTTGGACCCCATGTGCATACAGATATTTTTACCCTGAACCTGGAATTCAAGTTCCACAGTAGATACAAAAGAGAAGTTACTGGCAGTGGTACATGGTCTGAGACTGTAACCATAAATAAAAACTTTATACTTGTTCAAGCATTTAAAAACCTGAAGCTCAGATTTAAAGCCATCCATTTATTTCTCAAGTCTACATGCTCTTTTGTTAAAATCGCCTTGAATTAAAATACCAGCCCACTTCATAAAAGAGCGCCTATTTTTGTAATTCTTGTTTGATCCACGGGTCACGCTTCGCAGAGCACAGTGACACAAGAAAAAAGTCTATATTTTGTATCAAGCTTATTTAATAGGAAAATTCAAATAAGAACCCTTTTTTGTTCTTAAAATTAAAAAATAGGTTAGATAAGTTTTCTATGCAAACTAAGAAATTTGGTATAAAACACATATCTCCCAAAATAATGAGTAAACCCTCATCAGCAGCCTCCCAGGCATTAACAGCCCGCCTGCAGGAGCCGCTATGTCCCAGACACGCTGTGCACTGGGGAACGGGGTGAACGTGATGTGGTGGTGCCCACGGAGGCAATCACGGCCACATGGAATGAACACGCAGAAACAGGAACTGCGCTGATGAGAAAGGCAAGCCACCCAAGAGGACAGAGGAAGGCTCTGCAGAGGGTGCAGTGAGCTGAGTCTGGAAAATGATCAGCAATTTTCAAATAAAGGAAAGAGAAATAAGTATTCCAGGCAAAGGGCACAAGGCGTGCAGTTCAGAAACATGAAGCAGCCCTGGCCGGTTTGGCTCAGTGGATAGAGCATTGGCCTGGGGATTGAAGGGTCCCAGGTTCAATTCCAGTCAAGGGCATGCACCTTGGTTGCGGGCACATCCCCAGTGGGGAGTGTGCAGGAGGCAGCTGATCGATGCTTCTCTCATTAATGTTTCTGGCTCTCTATCCCTCTCCCTTCCTCTCTGTAAAAAAATCAATAAAATATATGTTTTTTTAAAAAGAAACATGAAGCAGCATGGCACGTGGAGGGGTCTGTGCCAGACCTGCGGGAGCAGACAGCACGGGCACCTGGGAGGTCAGAGGTGAGCAGGACAGGGAGGTCAGAGGTGAGCAGGACAGGGAGGTCAGAGGTGAGGGGGACAGGGAGGTCAGACGTGAGCGGGGACAGGGAGGTCAGAGGTGAGCGGGGACGGGAGGTCAGAGGTGAGCGGGGACAGGGAGGTCAGAGGTGAGCGGGACAGGGAGGTCAGAGGTGAGCAGGACAGGGAGGTCAGAGGTGAGCGGGACAGGGAGGTCAGAGGTGAGCGGGACAGGGAGGTCAGAGGTGAGCGGGACAGGGAGGTCAGAGGTGAGGGGGACAGGGAGGTCAGAGGTGAGCGGGACAGGGAGGTCAGAGGTGAGCGGGACAGGGAGGTCAGAGGTGAGCGGGGACAGGGATGTCAGAGGTGAGTGGGGACAGGGATGTCAGAGGTGAGTGGGGACAGGGATGTCAGAGGTGAGCGGGACAGGGAGGTCAGAGGTGAGTGGGGACAGGGATGTCAGAGGTGAGCGGGACAGGGATGTCAGAGGTGAGCAGGACAGGGAGGTCAGAGGTGAACGGGACAGGGAGGTCAGAGGTGAGCGGGACAGGGAGGTCAGAGGTGAGCGGGACAGGGAGGTCAGAGGTGAGCGGGGACAGGGAGGTCAGAGGTGAGCGGGACAGGGATGTCAGAGGTGAGTGGGGACAGGGAGGTCAGAGGTGAGCAGTACAGGGATGTCAGAGGTGAGTGGGGACAGGGAGGTCAGAGGTGAGCGGGATAGGGAGGTCAGAGGTGAGCGGGACAGGGAGGTCAGAGGTGAGCGGGACAGGGAGGTCAGAGGTGAGCGGGACAGGGATGTCAGAGGTGAGTGGGGACAGGGAGGTCAGAGGTGAGCGGGGACAGGGAGGTCAGAGGTGAGCGGGGACAGGGAGGTCAGAGGTGAGCGGGACAGGGAGGTCAGAGGTGAGTGGGGACAGGGATGTCAGAGGTGAGAGGGACAGGGAGGTCAGAGGTGAGTGGGGACAGGGATGTCAGAGGTGAGCGGGACAGGGAGGTCAGAGGTGAGTGGGGACAGGGAGGTCAGAGGTGAGCGGGACAGGGATGTCAGGTGAGAGGGACAGGGAGGTCAGAGGTGAGAGGGACAAGGAGGTCAGAGGTGAGCGGGACAGGGAGGTCAGAGGTGAGCGGGACAGGGAGGTCAGAGGTGAGCGGGACAGGGATGTCAGGTGAGAGGGACAGGGAGGTCAGAGGTGAGCGGGACAGGGATGTCAGAGGTGAGTGGGCACAGGGATGTCAGAGGTGAGCAGGACAGGGAGGCGGGAATCTGCTGCGGTTCCCAGGCCATGCCGAGAAGGGTGTGATTGCTGGTAACTGATAAAGAACCAGCAGCAAAGTTAGGAGGGGAGCGTCTGGAAAGTCTGTTTAGAAGAAGAGTGGGAGTCCCTGTGAATGTGGGACGTAGAAGCAGGGAGACGAGGTGGAGGGTTATTGGAAGGGAAGTGAAGACAGGACGGTTTCTCAGTAAATAAGGTAAGTAAGCTTTTGTGACCAGAACTGGGGAAGGGAGGGGGTCAAGTGTGACTCAAGAGTTCCCTAGCTGAGGCCTGCCAACCCACTCACTGAATGGGGCTGCGATGAACAGCGAGAGGAGAGAGGAAGTGAGGTAGGAGGGCGCTCAAACTAGGAAACACTCCTCGGTCACCAGCTCTTACTCAACAGGACCACTTACAGCGAAGTTACTGCTCCTCACCGTGAGTCCAATAAACTATCTGCATCAACCACGATTTCTAAGTCCAAGGAGAGAAGCCACACCCATGGGGTTACCTCATAGCAAGCCTCCGGCTCCAGGCACGTGTACACGTTCTGCTGCATGGCCAGCATGTCCTGCAGCAGCATCCTCCAGTGGGACTCACTGACGGGAGGCTGCCTGGGGGAAGGAGGAGGAAATAATAAATCATGAAATCTCTTCACTGGCCAAGAGGGGGGAAAAAACACCCAGGAAAACAAAAACACACACACACACAAAACTGGTCCCAACATTCTGTATGCCACACAAGCTCCCAAATAATCAACAGAAACGTCTCTCATCTGACTCTGCAGGAAGAATGTTGGATTGAGGACAGGAAAGTCGGGCAGCTCCGCATCAGTGACAGGGATGCTGCCAGGCGAGCCCCATCATCAGCAGCCTAGAGTGCTACCAGGCTACGGCCAAGGTAAACAACCTGGGAGGGCCTGGGGCCAAACGAAGCCAGTGAGCAAGTGGCTGCATCGAGCAGAGAGAGCACTGGGCCACAGGGGACTTGTCTCCAATCCCATCTTCCTCACTCTGCAGCCCTCAGCCAGGTCTGCTTGACTTCCACTACACACGTGGACCCAGAGGGCATCACTGGCCACAGGTGGCACCGGTCCAGGTGCCGGACCCACAGCACACCAGCAGGGACATCGCCGGCAGGGGGCATCCCTGTTCCTCTCAGGGGAGACCTCGCTGCAGCCCACAGAGCAAAACGGGATACGGCGGGGTTGTCTTCTTCCTGGGTGCCAGCCCAGATGCAAGAAGATGCAGCCTCACAGGGTAGTTGCAGGATCTACCCTCTCTAGCTTAGAGAGCTCCGTGCCCCACAAGAGCCAGTATCTTCTGTAACAATTCCATAGGCAGAGTTTCCAGGGGCCCCTCAAGGACAGCCAATGACCACACCCAGGTGTCCGTGCTCATTTACAACCTCCCCCCGCGCCCCAGGGCAGGGCGAGGTACCCAGGGGGAAGGTGCCCCACAAGCAGGAGGCCCAGAGCTGGGTGATCAGACACCACAGACTTTGTAGCCAGGGAGACAGAGCTAGAGAGGTAACGGTTCGGACTCCCCTGCAGACCAGGAAAGGGCTTTGCTAACAATTCCACCCAGTCACCTATCAGCTGCACGGTGGTGAGCAAGTTATTTAATATCCCTGAATTTCAGTTTCCTCACTGAGAGCGCATCTCAGCGAGGGACAAGGAATGGGGGAGAGTATCTTTGCTAAAAACAGGCACTGAAGCAAGATGCCCCTAAGCACTATAAACAGTCCTCACTGTGTGGATTTAAATATGGTTCTTCATTTCTCTGAGCTTCAGATTCTCTTTCTGCACACTGTGAGGATTAACTTAAACAACAGTGTGTGAAGACACTCCCCCCACTTTTCTGCTATAAAATTATATTCCATAAACGTGAATGAATGAATCTGAAAGTTACAAAAATATTTGTTTTTCTATGGTCACATGCATGGCTACCAGCAATGATCTCCTGGGAGTAGACTGGCTTTGAAATCCTCTTGCCTCTTTCAATCGTTCATCTTGTGGAACATGTATGAGCCTGGAATCACCATTTATCTTTACTTTCTAATCTTGAAATCCTACATGATCATGAATCTCGCTGTGTGAAAAGGGCAGGTTTTGTTTTGTGTTGCACTGTGTTTGTCAAACGCCAAATGAATGTTTCTTCTTCATGAATCTTTTCTTCTTCGTGCACTGAAAATGGGGCAAATGAACGGTTTGTTTATACCAGCATTGCCATGAGGGGTGGAGTATATATTTGAGAATTCTAGTCTTCAGGAATTTTTCACCTAAAACTATTAATAAATATATGCTTTATTTGCTTATAGCACTTAGTATTCATTACATAAAATAAAAGGTTATTTCCATCCCACATTCAATAAAGCATAAAAGGAAACTTGTCCCCCAGCATACACACACAAAACTGATATGTTGGCAAGCCTCCCAGGATAACCCCTGAAACGTTCTGCACAGTGAGGCCTGGTGTGTGAGCTCTGTAGGTGGGCTGCCGGAGTCAGAGGCACCTCAGCTTTGGCCACAGAGTAGTGCAAAGCGTTCGGTGCAGCGCGTGTGCACCTGGCACCTGTGGATGCAATCAGACTGGCGCCGTCTAGCTGCATTCAGGTTCTCACGGCCCAGCTGCTCTCCTGGAAGCCATCGACGCCAGGACAGATGGCATTATTGTTCCCTCACACATGGCTGGCCGTACGTACAGGTTCTAATTAAAACAGATTATAGGGCATTATTTACAATGGCTTCCTCCAAACACTTCCCGTAAATAAGAAGCAGGAGTAGAACCTGAAGGGGGTTGCAAATGAACAGAGAGATCTCTGCATGCAAACAGTCTGTGTTAGTTCCAGCCTTGCCATAGAAGTGCAGCTTCTGGGAGAGAGGTGGTAGAACTTGGTCTGTGACAGACAAAGAAATCCATCGCAGGCATAATAGGAATGAGAGAAGCCTTAGGTACAAAAGGCAAAGCTACTGTAGCGTATGTGAAGTGATACATTGCAAGTTGACTACTTTGGTTTTGGGGGGATTTTTTTTCTTGTGTTTTTTTTTTAAATTTATCTTTATTGTTGAAAGTATTACATATGCACCCTTTTTCCCCCCCATTTACCCTCTCCTCACTGCCTCCCCCTCCCCAAGCCTTCACTGCACTATTGTCTGTGTCCATGGGTTATGCATATATGCACATAAGTTCTGTGGTTAATCTCTTCCTGTGCTCCCACCCCTTCCCTCTGAGAATCTTCAGTCTCTGCATGCTTGGCCACCCTCCCATACAGGAAGCAGACCACCAGGACAGAAATGAACTTCAGAACGTCACGAGGACCTGAGGGACTCATCGGAAAGACAGATAATCTAGCAGCAATAGCAGAGCTTTCCTACTGAAGAGTGTCTTCCACGTTGGCATGATCAGAAATATTGACCATTCATTTACAGTTGTAAGGAAATCTTAAGATATAAGATGCCAAAACCTTCTAAGTTACTCCCTTAGTAATGATTGAGAGAGGGCCATGTAAGGTAAAATATTAAATGTAGGTGAATCTGACACTTGCCCTGGAGAAGCTTACGGTCAGAGGGAATATATGACACCTGTGTCGATAGCCACAATGCACTGTGGAAAGAGAGAGGTAGAAAGAGAGGCAGACACGAAAATGGGGACGTGCTAGGAGGGAGTCCTTGAACAAGCCAACCCTGGCGCATTACATAAGCAATTTTCCAGTGAATTGAGGCTCTGACTGCGGGAGTCGCCTGGGAGGTATAAGTTTATGCTTCTGCCACCTCATGGCTGGTACTGCTTGAGGGCAGGTATAATGGGCATTAATTCCCTTATAATCCCAGCATAAAAGGCCCAACTTATATGCTGCCGACAAGAAGGGCACTCCAAATACAAAACACAAATTAACTCAAAGTGAAAGGTATAACATGCTAACGGGAGGAACTGTGAACCATGCCATATACCACAAAATATAGCATGCTAACACAATAAAAAAAGAAGAGAAAAATAAATAAAAAGCATACACATTGGAAAGAAAGAAGTAATGCCATCTATGTTCATGGGTGACGTGGAATATTCTACTGAATCTCCCCCCAAAAAAACCTATTGGAGCTAATAAATGAGTCCAGCAAAACTGGAAGACACAAGATCAACATGTCAAAATTCAATTGTATTTCTACACGTTAGGAAGGAACAATACAAATATGAAATGAAAAACAGTAACACCAAAAATAATAAAATATTTAGGAATAAAAAGACTTATACACTGAAAACAGCAAAGGTCATTAAAGGGAATTAAAGACATAAGTAAATGAAAAGCATCTGAGTTCACTGACTGGAAGACTTAATACGAATTTCTGACAGCAATGCTCTCCCAGTGAATCTACGGACTCAACAAAATCCCCATCAAAAATCCAAAAGATTGTTTTTTGCAGAAAATGACAAACTAATTCTAAAATTCGTATGTAAACAGAAAAACCCCAAAATAAACAAAAAAAGGAAAACAAAGCTGGGAGACTAATATTAGCTAATTTTGAGGCCCACAGTATAAAATTTTGCTAACTATAAAAAATCATTGTGGGGAAAAGTCTTTTAATATGATGTCCAAAACACAATCAAAACAGAAAAAAAAATGAATAAATGGGACTTCATCAACATTTTAAAGTATGCTCTTTAAAAGAAAAGGCACAGATGAGAGAAAATCTTTGCAAAGCATATTTAATAAAGGACTTGTATCCTGAACATGTAAGAGCTCTCAAAATTAATAATAAAGACGCAAACAACCTAATTTTTAAAAATGACCAAATGGCAAGTAAGCACATTATTACTCTTTAGAGAAAGCTATTAAAACCAAAAGTAGATAGCACGCCATACACCTATTAGAATAGCTAAACTGAAGAAGACAAAGTGCTAATGAGGATGTGGAGTGACTAGAGCCCTCCCACAAGACTGGTTAGAAGAGAAAATGATACAATTACTGTGAAGACAGTTTGGCAGGTTTTTAAAGTAACCATCCACCTACCAAATGATGCTACCATTCCACTCTTATGGATTCATCCAAAGGAAAGAGCATGTCCATACAAAGACTGGGACATGAAATTCATGGCTTTATTTGTAAGAGCCAAAACTCAAAACAACCCAAATGACCATCAACAGGTGAATAAACAAAGTGTGAGAAATCCACATAAATGGAATACTTCTCAGCAAATAAAATTAAATAAGTTATTGATCCATGCTACAACATGGATGGATCATTAAGTAATTATGCCAAGTGACAACCCTCCCCCAAAAAGTGTTTAATATATGATTCCTTTTACACAAAATTCTAGGAAATGAAAAGTAATATATAGGGACAAAAAGGGGGTCGGTGGTAGCCTGGAGAGGGGATGGAGTGTAATGGAGAGAAGCAGCAGGGAGGGAATTATAAAGGGGCAAGGGAAGACGCTTAGGATTTACTCATATGCTTATTACTTGAATGTAATGATGGTTTCATGGGCATATACATCTATCAAAACTTAACCAACTCTACTCTCTTTAAATATGCACAATTTATTGTGGGTCATGTATAACTCAATGAAGTAAAAAAAAATAAATAAAAAAAAGAGCAGTCCTTATTTTTCACCATATACAAGTATCAACCAATTTTATTACTCACTTCCGACCGGTGTGCCTGGTCAGTCTAACCATCAGCTTGCGCGCCTCTTCTCCGCTCGACTGAGTGTTTTTAACAAATGAAATTGGCTTCTCAAGGCCATGTTTCTCCAGAAGCTCTGACACGCTGGAAGGGAAAGAAGGCTTTTCAAGACTGGCTACCAAACAAAGTCTATGCACCTTAAATATATGAGTAGCAGTTAGGTATTTCCTATTTTAAAAAACAACACCCAGAACAACCCAATTTTATATATTACATTAATTCTCAGCAAAAAACAAACTAGTAATTACATATCAAATCGTTTTTCCCCTCCTGACTTTTACTACAATATGCTTGGAAGAAGTCACAAACACACCAAAAAGCACAACTATCTTTCTCTCCAAATCCTTTAATACTCTTTTCCTGTACTCTAAAAGCACCAAGTCAGTAAAATAAGACAAATTTATCATTTCAATACCCAGCTTTAACTCTTAACAGTCCTATTGAGTATTTTGTTATAGGCAAGGCTGCTAAAAAAGCAATAAGCAAAGAATTTCATAGTTGGAAAGCCACAGAAATAACATAAGACTCAATCTCCCTCCAGAATCCATTGTATAAAAATACAAAATATGTCACAAACTTTCTTGGTCTCACATGAATCTTCCTGAGATATTCCATTCCATGACTATCAGCGCGACATACACCAGGACTACCTTGCCAGACCTCACATTTATGCATTAATTAGTACTGGGCTTACGGAGAGACTGGAGAGCACTTAATCACTCTTCGCAAAGACAGGTTTCATGGGTCATGTCACCTCCCACTCAAAACATTTATCACCTATTGATGGTGAGGAGTTGGAACAGGACTAAAAAGGTCTTATTTTAAAAGGTCAGCAATTAAGGTCACCAGTGAAATGCCTGGTGAACCTACAGGATGGTACTGCTCCCTGGAGGGATGAGAGTGTAAGTGACTGAGGACCGCCCACAGCTACAACCAGAGACAGAGGGTGAAATACAGTTTATTTCACCGCAGATTTCTGAGGCAGTTCCTCCCAGTTTCATTAGGAGACAAAGGCCACCATGAAGACTTGTAAGCAATGAATCTATATTGACTTAACCCAGTGAACTTCAAAGTATCTTTACACTAAAGTCCTTTCATTTGAATGAAAATGATTTCTAATTCATAGATTCCAAATTATTAATACTTTACATATTACCACAATAAATCAATGTTATTGTCTATAATTTCTATAATTACATATTGGAAGAACAAAGTTTATCATTCCTAAAATTTTATTTTTAATACAAATAGTTAAAAATTATACACAAGCATAATTACATATTTATATAAAAATAAATAAAATAAATACTAATAAACAATATTAGACTTTCTAAATGGAAAATTGGGACATTTCAGTCTTCAAAAAAGACAATATTATTTTTCATTGTGACAGTAAAAGAAATTAATAAAGTTACTTAAAGGCACTAATGTAGTTTGCTATTCATTAGTGCCTTGGATATTCAATCAAATGTATTGTCCCAAAAAGAGAAATTAAGAGTATAATGCACACTATTTACTGATAAATGCAATAATTAGTACAGGAACTAATATTTTTTTTGTGTACCTACAGTGTGCAAAGTACTTTAAATGCTTAATCTAATGTTAATTCCATAACCTCATGAGTTCATCAGCGATACAAAACCCAGGGCTCAAAGATCACACAATTGGTAAATGGCAACACCTAGCTTTGAACACAGGTCTACCAGTCCCAAAGCCCATGATCTTATTACTCTAGCAGTTTGTAAAATAAGCTCTGGTATATTTGTTTGAAGACAATTCATTCACAAGAGTCAAACATACATAGGTTCAAACTAGAAATAACTGCTAGCCATATTTAAAAGTGATATTTCTGGTCACTTTAAATCTTAATCGGCACAGAGCCACAGGCTGTCATCGCTCTCACCTGAGAATCTGCTCGAGCTGGTCCACCATGTCATGAAGAGCGGCGGTGACCTCGGTCTTAGGGCTAAAGAATTGAGAAATAAATTACAATTAAATTCCAGGAGTAGCTCTCAAAACTCACTTGACAAAAAAAAAAAAAAAAAAAAAAGAAAGAAAGAAAAGATACGCTGTTTCCTGAATTTAATAAGGCACAGGTTTCCACGGTCCAGGTGAGATTCCAGGCCTATCTCCTGAACTCGTTCTGCATCTTGCATGCCTCAAGAGACTAAGACAAAACATACTGTAGCAGAACGAAACTCTCTGTTATACATTAGCAAGACATGGGCAACTGTTTTCTAAAGAACCCTTAAGTTCAGTTCTACCAAAGGACACACGCAAAGAAAGAATTATAAATCAATTGTCTTTTCTCTTTTAAGAAGATAAGGAAGAAACTGTCATTTACTTCTGTCCTTTTATCCAATAGAGCAGATAAGAAAATGGCCCTGCATGATGGCTTTCTCTTGGCCTGTCTACACCACCTGTGACACCCTGGGAATTTTCCATCAGGATCCTAAGTCCTTGGTCCTTTTTCGTATCATCACTCCCTCTGCATCCACTTCACTACGAAGGAACCAGGGGGAAGCAGAGCCATCAGTAAAAGCAAACCCTTGGAGAGGAAGCAGGTGGAGAGGGGAGGAGGAGAAACATTATCATGAAAAAGTCACACACTACTGCAACATGCCGGCAGGGTAGCCATAGCATGGCACAAGCACGTACAAGTGAAGGCAGCGATTGGGCAGGGAAGTTTAGCAGCGGCTATAAAGGTCTCTTCCATCCTCTCCAGCTCTGTGTCTGTCCCAGCCACGGAGGGAACACAGAACTGCTGCACTGACCAACTGGATTCCTGCAGGACTGGAGGGTTCTCTTAACAAAGAGACCGAGTGAAATTCTTTGTCTGCACTTGGACAATTAAAAATGTCCTAACGAACACAAACGCCTCACTGTTTTGGAAACCATCAATCTGTCCTGATTCTAAATCTACTTGGCAGTTATTTAGTGCAGTTTACAAAGATTATACTATCTTTCTGAACCAAGTTTTAGGACTTGGACTAGCGTGATAAATTAGGGCACATTACACTTAAAATCTTTCCAAAAAAAAAAAAAAATCACTTGTGAGATCTAACTTCCGTTAACTTCCAGGAATTATATTTTTAAATTATCAGTTAATAGCTCTGTAATAAACATTTGTTATTGATTTGCAAGAATATAGTTCTTCCTTTGTGAACTGACATGCACAAACATAATGACAAAAGGTTCTTTCAGCCAGATGAAGTATGCTGCCTCGGTAACATGCACAGAAGTTTAATTAAATTTAGTAAGTGATTGTTCGTTCCCTAAATGGAAAAAATTTAAATAAATAGTTTACTATTTGGTAAATAACAACCACTGAACCACTAAGAAAATAAACAAAACAATCACTGGGAGAATATAAATTGTCTAACTGGGCACAAAGAACAAAGAGAATCACAGAAAATATTCTGAAGTCCTCTATTTTAATAGGGAGCTAATGTACAATTCCAAGATATTTTAAACATTATAATTGTGAAATGCAATCATTAAGAAATGTAACAAAAGAGGATCAAATTTTTTTGTGTTTTCAAAAGAAAAAGAATCTGTTAGATCAGAAATCATTCAACTGAAGCCCAAATAGCTTTCAGCCTCATACCCAGAAGAGACATTTTTGTCTATCTACTCTTTGAAACAAATATACTAACTCCCTGACTGTCATGTCTACAATTTAAACAGTTATTTTAATATCATCATCCTATTGGCATACAGGAGACAGACAATCAATGATTCTCTCTTTTTATTTAAGTATCTGTCTCTCCCTCTTCCTTGTTCTCTGAAATCAATAAAAATACGTTTAAACCAATAATAATATCCTCATCCTATATGATTATCTCCTGTTAGACAAATTACTGTTAAAAATTTAATAGATAAGCTTAATGCTTATTTGATCTTACTGAAAAAAAGTCAAATACATTTATTTTTTGAAGATATACGTGTCAGGTGGAAGTCAATGCTTTTACCCAGTTGAATCAGGGGCAACAAAGGAGGCCACAAGCTGGCAAAGGTAGAGTCGGGAAGAACAGCAGTGCTTGCTTTTAGAAGACAGGTTCTCAAAGCTGGGAGAGGTGAGGCAGCCACGCTGTTCATCTGTCTCATGTCTTCCAAGCCCCTGATGTTTCCTGCTTCATGCATGACTTTAGGAAGACTTGGAAGGGGGCTATGTCCCTTTCGACTCCCTGGCTTAGGAAGAGTAACACCCCACCCACCACTCGTTCTTCTCCAGGACACTGACTTCTCAGCGTGAAAAGGCCGCTGACTACGGCACAGCTCACATCCATGCTTAACCGGTTCCCTGTCCCCTGCCTGTCCTGTAAGCCAGGCTGCAGTTAAAGGGCTGATGAGATTCAGGGAAACAATTTTACTTCCTGTGGTTTCTCACCAGGAGGCACAGGCTGCCAGGGTCTGACTCCCAGGGAAGGTGCATTTCATAGCTTGATGAAAGGTTTATAAAGGTAAATTCCTCTTTGAAATTACACACACAAAAATTTATTTTTTAGAAAACCTTTCACCTGAATTCAGGCATGAAACAAGTATTTCACAGTGGGTTGCAAACTGGTGATTTCTACCATTCATTTCACACACATATGCACGGGGGAAATGGCAGGGAGAAAAGAAGAGATAGAGAGAAGGACAGAAAGGACAAAGAGAAAAAACAGAGCATGAGGAGGCCTCCATGAGACAATATCTGATTTTGTAAATGAGGAAACAGGACCGAGAAGTTAAGTGGCTTAAAGTCACAAAGGGTTAGAAACACGTCCACTGACTGCATTCCATACCCTCCCATGTGCTGGTATTAACTTCTCCAGATGTTAAATCCATAATATTTACTAGATTTGAAGGAATGATTAAAGGAATGTTGTCTGACTTCCAAAAAGAAAATATAAATATGATTTGCATACAACTAAATGATCCAAAGGAATGTTGTATAAGTCCCACTTAAATATGAGCCCAGTTAAAAATTATGTAAATTCATTCCTCAAGAAATTAAAAATTGAGCTGTCATGCGATCCAGCAATTCCACTCCTGGGTATATAGATGAAGGAAATGAGATCACTGTGTCCGAGAGAGATCTGCATCCCCATGTTCACTGCAGCATTATTTACAATAGCCAAGACATAGAAACAAGCCAAGTCTCCATCAACAGATGAATGGATAAAGCAAACATGACATATGTGTGTGCGTGACACATATGTAGTGACTTCCCATATGTGTGTGTGTATCTGAGATATATATCACAAAGGAGTATTATTCATCCATTAAAAAAAAAAAAAGAAGAAAATCCTGCCCCTTACAGCATGGATGAGCCTTGAGGATAATATGCTGTGTGAAATAAGCCAAACAAATTCTGCAGAACCTCACTTCTATGTAGAATTTTAAAAAACAAAACATTAAACTCACAGAAAAAAAAAAAAAAATCACATTTGTGGTTACCATAGGCAGGGAATGGAAAGTGGGGTAATTATATGAAGGTGGTCAAAAAATACAAATTCCCAGTTATAAGACAAGTACTCCTAGAGATGTAATGTGCATGACAATTACAGTCAATACTGTTGTATGTTTAAATTTCTCAGAGGAAAAATCCTAAAAGACCTCATCACAAGAAAAAGGAACATTTGTTTTTCTTTCCTTTTTTTTTTTTTGTATCTATAAGATGATGAATGTTAACTTATTTATGGTGATCATTTTACAATATATGCAAGTCAAGCCATTATGCTGTACACCTTACAGTTACTACAGTATTTTTCGGACCATAAGACGCTCTGGACCATAAGATGCACCAGTTTTTAGAGAAGGGAAATGAAAAAAGATTCTGAAACAAATAGTGTCCTAAAATATTTTATGTGCATTAAAACCCAACATCACAGTCATAAACACATGTAATCAACCCTGTAAAGTAAACAGCAGCATTTAGAACCATTTTAGAGCCGGGCAAGCACACAGAGACCACACAGAGCCGGGCAAGTAAAAAAACTTTTTTTTTAAAGTATATGTGTAGGCTATATTTGGACCATAAGACGCAGGGACTTTTTCCCCCCACTTCTGGGGGGAAAAAAGTGCGTCTTATGGTCCGAAAAATACGGTATATGCTGCTGTAGGTTAATTATATCTCAGTAAGACTGAAAGAAAAAAATAAAGTGAATTACATATATAAATGCATTCTGCTTAAAGGGATTATTATAGGCAAGAGCCAAGAACAAATAATTCATAGAAGAAATACAAATATGGAAAATGATTAATTGGAAACACAACTTAAAACAAAGACATATCATTGTCTATATACTTTTTTTAAAGTATTTCTTGTTGAGGTGGTAGTGGTGTTTTTGTTTGTATTTTAATGGATAATTGATTACCAAGTGTGAGGAAATTACAGAGACTCCCCATATACTGCTAGAAAAACAAAAGTTTATCTGTAAGCAACTGATTCACAGATCATTTCTTTTTCTTCTTTATACTTTTTTATTGCCTTATGCTGGGAATGGCTAAAGGCATTTTATATTCCCCAAATGCTCGGCAATGAACATTCAGGGAAACAACATCTTCATCTGAACTGTGAGAATGTAGAGACACAGTAAGATTGGCACAGTGTGACTCCTCACCCGTATCCCCGCTGAGGCAGACATTCTAATATGTCATAGCAAAGGAAGAGCTGGTCACTCCGCTCACAGCTGTAGATGCAGTCCAGAGCCACTGCCATCAGCTGGTCCTGCTCGGGAATGATCTTCTGCTGCAGCTGGAGGAAATAAAGCACAATGTGCTAAATGCCAATAGACTTACAGGCACGTTTTCCACACCCCAGTGCCACTGTCAATAGAATATTAAATAGTTCAATTAATCAACTGCAGAAACAAATCTTGATATTTCTTTAGCTTACAGACTTTTGGGATCGTTAATAATTCTAAATGAAATCACATTTTAATTATAGAATCAGCTAGAAAAGATAATTTGTACCCATAAGCTTTGCATCTGCTAAAAGCAGATTCAATTTACAGCCCAGTCAAGATAGAAGACACACAGTGAATTAAAAAAGCAACTCATTAAAAACATAACCCTAAAGCCATATTTTATGTGTTTCAACTACAAAAATATATAAAATTCCTTAAGTAATATTCAGATATGTTCGATTTTTCAATATGCATAATATATTAATCATTTAACTAAACAGTACTGACATTGTACCCAAAGTCACATTGTAATGTAGGAATATTCAAATCCTAGGATATACTCCATATTTCTGCTGCAGAAAATGGCTACTTTGAGTCATTTTCTATATAGGATATACCACTTCCCACTGCAAACTACAGGTTCCAATCTTAGATTTCTGGGACATAAAAATAACAGATTTGTGTTTTGTTTTTCTCATCTATAAACCTGGAATATTAACAACTTCCTAACAGGTATAGCATTGTTGTGTGGATTAAATAAATACATGTAGAATATTTATATTATTACCACCACTGAAACAAAATGGAAGTTTCCAATAATTTTCTTAGAGACCTTTTCAACAAAATAAGTCTACAATCATTTCCATAATAAGATCTACTAGTTTTCATCCAACAGATAGGAAAGTGATGGAGAGAAACTGCAAACAAAGACAATTTCTCCATAGAAAGATCACATCAATGGATGGAGAGAAGAATCATCAAGGTTACCTGAGAAATAAAGATTTTTTTTAAAGTAGTTGGGTTAAAGCATTTATATACCTTTCTTCAAGGTGTTAATAAAAAAAATATAGCCGAAACCAGTTTGGCTCAGCGGTAGAGCATCGGTCTGCGGACTAAAAGGTCCCGGGTTCGATTCCGGTCAAGGGCATGTACATTGGTTGCCGGCACAGCCCCGGTCGGGGGTGTGCAAGAGACAGCTGGTTGATGTTTCTATCTCATCAACGTTTCTAGCTCTCTATCTCTCTCCCTTCCTCTCTGTAAAAAATCAATAAAATATTTAAAAAAATAAATAAAAAATAAATATATATATATATATCGATATATATAAAACATTAATGTGGCATTAAAAAGTTGTCCAAGTTTCAAAGTAACAAACTGGTGAAATAGGAACAGGCAGCCGTAATAAAAATATTATTAAAAGTTAATTAAAATAGCAGACTTTTCCTGATTTCAGATTAGCTAGTCAATAATGTTGCCAAAAAAATTATATCCATCTTTATGTTTTTCTGGATTTTCTAAATATTCTACAACTGGAGGCCTGGTGCACAAAATTCATGCACAGGTAGGGTCCCTGGGGCCTTCCTTCCCCAGCTGCTGGCTGCTGGCTGCCAGCTGGGGCTTTCTTTTGTACCGCACCACCACCTGGTGGTCAGCATACGTTATAGCGAGTGATCAAACTCCCAATCTTCTGGTCGAACTCCCAATGGGACTCTTTGCATATTAGCCTTTTATATATATGTGTGTATGTATGTATGTACCGGTGTGTGTGTGTGTGTGTGTGTGTGTGTGTGTGTGTGTGTATGTGTGTGTGTGTGTGTGTAAGCATTAAGTTAAAAGTAATTTTAAAACTAAAATTGCCCACTGAATTATTTAATCAGAAGTGAAATCTTGCACCTAAGAAACTATCATATACAGTGAATTCCCAATTAAACATCTGTTCCTAACCTAGCATTCCATCAGAATCACTGGATAAATTGCCAAATACATGTTACAGAACCCCTATTCCTCAAATTCCAATCTATTATATACCTGGGATAGTATATATAATAAATTAGAAAACTAAAATATTTTAAATGCACATAGCCTGATGCACCAGTGCATTCAAAGTATACTAATATAGAAGACACAGAACAGTATGAGAAGGAAGAATATTTTATTCCTAAATCTTCTCTATGCAGCTTCATTTTCCAAAGGCAGATCAAACAACGAGAAAGGCTTACAACCAGAGATGAGTGATTTAGGGTGCTGTAAAAGAGAAGAAAAATTTGAAGCATGTGAGACTGTAAAGATGACAAACGTGCTTGTATTCTAGTTCCCGATTACACACTCCCAGCTCCCTAAGAGAGGCTTCCTCCCTGTTCCCTTAGCAGCAGGCTGTGAGAGGAGGTAGCCTGAACCACGCTGAGCTAAAACCGGAAGAGCACTGTGTGGTTCTACTTTGCCCTCTTTCTTGTGCCACAAGCTAGAGAAGGGGGCTGCTCTTTCAGCCCAAGTCCTACAAAGAAAAGACCTGGGATACAGCAGCCTACGTGGCATCTGTGAGAAATGAGCACTTGCTGTGGTAAGCTGCTGAGATTTGAGTTCATTTGTTAATTCAGCATAACTTAGCCTACACTGTCGAATACAAAAACCATTGCTCCTGCCTGAATTACTAAAACTGCTCTGTGTGATGCATGGCAGATCCCAGATGTGCTCTTTTTGTAAAAAGTCAAGTATAACAAAAGCAATGTAATCAAGTCACTCACGCAGCAAAACAAAACCCGATTTCATGCACACATCCTTCATCCAGCTGCCCTGCCAACACTTACAAGCGTTTGCTCTCTACAAGGCACCATGTTAGCCCCTTGTAATAAACACTTACGACATAGAGAACACACATAGGAAACAAAGGGAGGGAGAGACAGGCGTGTGCACACATCACTGCATGACAGCATGGGACATGCTAGTACACAGGCAGGTACAAGACCTGGTGCCACAGGGAGGCCCAGAGGCCTCAGCGGAGAGGGGGTCTGAGGGAGCAGGCCCGGAAGGGAGGCAGGTATTAAGGGCAGAAAAGGGGGCTGACCACACCAAACAGAAGGAGGAGCCCATGAGAACACAGAGAGGCCTGACCGAGCTTGGCAGGGCGACGAGGGGAGAAGTTGGAAGCCAGTGGCCTGGTGCACCCATGGAGGGGTGTGGGCTGAGGAGGCAGACCAGAGCAGACCCAGAGCACCTTCCAGACCACCCGAGAGAGACGAATGTCTACCCTGCAGGCAATGGCAGCCACTGGGGGCCCTCCGCAGATGGTCCTGGTAGAAAGATAGCACTGGAGCAAGAGAAGCCGGAGCGGGAGAGAAGAGCTCAGCACCATTGTTCTCTCCTGCGCTGTTTACATATTTCAAAGGGCTCTATGTTTTATTCAAGAGCACATGCTAAATTGCCAAGTAAAACAACAAAAAACTGACTATATACAAAGGATTTATAAGATTCTGTGAGGAAGAAGTATCACAAGCAAGATCACTGACAAGAATTTAGAGTCATTCTTTCTTCCTCATAAAACATTCATGTGCGATCCATCCTGCCCTCCCGGCGTTTCGCGGGCGTCAGCAGCCCACCCGGCTCCCAGCGACGCTCCCCGGGCTCAAAATCCGAATGCTAAGCAGGAGCTGCGTGTGAGGAGATGGACCTTTTACGCAGCCAATGAACAGACACGCTTCTGACAGACGAGCTTCCAGAAACCAAAGAACGTGCTCATCAATAAGCAATGCTTTCCTTTTCATCTCAGCTCTACGGGTTATAGCCACATGCCCGCAGGACTCTGGGCTGTAACGAAGGCCGGCACAAGGAAGAGCCCCTTTTACCATGGAGGCGGGAGGGCCTGAAGGACTTCTGCTCGAATCCCTGTCTAATGCTGAGTCTCACTGCAAAACCTGTGCCCACGTGACAGGGCCACAGCCTGGTCCCTCCTGGGAAGGGGGCCCTGCCTCAGGTCCAGCACATCCCATCTGCGGCTACATTCAGAGACTGTTCGCTGTGGAGGAATATGCTGCCCTTACCCGAATGGCTTACCACCCAGATCTTCAACGACGTTATTAAGAATAATGACAAGACCTCCTGATGAGACCCCGGAGATTTCCCGAAATACCTGAAGGCCCTCCAGGGCAGGAAGCACGTGGTTAAGGGGTGACTGTGAGATCAGGATGTCTGAACCCAGGTCCCACTCCTTCCTATGGGGCCCGAGCCATGGCACAGCCTCTCTATCCCCCAATTTTCTTTTCCCGCAGCATAACCTGATAAAAACAGCCGCCTCTCAGGATGGCTGTGAGGGTTACAGGAGTTCACACTTCCAATGTGCCTGCCGACAGTAGAGTTCAATACCTACCAACTGTTAGTCTTTTTGGTGTTGCCAGTTTCCAAATCATAACTGTCAATAAACTCTGGAGGAAGTCAGTTAGAATAAACATACTTTTATGGAATTCCAAAAACAATTTTGAACTATTGAAACATGTTTAAAGAATTAAATGACCACCATCTCCTTTTCTGTTGGAAGGGAAATTACTTGCAAGGCCTATTATTAAGGTTTAACAAACAAAACCCAGCTGTGCAGAGGAAGAAGTGCAGGACCCTCAGATGCCGGAGCGGCTACTCACGTCGGGCTTGGAGTGCTGGAATATCCGCAGGGGCAGCCGCAGGTCCCCCTTAGCCGCCGTCACCAGGTACTCCCTCAGCAGCGCCTGCGCCGCGCCCGGGGCCTGCTGCTCGCAGCGGTGCAGGAACGGGACCATCCACTGGTAGGCGCCCGTCACGTACCTGTCCTCGGAGCACTGGAGATGCAATCAAAAACAAGCCCGCACTGAGTTCCATGAAACACCGCTTTTCCAGACCAACGCTCCAGAACGCCCCAATCGGCACACTGAGTCAGCAGGAGAAGCCCCGCTCATCCTGAAACAGACACTCGGGTTAGCCCCTCGGACTGGGAGGCAGGAGACCCCCTCTTCCTGGGGTTGTGGAGCCAAGAGCAGCTCAGGCCTGCAGCCTGTCCCCTGGGCACCAGTGCCCTCTGGTTCCCTCCCCAGCACCTCCCACCCCCGCCCACCCGCACAAGCCAGCACTGAGTCAGGAGGTTCCCAGAGAGTGTGGCTGGAGGGACGGGGGTAATAATAGTCAGAGACACCACAGACCAACAGAAAGTGAAACCAAGAAGCGAGAGCCAGAGACAGGGGGACGGAGCTCTGGAAAGCAGCCACTGGAGACCAGGCTCCTCCATGAACCCCAGATTCTCTCCCGCCCTTTCCTCCTCCCTTCTCTGTTTTGTTTTGCCCCTTTACGTCCACCTTCACAAACTCCCAATGGCACCATCGTTTTACTCATTGCTACCCTAATTACTCAACCCCCTCTTAGCTACCCTCGGAGATACCCCTAAATCTCTTACATAATCACAAACCAATGGCACTGGGTGGACAGCCAGAAAAGAACTCATTAGAAAAAGGGAAGGCAGGGGTACAGGGAAAGGCAAAGGGGGATTGATAAGAGGGAGGAAGATGACAAGAGGGCTGAGAAAGAGGAAGGAAGATGGGAGAAAGCACAGGAGAGAAAAGCAGCGTCAGGGAGAAGGGGAAGCTCTCGGGCGCGGTGACGGTGACTGCGCTGGCCTGGCCCGTTCACACCAGGCCACCCTCGAGCAAAGACTGGAGAAGCAGCGGGCACCTCCTCAGTCCCGTCATTCTTCAGTCACAGGTATCTCTCATAGCACAAACCAATTCCTAACTTTAGGAATGTATTTTCTCTCCAGGATGACCCTCCCCCCCTCCCCAAATCTAAGGAAACAGGCAAATTCTTCTAAACATATTAACCTTGAAGTCAAGATGTTTCCTTCACACACCCAGCCCTCTGACCTCCAGTAATTGTAATTTTTTTTTCTTCAGATCTTGAAATATTAATATGTAGCCGTGACTTTTAACACAGTGGAGGATTAGAAACATGAATATTGTTCTAGAATGAGAGCTGGTTTAGAAATACGCCTTGCTGGAAGGGGTGGAGGGGATGGTTACATACAGATGCATAAGAATCAAGGGCTGGCAGGATACAAAACAACCAGAACGGTGTTGGAGGCCGTCAGTAACTTACCCACCAAACTGAATGCAGTCTTAGAAAGTCAAGAATCCTTCCTTAACTTACTACGTCCCCAGGTTTGGAGGACATTTCCTCTTTGGCTTTGAGACACACATTAATCAAGTATACAAGGAAAACCTAAAAGGAAAGTTAAAGTTACACCCACACTATTCATCAGTAACCGCAGCTTCTCAATGTCTTCCATCTGCTGGAGCTCCTTCAAGGTCAGGGTTAAGTCACAGCCGGCTTCGTAGACCAGCGCTTCCAGAGTGACCAAGTCATCACACAGGGCCCGCAGGCCGGGGATGCTCCGCTCCATCCCCAGTCGAACGAGGGACAGCGCACAGTCCACCTACAACGGGAAGGCAGCGGTGAGTCTGGGCTTCGCCGTACGTCCTCAGTACCTGGTAACAATAGAAGCTAACTCTTATAACCAATTTCCATAAAAATCACACCAACGATTTTTAATACAAAACTCTAGAGTTATCTATCAAATATATCACAATCATACAGTTTCAAAAGAATCATACAGTCAGCAAGAAATTCTGAAGCTAAAGATGGTAAGAGAAAGGCAACCACTTTACATCCACAGACCGTTCTAGTTTGCGGGGTAGTTTTACATACATCTGTTTAATTCTGCCAGTAACAGGCAGGGGGAACACATAGCTAATGATAATACCAAGTTAATCTTATTTTCACCAAAACATTCTGCTCTAAAAATACTGTTGTGCTTTCAAATTCCCCTTCAGTCCCCAGCCTTTCCCAGGGCCTCTCATATGGAAGGCATTCAGTCAGTGTTTCCTCTGCCTTAATTGCAATTCCAGGCACCCCCCAGACAAAATGAAGACTGGTTTGCCTACAGATGCTCAGCAGACAGCTATTTGACTCCTATCATTTGACAAGATTTACAAAATGACAGATTTTGATTGATGGCAAATTTCTAAGGTGGCGGCTACACCTATAGTGCCTTTTACTACTCCTTCCTTACGCCCACGCCCCGACTAACAGGTATGTAGTGGTCCTCATGGTGGACCACTGTATACGCTAGGAATACAAAGCTGAATGGCAGAGGTCTCTCCTTCAAGGATCTCTTCAGCTCACAGGAAACACAAACACTAAACAATGACTGAAGCGGAGGGAGGGAAGTGTGTGGGCGAGCACGGTCTCAAAAAAGAGGGCACGGAGCGCAGCCCGAGTGTGAGCAGGTCTCCCAGAGCTTTGGAGGACTGACCCCTGGTGTCAGCAGGTGAAGAAGGGAGGAGGACAGAGAGTGGCGGGAAGGCGGAGACGCACAGTCTGCTTAATAAAGCACACTGACTTCCCTACTGGAAAGGGTGTGAAGTGAAGAAGCAAGGCGGCTGGAGACAGGGAGGGGCCAGGTGCAAGAATCCTGTTTGCAGAGCTAAGGATGTGCAGATTCCTGGAACGCAATTCTACCAACGGGCGTGTCATAGACTGCCACTTGGGAGGGAATCCTGAATCCACGTAGCTGCAGGTCTCCCAGTTCCAGTCCTGTCCACCCCCCGTTTATTGTTCCATAAGGACTTCCTCAGGATTCTCTCCCAAGTGGAAGTCTATGACATTAACAATGTGTAAGACAGTCACCCATTTTGTGATCCGGATTCAACTTTTTCATATCAACCTCGAATCTGTCGCTTTCCCAATACTTACTGAAGTAAACGTGTTTTAGAATCAAATAACTGGCCCTCAGATGAGAGCAGGCTCTCATGCCACTCAAAGAATTACACCAAAACCGCAAGCCCTCCCTGGACAGATTTCCCCACAAGATACGTTATTCTAAGCCAACAAAAATGTTTTGCTAAAGGTATTTGTAGGCACTGAGGAAAAAGAAGCCCCGTACCAATTAAATTTTAAAAACGAAGAAGATAAACAGGAGGCGGATAGGACTTTGTAGCATAAGCCACATGAAACGCCAACACATGACATGAAGCTGGAGAACACCTCGATTCGAAGTGTTTTTAAACAAATGAGAGAAAGGAAAGACTCGAAGGCAGCTAAATAAATCACTCAGTGCGTTTACGGCTCCTCCACGCCTGCTCGTGATTGATAGCTGCTGTCTTTGTGCTGTGTGGCTGCACTCATGTCCACTTCCCCTTCACCACCTAAAGGACATCGGGGTTCATCAATTGTAACAGACGCGGGACTTAATGATCAGTGGGGAGTCAGCAGGGGTACATGGGAACTCTGTCCTTTCCACTCAATTCTTCTATAAACCTAAAAACTTCTCTAAAAAAATAAAGTACTAAAAAAATAAACAAATAAATGAGAACATAGATAAGTGTATAAATGGTAACTTATTCCACTTTTCACCTTGGCCCTTTTTCTCTTTGTATTACTGCTCTTTTTAAAAAATCCTGAGTAATGACTGGATAATAATTTGGGTTACGAAATGTTTAAAACTACAAACTTAGGAGCCATTACTGATCTTTTGAAATGCACAAGGTGGTTGCCCAGCACTTTTTAGACATGGAAAATTTTTGAATTCTCATTCCCAGCTCAAATAACAGAGCCCCCGAGAAATGCATTATTTGAATGTATACATCAATGCACTCACCCCGCCTTCCTCCTCATCCTCAGAAAACTCTACTGGTTCAGCTAAGAAACCACCAAGAGCTCAGACAGAACTGGTCCCAGGGAATCTTTTTCCTTGTTACCCAGAGACAGAGGTAAATGCCAGGCACCTCCTAGAACCAAGTGGTGCCCCTGGGCCCTTAAAAAATGTCTACATAGGAGCTACACACTCACTTGTACAAACATGTGCTCACTGGCTCACCCGAGAGCTTCTCCACCAGCTAGAATCTGGGTTTCTCCTGTATTAGCAAACGAACATGCCTTTGCTTAGTCTGACCCATATGAACGAACGGTCATTTCCAGATGTGTTCCCAATGGAAGCAGAGGGGCCCCTCAGAGGCACCGGAAACTCTGAGGGGGCCTTTCTGTCTGTCACAAGAATTGGTGGGAGCCAGGAAGGCCAGACACCCCACAACATGCAGGGTAGCCCACGTGACCACTTTGTCCTGAGTCCTGCCTACCTTTCAGGTGTTCTGCAAAACCCGCTTACAAGGATAAGACCTCGACTTCATTTAATATTTACACAAAAGCCTTTTTTTGTATGGTTAAAGTACACAGAATGTTCTAGAATGCAGCTACTGTATAATCAAGTGAGGATATTACACTGTTTTGTTAGAAAGTTTGCCATGGTTGTTCTTATCGCAGAAAGACTATAATTTTGGAGTGGGCAGACGGCAATCTGTGGTGTTTAATCGCAGCTCCTGCCCTCTCATTCCAGGTGCCTTCTCACCAGCTACACTTCCAGTTCAGTCAAGACCCAGCGTTTACGTATTTTATTACCTTATATATTGGCATGAAGTCATCATATTATATTAATTTGAGGGGAGTTTTCTACTAATAAGATATGTTTATGATTTTTCTCATCAGGATAGTAAATCTTACAAAATATTTACTTCTGAGCCCACCTTTTCAATTACTTCCTTCTGCTCTCAGGTCTGGGCATTTGTTCATTTGCATTGGGCTCTGAGAGAAATATCACACAGAGATCTGGCTCCTCGCTGCAAGCCCTGAGCGAGCTGCTGGCTTTCCTGTCCGTGGGCCTTAGTTTACCTTCCCCCACCCTGAAAACCAGACCAGACCATCTCCGGGGACTCCCTTCATCGGGACAGCCTGCGATGCTAAACAGTTCCTACTATGTCCGAGTCATCTTCAAAAACTGAGAAAATCCTAAGTATTCCTGGCCATCCCCCGTGTTCCCATCAGCTCCTGCAAATAATTCATCTTCAATTCTATGAATAATAAAAGCAGGAATCAGATTAAGCACAAATTCCAGGCTATCAAGTGGAGACACAGGGCCAGGCCAGAGACAGTGCACAGAAATTTAAACACAGGGGTATGCATTCCTTCCCACAGTATGGGAGTCAGACGCTCTGACGTCACCCTTCCCATCAGATGGAAAACGGATGGTAGGATGGACGGTTGCACGTGAAAAGAAAGTCACCCACGGGCCCGACCCCGAATGAGATTCCCAAGCGCATCTGCTCCCCTTGCTCAGGACCTCGGACTGCCGTCCTCTGAGAGGAAGACCACTGCTGCTACATTCGCAGCTCACTCAACTAGGGAAGGTGAAGTGTGCCCTCCCAAATATCGCCCCTGTTCTCACAGACTCTGGGATAAAACTAGCCCATGAAAACACTGAGGTACTGAAAACGGTAGATAGCAGGTACAGAGTCTCAGGTGCGCTGGGGGAAGAGTCCAGATTAGCAGTGTAGAATCCCCTCCCTCTTTCCCCCACACCCTTTCTCTAAGGCAGTGCCATGCATGTCGGTAAGAGGGCACGTGGGAACTGAGGCTGGTTAAGGAAAAGGTGAGGACAGAGCCTCAACAGGGTTTCTGAGAAGCAACGTGACGATTCACTGTGCTGCTGCACTGTGACAGGGCATTGTCAAGCACTTCTAGGCCCATACAATCTTTTTAATTAATATGGTGGGAAACCCACTAAAAATACATGGAAAATCTCCAACAGTATGTACCATATTTCACAGCTTACATTTTAAAGAAAGATTTAGGAACAATTAAAGAAACAACTTTTCTTGCATGTGTTTGCTCTTTAATAATTTATAAAAAGCCACAAAAAGTTTCTAGACAAACGACAAATGAACACAAGTGGTAAATGTTCACTCAACCCTCGCAAACTATGCACATGACCCTGCCACTACTGTTGGCAGCCACTCCGCGCACTGAGCCCTCGGGACCCACGGCAGCTGCTGGCATCTCTGAGCCCCTCACCTGTCCGGCATGATGCTCTATCTCTTCTGCTCGGCTCTGGTACCAGTCCATCGCCCTCTCTACTGCAAGCTGGCTGGTCTTGAACCTCAGTAGCTCAGGCTGAGCAGCGTACAAGAATTCACTTTCGTCTTGGAGGCTCGGCTCAACGACCATTCTGTAAAGCACAAAAGGGACCGTTAATAACTGATTGGAATGCTGGGAAAGATTACAATTTTGGAGTGGGCAGAAACAGGAAATACGTGTGTGTGTGTGTGTGTGTGTGTGTGTGTGTGTGTGTTTCCCTATATGTATGTGCACACGTACAAGATAATTGGGACATTTTGGGAGGTGCTTAATTTATTTTCCTACTAGTTTCCCCAATTTAAAAAAAATCAGAATGGAAAATAAATCAAAACAACTATGCCCCAAATCAATCAAACATTAGCAAAATGAAAGGCACCAGGGATGCTTTCAGGAAATGCACAAGGCTAGGTGCCCACCCGTAGGGCTACCAAATCCAAACCACCCGTTTTGGGGAAAACCTCCAGGCTATCAAAAGGAGATTTGATGCAAATAGAAATTAAGAAACGCTTCTTTTCCATAAAAATAAAAGGAAATATATCTTATTTATGCTGATAATATACCTTGTGTAGCTGTCAACAACATAGCACTACACTGGCATGTGAAGTATGCCATCACTCTCCACACCCTTTCTCCATCACTTTCCATCAGGAGGGAAAGAGACACGGCCCGAGGACTGTTCACGGAGAGAGCATCACCGAGTCCCGCACTGCAAGCCTGTCTGAGGAGGACCCTGGCCTTCCATGGCTAAGGACTGAGGAGGAGGAACACGAGCTGAAACTAAGATATTTCACATGGGGAAACGCTCATTCCATTAGGGACGTCCATCCATCCACAGCAGGCTGGCAGTACGTGACAGGCGCTCTAATTGTTACTATTATAAGGCGATGGGCTTGGAGTCAGAGCTGAAGATGAAGCACAATTCCATCATGAAAAGCCGTGAAACCTTGTCTAAATCCGTAAGTGAAAAGTAGTCCGAGATTCACTTTGTGGGGATAAAAATGGGAATAATACTGTACTGTACGAGAATAGTGTAATATAACGTCCACAGAGAACCCCAGCTGGCCCCGGGCAGTGCCTGATTTTGATTTGTGGACACTATTTCATTGGGAGGATTAGTAGCTGTCATATTTCCCAGACACAAAACCCAAAATGTTTGGACATCCTATCCGCATGCCTCAGACAGCCTCTAAGGCTTGTAATGTGGCCATGTACTTCCCTAGGCTCGCCCTGCCATTAGCGTTGTGACCAGGCGTGTTCCCCACATGGACATGTCACAGGGCTCCCTCCGCAGCCTCCCCTTAAAGCTGCCCCAGTGCAGCAGCACACATCACACCCCCGCAGGCACCGGAGCTCCTTCCTCCCTCCAGCAACACAGGATGCAACGGGGGAAAGGTGAGCACTCTTCCCTGATGCATCCTGTGTGAGCACCCTTCCCCCTGCTGCACCCTGCGGAGGCCAGGCCTGTGTCTGCCCCCCCACTTCAGTGCCCTGGAATCTACCATTGGGCAGGCATCACTAAATGACTGGGCAACAGGAGGTGGCCTGTCCCACTGAAACTTTCTATTGTCTTTAAAAGCACCTTTCCTCAGTCAAGTTTTTCCTGGCTTTTCATTTTTCTAGTTTTGGGAGTTCCGGCGAAGCAATCTTTACTCCCACTTTGCTTGCCATGCCTGGTCTGAGAAAAAATACTTTCACGTGATTGATCTGCTTGTCAGCGGACCAGAAGGCACAAGCTCGGGGCCTGGGAAGGACGGGTGACTGGGCAGGTGCCGGGCCCATCGCACGCTGAGAGAGCTGTGGGCAACATGTGGGCAACATGTTGGCACACCTTTCCCTACAACCACGGCCACTGGCATCAACCCCACCGTTTTCAACGCATCTGTCCCTTCAAACACTCAGCACAACTGGCAAGTAAAGGCTTCTAAGTGTGGCTGAAAAACACCGCACTGAGCTCCTCCTTCTCCTGAGACTCCACTGAAGTGACAGGAAAAGATCTGCAAAGGGGAGGGGTGTACACACTCACGGAGGAAAGGGCACGTGGAGTAAAAATAAACTAAGCCGTAACTTTCATCCCAGGAGGTCCACAGATAACAGCCGGACTAAAAAGTCCAGAAATGGCTGTGCAGTTGTTATTCAGAGCTATGGAGGAAATGGCAGAATCATCTTCTGAAAGAACAGAAAATAGCTGCTCTGGTGAGCAGAATACCAAGGAAAGGAAACCCAGGACTCTGGGCTTCTAAACAGCTTCCACACTCCGTACAGAGATGCTCACTAAGCGCCCCATGTTCAGCCCCACCCTGGGCTGGGCCCACTGCCTCGCTCTGGAGTCCACACTCGGAGGCTTTCCAGGGTGAAAGCTTATAAGAATGAAAAGCAAAGCTGAATCCAGCACGATGTGCATGCCTAGCACAGAAACAGCGATGCCCATGTGGGTGCATGTCAAAGACCGGAGTGAGCGCCTCACAGTGAAAGGATGTGTGTGAGAGCCACTGTGAGAGTATTCCTTTGTGGCAGTTAATGTTTTCCCGTTAAAATAACGTTGACGGGGTCGTCACGCTTTTTGGGTTTTTGTAACGTTCACTCAAGCTCTGTCAGTGAAGGGCCCCACAGGGAAGTGGTCCCTAGCACAGCCCGTGCACAGGGCCACCACCCACCCGCCCCCGAGAGAGGAAGCCCTGGGCGCTCCTCCTACCTGCACGCTGCCTCCTCGCACCAGTCTTTATCTCGGTGCTTCCGTTCGTGCCAGGGAATGATCACCAAGGAGTCACCGCTGTAACTTAAATTAGAAAACAACACGTAAGAACTTCAGTGGCACATTGCCACAAAGACTGGCCACACGTGGAACATGTGGCCGAGATCTCTGTAAGCTTTTATCTCCAAGATTCCTGTAGACGGCATGTCACGTGGTGCATGATACGTATTAGATACACTGGAAGTGGAGAATACCAAATTGCAGATCCCTCTTCTATCATAAAATGGTTCAAAAAGAAAAGAAGAACTCAAGATAAGAGCATCCGACAAGGACACGGACAGTAGTTCGGTGAAGGCCTGGGATGGGGAGGGAGTGGGGAGGACAGGGACAAAGAGGGGGTCATGGGGAACATCTATAATACTGTCAACAATAAAAAACAAATAAAATTAAAAAACAACATCTGGCAAGAAACTGAACGATGGCAGGGGCACGAGTTCGTTCACTCACAAAACATTTATCAGGAGCCCATATTTTATCTTCTTAATAGCAACATAAATGATCCCTTGCCCTCAAAAATTACCTAACTTCTTATGATCATAAGAAGGAACCACTAGCTACAAGTACATGTATAAAGCACTGCAAATGAGGCTATTAATACTAAAAAAGAGAACTTTCACTTTAATTAATTTTAATTAAAATTTAAATAGCAACATGTGACTAATGGCTACCATATCTATAGCATAGATATAGATAGGAAATAGCAAAGGTAAAGAAATTATTTTGCAGGTTAAAAATGAACAGGAGAATCCAAAAGCAAAGGCCTGATGGGATAATGAGCACACAATACCATGTATATAGGTGATGTGTTGTGGAATTGTGCACCTAAAACCTGTATAATTTTGTTAACCAATGTCACCAATAAAATCAATGAAAAGAATAAGCTGTACAAATAAATTCATAATCTATACTAATAGAGGAATATGCAAATTATGTGGGATGCCATCACATCAGGACCGCTCAGCAGGTGGCATGCCCAGCAGACGCGGGTGGGCGGGACTGCTATCACCAGGAGGGCCTCCACACAGCCCGGCCCGGGGGTGGCCCCCAGTGGAGGCACTCAGAGGCCCCGCCCAGTGCTAATGTGATGCTGCCTGCATGCATCCCCGCCGCCGTGCGCTGATGCGATGCTGCGGTGGGCGGGGCTTGATGGGTATGCAGCCAGCCGGGTCTGGGTCTTGCCCAGTGTGAGTGGGGCCAGCCCGGTCTGGGTCTCAAGTGATTTCTCAGCGTGCACAGGTGTGCAGGGACTTGACTCTGGGTCCTGTGGTGCATCCAGACTCTTACAGGAGGAAGATTTTCATATCCATTTTAATAATTTTCTTTCATCTCTGACATTTCTATTATAAAGGGCAAATAGCAATATTAAAATATTTCCTCTAATTAATTCCCTTTTAATGTGCGTGAATTTTATATTATTAGGTTACGTTTTGTACTCTCTTGACCTAGTAGGTTGTAAGTCACGCCTTGCACAAGAAACAGTTCGTAAGTGTTTGAAAATTATGTTGATGAAGAGATGGGCCTCATGTAAAAGGTAGCAGGAGACCCCTGGAGGGTTTCCGAGTGGAAGAGGGAAGCCGGGGAGTGGGCAGTGCTGGACAGCACCCCCTGCAGTACTATTACTGGAGCGAATTATACAAATTCTAACTTTCCCATTAGATATATGTGACACAAAATGTATCAGACAATATTTTAAGCACGGCATTTCACCCACTTTTTAGCTAGCATGTAATGTGCCAGATAACTCTGTACCAGAGATATTTTTAAGGCATTTGAGTTCAGATTTTTAAATTTCTGAAGCACCCAGGAGATTTTTTAGAATGAATGTCACCAAGTGAAAAACTATGGTTTTCTTCCTTGTCAATAACGATTTTATCACAGACCACTGAAGTGAAAAGTAAAAAAAGAACATTTGGATGCAGTGACAGTAATGTTCACTCCTCCAATGTGAGAATGAATTACAGCAATGAACTGAGAAAATTGGAAATTTTTAATTAATGCAGGTACGGTTCCACAAGCTGCACAAAATGCTTTCTAAAAGAACTTTTAAAAAACGTGTCACAAGTTTGAGATTTGTAGTTTCTATATGAAGTATACTTTGGATACAATGGTTATTGATAAAATGATTAGTAATGGCCTGGAGCCCTCAGCAAAAATATTTACTTGGTATCTAAAAACTAGAAAGTTGTAAAACTTTGTTAAGCTTCACTGAACTGAAGTGGGTAAGAAAACACACCCATTTTTATCAGAACTTGTAGTAAAAACAAGCTCCGACAGAGGCCCGCTCCGAAAGGCAGGCCCAGAGAGTCCCAGGTTAACATAACGTGCTTCTGCTGCCCTCTTAGGGCACATCGCACAACTGGATGTTTCTCAGTGTGCTGACCACCACCCATAATAGTGCTGGCAGCTGATCAGTGATGATCAGCGACAGTAATAATCTTTAACGTTCACTGGTCTAATACTATGGGTCAGACAGGATAAAATGGTTTTAACACATAATACCTCACTTATGTACTAATCTAATAAAGTAGATAATATTACCTTCTTGATATTATTATGAGAAAAAACCTGAGGCCTAAGTTAACTCGCCCCTCCTCGTAGAGCCAATAAATGACACAGCTGGGCTTTATCCAGGATCACAGAGCCCGGGCCAGAGCTTACACTTTGAGCTGGCACACTCTCCTGCCTCCAGGAAGGACATGGGACTGTCATCTGGCCCCAAACACAATTCCATCCCCGTTCCCAGCATCCTCTGCTTCATACATACAAAGGAGCCACTGGTTTAGACTTGTGAACAAGGACCATTTACATGCCTATGGAAAGGATATATTTAAAGTAAGATATAAAGTCAATCTCTTCCATCTCTATACCAGTATGTTGGTTACTAGTCAAATGAAACTACCATCAAATATGGCTTGATTTTATTTTTCATCAGCAATGGTTGTTTAAAAAAAAAAAAAATCTCCCTGCTCTTTTATTTTCTTACAAGATGGCTATAAAGCAAATTATTTTAGAACCCACTTTAGGAGTTTAAAGTAAAAACATTTTTGTTTTGTCTATTGCCACGTCCTCAGCAAAACAGTACCTGGCACTTAGCAGACTCTAAAATAACATGTGTCAACTGAATTAATTGACAGCATAACAGATTTCTTTAAAGTAAACTCATGAGTATCACAAAAATTCAAAACTGAATAGAGCAACGGAAGGGACAGTTTGCTCATAAGAAACGGGCATGTCAGGAGGTACACATACATGGGACCTGCAGATATGAGAATGAGAACAAGAATGCTTTCCTAATTTAGATTACTGAATGGAAGGAAGGGCAACCTATACTAGTAATGGCATACAATCTACATAGTTAAACATGTCATTATGCTTTGGGGGGAGAGAGATCTCAGAATATACATTCCCCTAATGTCACAATTATTTTGATTTTTACCTTTCAAAATAATTGGTTTGTTCTCTCATTACTTTCTAAAAAAAAAAAAAAAAAAAAAAAAAAAAAACCCACCCCCAAATTTTAGATACTTGTTCTTTCATAAGGTAGGCAGAATGATAGAATGCTTAATAAAATGCAGAGAAAACCTTTTCATTAATTCTGCTCACAACAAAAATACTAGTCATGTAAATTTACCACCAGGTGAGTTATGTGAAATTGTGGTTGAAAACAAAGCCTAGAAAACATACTGCTTCATCCTAAAGAATTGTACAAAGCCCGGTTAGTTGCAAACCTTAAACTTGGAATCTAAATTTCTATAAGCAACATTTACATATTTTAGTTCATCTTTTTTTCTGTTGTTTCTCCTTTGCTTGGGGAGTCTTAAAATTTAAATGCATCATCCCCGTTTTAAAAGGAAAGTACACAGTAAACTTAAATTATTTCTTTACAAAATAATGACTGCTTTTGCTCTGAATCCTGTTCATTGTTTTATTCAAAACAATAAACTTTGCTGGTTTCATTTGAAGGTAACATTACCTGTCAGCAGGAAAAGAATGAATATAACAAATTCTGTTATGTTTAACTATTCTTTCACCAATTATTTCTCACACTAAATATGTTTTTTTTTATTTCAAAGGAACATTATCAAAAATAAATGTACAAAAGTTCTTTTACTCATATTCTATGCCTTGGAAACAAAAGCTAAACAGTGAATTACTACTAATTGCACCTTTCAGGCACTGGTTTTAAGATGTGGAGATATACTTATTCGTGTTATTAGCATAGAAGAAAATGTTCCAGTAAATAAAGGACAGAAAAATAATGATTTGGGCCTACCCTGTTGTTACGATCACTGAACAAATCGCACTCAATGGAAAACCAATTAAAAAGTTATCACTCACAATGCCAAGCTGGAAAACCCATCTAAAGGCATTATTTAGAGTTCTCTTCTGGACCAATGGAACTCCATTTAATTAATAAATTACTTTGAAAATAGAGCAGAGGACTAATAAGACGTCCTGAACAAACCAGCATTCTCGGATATTCGCCATGTGTGGAGGCAATAGTGAAAACACAGCCCTCGAGGACCTGGACCCCTCCAACTCCCCATAAGTCACATCAACAATTACAAATTCACAAGTGAGTAAACGGCATGAGCTCAAAACTCATCACCGACTTCCTGAATGAACGACTTCACAATCAGTGGGAACAGATCCACTGACATTTTCATTCTAAAATCGGAACTCTCAAAAACAACAACAACAAAACCCTTAAGAACCAGGAGAAGACTTAATGGAGACATGAAACTTCATCTGAACAACAGATGACACATATAAAATCTCAGGTGCCTGATCTCAGGAGCAGGGCGCTGTCCCAGAGGAGAAACCAAGCCCTCGGGGCCACGAGGGAGGAAGTGTCCCTGGTATAATTCTGTGTTTTGTTTATGCATCCGTCCTTTGCAGGACTGAATGCACTCAACATGGAAAGGTATCTATAGCATGCCATTCCCACCTAACGTACCAACAACTGCTGCTGCTGCTGCGGCCATGTCCTCTGCGGCCTTCCCCTCCACCGCCACTGAACACCAACACCACGCTCGGAACGGTGCCCGCGGACACGGCCCTGGGAACAGGGGTCACCACACCGACACAACTGCCCGTCTCCCCGGGAGAGACGCTGAAGGGCAGGGGAGCTGAGCACATCCCCAGAGCAACAGCTGGGAGGGATCGGGACCCAGACACACCCGTTCCCGATGAAAGCCTTCGCCCCCCCAGGGACCGCACTATCACGTCTGCACATCAAATATGTCAGTATTGTCCTGTGATCCCAACATTCATGTGTGTCACGGATTCTTTCCCCAAAGTAGGAGTATGTAGATAGCATGCAAACTTTTAGGATTAAAAAATGGGTCTACGTCAAGGTCAAAGCATTTCTTAAGCTAATGCATGTGCTTTGTCTACAAAATATGAATTTGATCCTTAATAGCACTTTACTTATTATAAATACAATATTTACACAGGCGTGCCCATCTCAGAAATTGGGAAAGTGTCTCTCGGGGTTATTTATATGTTAATTAAACATAGTGTGATAAAAAGATTCACTGCGATTACAGACAAGCATTTACATATTAATGAAATCTTGACTGGAAAAGATATAGTGTGATCAAAAAGAATTATAGAAACTATTTCCAGAGGGAGTTCAACCATTCAGAAGATGTTACAATCTTCCTCAGGATCACATGTTCTCAAGTTATTGGTCAAGTTATTTAAATTTTGGAAGACAAGAAATAATGAAAGAAAATCTCATCACTATGAAAATAGTACCATGTGGAATCACTAGATAATGCTGAACCTAATAACAATTGTTAGGGGAACAAAATAAAATTCAGAAACTATCAACTGTATTAAAGCCATTTGACAGTAGTAATATACACACTATCACAATAATGTAATTAAAAGTATTTTTAAATAACTCATTAACTCCAAACATATTTCACTAATGCCTCTCAAATGCTTTGCTCTCAAAGCAGAATGATAATTCCTTTTCTGCTTCTCTCATAAACATGCTATGAGAATTATATATAAAACTTGTAAATTTTTAAAACCCATCTCATACCCAATCATGAAATGTTTGTGGAATAAAAGAGAAAAAGAATTCATCTTTTACAACCTCATTTCCCTCGCACTTTTCAGGTTATCAAATGCGTAACAAATATCAGCATCAACATACTTTCCAAGCCCCATAAAAATTACTCTGAAATACTTTTGTTTGTACCTTCTTAGTCAAAGAAATTGGCTTAAATCCTAATTTTGTCGCTTTAAATAAACAGAAAGGCAAAAGCAAATTGAGTCAAGATCTAACATGCCCACCGTGCCAGGAGACATGCCAGTCAATCACCGCGCTGCCTGCCCAGCCCCGGAGCCCAGACGGAAGAGGCCATTAGACCTTCCTTTCCTTTCCTGAGCCAAACACCAGGTTATTCTTGGATCAGAAACTGCCGACACAGCCCGTTCCGTAAAGTGCTCTCTGTATTCCTCTCTATTAACAGTCATTGTGAAGACCAAATGCTTATTCCAAGACTAAAATACAAACCCATTTATTGTTCTTTGCTCAGAGCAGCTCAGAAATAAACTGCACGTTTGGGAATTGAATTCAGATTAGGTAACTAATCAACTTTTCCATTTTAAAGGGAAAAGAAACATTTTTATGTTTCCTGTGAGAACCAAAAAGTGAATGCAATGCCCCAATCTTTCCATAACATTTAACGATCCAGGCTACAGTTGTGGTGATATTTCATCACAACAACAAAATTATGCTGGGAATAGAATGCCCAATAAAAACAGCCTTTTAAAAATTTCAGGGAAGAAAAAAGAAATCTTTATGAACAGGACGAGGCTACATAAAACATAAGTAAAGAGAGATTCATATTGTTTATTGGAAATCGTCTGCACTAATTCATTTTCAACTAACAAATTACTAGTAATTGGGAATATGCTTTGGACTCTGTGACTAAACAGTATGATTTAGGTGGGGACTAAGGAGATGGAACAACTTCCCATTAAATCTTTACTCAGACTCTCACCTAGTCAAACCTCCACATAATCAGAAACACACTCAGCCTTCCAGACCTAGAACACACCTTGCCTCTCACTCATTCACCTTTTCTGTAACAGGAAGTAACCTTTCCCGTTTCTAACCTATCTATATTATTCCTATGAGACACATTTTAATTTTGTGGTATCATATCTATACCTAACCTGTATTTTCCTACTAGATTCTAATTTATCTGTGGACAGGACCACATCTGACTCATTTTGAATCCACCCATTTCATATAACAGAATGTCTCTAAATGGCAAGTAAATATTCCCTACATTTTTATTAAATAACACAAAATGTCCTATGGCTCATTCATCTACTATAAAATGTTCCTTGAAGAAAATAAACTCATATAAAGCAATTTAGAAATGCTTGAAGTTTTAAATCAGTTCACATCAACATCTGCTTTGCAAGAAACATTGCTATGTTTCTTATGGGAGAAAAATGTCTATAATATCCTTAAAACTATGAGACTAAGGCAAGAGTAATTGATTCTGGTAGTGTCTTCTATTATCTTTCAAGGATAAAAAGAAAAATATCAACCAAACAACAATTTACTTTCTGAACTGTGAGCTGCCTAGGGTCAAATTTGACTTCAATGAAAAAGACAATTCAAATTATTTAATCGCTGAAGTGTAAAATATCAAAGCATCAATTTACAACTGAAAATGGTAAAAAAAAAAAAAAAAAAAAAGTAAACTACTACTGTTCAGTTATTAAGAACAAGAGTAACGCTGTCTGATCTTTTCAAAGGTAAATTCTTTATTGGTGATTTAAGTTATATGGTAAATCAATTTCATCTAAATCAGATGTCTCCTACTGGGAATTTTAATAAAGTGCACATTGATGTTTTGCTTTGTATGATAAATTTTATGCTGTTACAGTAGCAGAAAAAGTCTCCAAATCTGGCTGTTCAAACCCAAGATTTAGAAAACAAGGCATTAGGAGAGATATCAGAAGTCCCTTCAGTTTCTCATCGAAAGATGAAAAGGGTCTCCCTAGGCGTCAGGTAATCAGGGAGGCAACCTCTCACCTTGAACTAGACTCGGGCTGCATCCCTGGTTTTATTAAGAAATCCTTCCTCAGGTGGAAGCTGCTCTACATCTTCCCAATAGTAATGCTATTTACTTAGGGATTTGTGTGACGTGAACTAAGCCAGCCACAAACACAGAAATGCTGTCCAGCCCAACTCACAGAGAGTGCAGAAAGCCGTCGGGGCTGGGCGAAGAAGAACCGGGAGTTACCGTTTACGGGGGACCATTGTTTCACAAGATAAAAGGAGCTTTGAAAACTGGCTGCACAACAATGTGAATGTACTTGTACAAATAATGGTTAATATGGATACATTTTGTTATATGCATTTTACAATTTTAAAATATTTAAATAAAAGTGTACCATGGCCAAATGGTCCTAATGGTCCTTTATGCTTAACACAGAGTCAAAAATATATGATTTGCGAGTGCACAAAAGATATACATACAGCTAATGTGACAGGGTGGCAGGGAACATGACCAGGGTTCCACTGGCTTGTGGTCTGACACCATCCTTTCTCAATGGCTTCGGAGATTAGCTTTTAACTGCATCTTACTGACTTTGCCACACCAACCCCCTGCGTTTTCCAGATCTCTTCACATAACCATCATTTGTTCATTCAACAGTTATTAAGCATCATTGCGTGTGTTAATATATTCATAGCACTTTATTATGAGATATGTGTTAGTCTGGTCATAAAATAAGTAAATAATGCCGCAGGAAACTAGCAACCTCTGAAAACAGAAGCATGGCTTCCAAACCCATTACCCAAAGGCCTTCTGAGCTTTGGGTGCGTGACGACTCATCAGAGAAGAAAGGGCTGGAAAGCGTGCTCACGGGCCGGCACTGCCCGGTGGAGGGCGGTATGAGGACACGCCCGAAGACCCTGGGTTTTCTGCTGCAGCAGCACCGGGGCCGAGTGCACAGAAGGGACAGAGGCTAAGGAAAGCAGGGCGATTCTGGGTTGGCAAGGGAATGAAACGCTCTGCCAGGGACCAACACAGGAGCTAGGGTATGTGGGGCACAAAGCGACCCTGGCTGTGCAGTCCCTGGGAGGTCTCTCGTAGAACTGATGACAGTTTCCAGGCGGTTCTATATGAAGAAGGCAGGTGGGAGTGTTGTTCATGCTCCAGGACAAAGCAGTTTCTGATGTGGGACCAGGCGTGACTGACGTAAGATCACAGTGACATGCCACATGATCTACATAATTGGTGACGTGACATTTGTCACTCAGCCACTGTTTATGTTTGCCCTTCACGATGTGTCACATAGATGGAGGTAGAGAATGATTGGAAGTCAACAAATAACTCGCGTAAGCACAAATGCAGACAAGAAAATGCAAACACCTCACACGTCTCCATGGCTCACACAGCACAGTCCATCTGCATGTTCCAGCATGCTCTTCATGATCAAACTTTAACCACCCATCAAGCATCTCTGCTTAGATATGCACAAGCAAACAAGCTATAGTAACAGCTTTTCTAGATGATGAAGAGAATAAGGTGTTCTGGATATTCTATTTCCATCAATCGTTTTTGCAACTTACATTATAAAATATTTAAACATTGCAATATCTCAAAATATGCTAATATAATTCAATCTTTCTGGGTTGATTCTGGAGATAATCAAAGAAAATAAATATGGGTATCAATGTTCATTGTCTAAGATATGTATGTGTCTTACATATCTTAGTGGATTTCTGGCTGACAGACATTAAAGGATAGTTTATTTCCGTATGTTAAAAAGTAAGTGAAATGAAGTCTGAATGCAAGGTTCTATCCTGATCAGACACTGGAACAGAAAAAGTATCACTAGAAAAGCGGGTTAAACCCAGATAAATATGTAGCTCAGTCAACATTACTGTATAGGCAACTTGGCAATCATGTTTTGAAAATGCTGATATGTCCAATAAATCGATATCTTGGGGAGCAATGTGAGCATGGCACAGATTTCACGTTTGCTAGTGCACCTTTTCATCCACAAGAAACATGAAGTGAACACAGAAAACTGCTCTCCCCTGGCCGTGCCTCGTCAGATGACGTACGCAGGCACACATGTCCCAGACACCCACCGGCGACCTCCGTTCTGTGACCGAATCGGCCTCCCCGTCCGTCCCCACACCTGAGCTACAGAAAGCTCCCCGTCAGCCTGCTGATCACTCTCTCCCTCCGCTTCCCGGGGACACCGAGCTGCAGCTCTTCAGACACCCATGTCCTCACGCCAAGTCTTTTCGGGTCTTACTCAAGGTCAAGTGCCATATTTTAGGATTGACATGTTTCTCAGCATTTAATGTGTAAAACTATGGGCCAGCTTTTATTAGGTTCCTAACTTTGTTAAACTGCACCAAGTTTTTGAATGCTAGGCCTTAACCCTATTTTCCCCATATACCCTTGTGGTATTCATTGTACAATTTTGCACAATGCAGTGATTTTTCAGGAATGCATATGTCACATTATATTCAGAGCAGACTATTCCAGCAATAATTTCTTAGTTTTGATAAACGTGCTATAGTATGTAAGAAAGGCTAAGCTAATGGAAGAATGCACATGAAGTCTCTGTATTACCTTTGCAACATTTCTGTAAGGACAGAATTATTCCAATTAAAAGTTTAAAATAATAAATATGTGTCCTATGTAAGTAAATGAGGCCATAGTCTCAGCATGGAATCTGCATTGATAATAATTGCTAACACTTAAGTAGCCCTTTCTTGGTGCCAAGCACTGTTCTCAGTATTTTATTTACATTAACTCATTAATCATTCTCACAACACTATGGAGTAAGTGCTGTAAGCATCACCATTGTACAGATGAGAAGACTGAGGCACAGTTAAAAACTTAACCCAAGATCATCCATCTAGGCAACGTGGCTCTAATGTCAGTGCTCTCAATCCTATGCCATATTCTTTCAACAGAAAACTGTTTAAATACAACCTTTTAAACTAGATACTTTCATCATTCTGAAAAGATTCTACAATTGAAAAAGAAGCATAAATGAAAATCTAAATAATTCTTCTAAAGTGTGCTATAATACTTGAAACTAATATTATATTGAATGTCAATTGTAATTGAAAAAGAAAAAAGACATCAAAAATACCAAAAGTCAAAAAAACATATATTTCTTTTGGTTTACAAAAAATTTATTAATCACAAATTATGGGAGCCAATAAAGATGGTAAAAACGTCACCTTTCTACTTAAAAACTGAAACAGTCACCTAGAGTATAAAGTGTCAATGCTTTATAGCAGTGACAAACTAAAACGGTAGCTAATAAAAAGATGTATCATCTATGACAGAAAATGTAATTCCAAAGTTTTACAAAACTCGGTCGCATTCCATCAATGTCAAGTGCACATGGTGATTTAAGAGCGACAATATGAAACACAAAATAACACATATCATGGAAGTTTCCCAGCAACCATAATCATAAAATTTATTGAATGAAAACTGGTAAATCAAATTTTGTTTAAATGCCAAGGTAAAGGTTCTGCCAATGGGCTCTCAAACAGAGTAGTTAAAAGGTCAACTTGTCGGCACAACTTACTTTGCTTTCCAAGCTATTATACAGCTTGAACTCTAAAATGTAAAACCTCGCCTGCTCCAATTAGTACATGCATTTATGCAAAACAACGTACACCAATCCACGCATTCATTCAAAACAATTCCAAGTTCCTGCTTTGTACCAAGCACTCCTCTAGGCACTAAGGCTATATTAGTGAACAAGATACAAAGTCCTATCCTCATGGACATTATGCCCATGTATTCATTCATTCACCCACCCAACAAGTAGTTACTGAGTGCCTACAATGTGCCAGGCACTACCCTAAGTGCAGGGGGTAAGGACGAAAACAAAGCACAAAACTCCCTTTCCTAGGGGAGCTGACATCTTAGAAAGGCAAACAGACAATGAACAAGACAAGTAAGTTAAAACTCAACCTGAAACAGATAGTGATAAATGCCAGGAAGAAACAGAACAGGAGAGAAGGATGCAGTGAGGTAAGCTGTACACAGGATGGCCAGGGTGATGGGATAAAGTGAGGAAGACAAATGGCCATATCATGTAGGTGTAAGTGCCGAGAAGAAAAGGGAACTCCCTTCAAGACATCCCTTAGTCTTTTATTTAAATGGGCACAGGATGGGCCTGACTTACCCACTTAGCAAACATGTTCAGAGAACCCACTACCAAGCACCACGTGAGGCCCCGGGGATCCACAGGAAGGAAGAGATGGTCTCTGCCTGTAGGAGTTTGTTTGGGTTTGAAGGGAACAAGAGGAAGAAAGGAGATATAAAAATGGCGGCTACGGTCCGATGGAAAAAGGGGTTACTACAAGAACAAACAAAGAATTATGAGAGCACAGGGGAAGGAATAACTATGGTCGACCTCACAGGAGGCGGGGCCTGAGACGGAGCTGTGGTTTGGCTCTGCAGTCACGTCTGTCTCCCAAAGGATGCTCAATGTGGCAGACTGTCTTGTAGAACAAAGATTAACCAAAAAGAGTCTGTATGTTTCAATGTGTTTAAAGTGAACAAAACTATGGACCCATAAGAAACCAGTCTTTTCAAAGTTTGTCTCAGCAACATAGATGCAATATATCTTCATCTTCTGATGATCCTCCACCGCAGTACTGTACACCTGAAGTATTTGTCACATTTTAAATCAGCTTATGGAGGACCCCACACAGAAAACAGGGCATTCAAAGACAATGTAGCACTGTGCACTGTAAAACTATTTTGCAATGAAATTTCGGGTGAAAATTGAATGTCTACCTCAGGAGACAGTGAATAAATGCATCAAATCTAAGGAGAAACTGACTTTAAAAGCACTTTAAGAAACAGTAGCACTTACTCTATATTAATTTACAACAGAAAAAGTTCTTTCCATTCAGATTAGGTCTATTTTGCAAAGAGGGGAAAAAAATGAATTAATTATATTAGAAAATATTTGTAAATACATATTTATAAAATACACTTACACATCACTATTCAGATCTAAAGCAAAAGTGTGGGAGAAGGGCATTCCCAACATTCTCCCGGTCTGCTCAGGCCTGGGCTGTGTGCTGAGGCAATACCTTCTCTGCTCCTCGTTCTCCAGAAGAGATGTGCTGCCCCCAGAAGCTCCCCGGTGGTATACTGGGACGAAGGGGAGTCAGAGGACTGGAAGTCTATGTCACATGTTACAGCACATCAAACAGCCTCGGCCCCAGATCGGGAGCACTAGTCTGAGGAACCGTCAGTGCTGCTTGATCTCACCCTGGTCTGTGCCGCTGGGACTTCAGAAGAGGAAAGGTTGTTGAGAGAAGCAGGATTCAGTCACCCTGGGCCCCTGGGCCTACTCCCAAGATGGTCAGACTGCACCTCACTTTCTGAAGTTATAACTCAGACAGATCTTGTTATCCTGAAACCTGCTCTTAACTGGAAAGCAGTACGTGCTGAGCACACCTCGGTCCAATCAGGGGCTTTCCGAAAAAGGGAAGTCCATGCCCACAAGTTAAAGGGTCCAGCTTGTGCTGAGACACAGTGTGGTTCCAGGATCATTTAAAATAAGTCAGAAACAGCTTTATAATCAGAAGAGAGGTTTAAATGGGTTACATTAACATTACCGTGCAACTTCAGGGGGTCAGCATGAAACAAACAAAAAAAAGCCATCATTAAGAAAGCAGATACAATTCCGTTAGCAAGGCACATACCAAGCTTCGGGCAGCAGAGCAGAATACTCGTGGGGGGACGTGGTCTCGGGGAAGTTGGAGAGGATGGCGAGGCGATGCGGGAGCAGGTCTGAGCCGTGGTAGGTGAACAGAATCTCCAGGGCCGGCACGTTACTTTCCTGCACAGAAGGCAAGGGCCAGTTTCCAGCGTGAACTTTAGAAATAAAGTCTGACAACATGCAAAACCTTTTCATGCAGATCTGGTGTGAAGTATTATGAAATAGTCTTGATTCTTCCTAGTCTGTATCATGTTTCTCAATCTAAGGCTATAAAAACATTCATTTTTAAAAGTCAGAATGAAGAATAAAATTTGTTTAAATATGATTTTGTTTTGTGTACTTACTTATAATACAAAAAAAAAAAAGAAATGTCATGGTATATGTATGCTATAACATTAACTGGATAGCTCAAAGGTTTAGAAATTGTTAATAACCACAATTGTTTTATTTACAAAAAAGCAATTACCCTCGCGTACGTTCTGGCTGAGAGAACAATATTCTGATTTCTGAACGTCTTGAAGAATTCTGCATCATAGCTCTGTTCGGATGCATGGGAGACTCCTAGAATTTGCTGAAGGAAAACAGCGATTTAATGAAAAGCCTTTTAAATATCAATGAAAGGGGTATGTTAAAACCCTTTACAATTCTGTGCACCTAAACAAATAAGGCCTGAATTAATTATACTGTCAACTGTTAACTAACACATATCTGCAGTCCAGCCCTTATTTTGAAAATGGCGATTCATAAATGCTGTTAATTTTTTTTAAATCCAGAAGTAAATTAAATGGGCAATAAAAATTAAATTAATTACAGTAGGACAACTAACAGCCACCACCTGGCAAAAATAAACAAGTAACAGCCTGGCATGTATGATGAGTATCTGCCACACCGGGAGACCCCTATGCTGCTGCAGTGACCTCAGTCACATGTGGAAGGAACCATTCAATCATTCAACAAATGTTTACAGAGGGCCTACTATGTGCTAGGGGCACTGTGGCTGGCCTGGTGCTGCCCACTGGCTGGCTCTTCCCCCTACCACCACCGCCAGTTGCCTCCTCTGAAGGCCACCAGCAGGGCAATGGGGTTCCCCCACCCACTCACCCCGCTAGCACCTGCCTTGGCTGGCCTGGGGCCTGCAGGCTGGGGCAGCTCCTGCATTGAGCATCTGCTCCCTGGTGGTCAGTGCACATCATAGCTACTGGTCATTCCGCCATTTGGTCTATTTGCATATTAGGCTTTTATTATATAGGATATCTCCATTTCTAAGCTTTAACAGCCAAATTCAACTTCACTTTTCAAAAGTTTTGTTTAATTCACTTAAACAGTAAGTTTAACAAATACTTTAAATATCACTATTACCCTGTAATAATAATATCCTTACTACTGTCAAACAGGAAATAGCAATTCAATAACTAAAGAATAGTGAAAAAAAGAAATTGGAACTTTTCAAGATCTTGTCATCCGTAAAATGAGGGTTAACAATAAAAGAATGATCAACTATGTCTTATACTGACTTCCTCAGTTCACAACATGTTTTTACATATTACCTCAAAATATCACAGAGCCCAGACATAATTAAATGACATGCTTTTAAAAATATGATCATCCAGCATTCAAAATGGTTGTACTATAGGTTAGGAAGTTTTTGTACCCTATTTGCATGAAAGGATATACCCATTGCTATGGTTTTTAATAACTGCAGAAATAGCCCTCCTTTGTCACTAGTATTTTGTCTAAAAGCATTTCCATCATATTAGCAGGCAGGGAATCAAATGCTTTGGGATTCGCCTGTAGGCATCAGAAAGACTAAACACCTCCATTTTTGTGGGGACAGGCATCACATCATTAGTGTGACATCCTGAGTGCCTACTATGCACCAGTCCCAAGGGCCAATAAGGGTATGCCCACAGAGAGGAGACGGCCAGAGGCTGAGAACGTAACCTACAAGTAGAGTCAGACTTGCACAGCTAGAAATGTGTGACATCCCTGGTAACCTCAGATCTGGGGGCAGTGGGAGAGCAGTCTGAGCTGGGTATGCACTGACATGCTTCTCCTTACAGTACAGAGTGCCACTGAAATGCCCAACGTGGCCACATCTGCATGTGTGACCTGAAGAAACAGATAGGAAGTCTATTTTTTTTAAGCTCAAGTGTCTAATTTTGGCCATATCTGGATCAAAGTTCAATTAACTTGTTAAAATAAAATCGTTAAAATAAAATATTCATGTTAGGATTATTCAAACATAATATATACTGAAATCTGGTACTGGAGACAGCTGTATTCCATAACATTAAAATTGAAATATAAAAGGAAAGTAAGTGGAAGGAAGGCCTGCAGGTGCAGGAAACAGCTACAGTGACGTGACTAAAGCACTTCTGTTCCCTAGGCTAACAACATCCCTCTGGCCCTTCACAACCTCTAGCTTGACCAAAGCTGGTACACAGAGAACCTGTTTCTGGACATCATGAACTTCTCCCACCTAAGTAGTTCTACAGACCAAGAATGCCAGGTGTTAGGGCAGCCACAGCATGTGTAATGACAGACCAAGCACACATAACCGGCTTGATTAAAACTAGCCCCTACCTCATAGGTGGCCAGCCGGTCTAAGTAGGTTAATAACTTCAGTCTACAACGGCACAGTTCCTTCTGTTCCAGCGTTAACCTGTTTTGAATGAATAAATCAGGCCACTTATATTTACCAAAAAAAAGTACATTTCTCTAAGAGTCAAAATAAAAAAGATTTATATTCTATTGAGCCCCAAATTCATGGAATAGCAGACAAAAGCACAAAGGTAAAATAAGGATGCACTTGATGTAAGTTACTGAAACAATTCAGAGCAATTATCACTAGTAGAGGACGGAGTGGGGTGACGAATTCTTTTGAAGAAACTGCCAAGGAGCAGGAATGCCCTCGGCAATCGCCCTTACTCTGAGAAGTTCACTAAGCGAAGCAGCTCTCCTCTCCGCCTGCGCTCCTTCTCCTTGGCGTTCTGGGCGGGCTCGTCCTCGGGCCCGAGCTCCTCGTAGGAGATGCCCTCAATGTCCACCTCGCCCGGCAACGTGAATCTGCAGGGAAAGGAAACACGCATCCGCTTTGATTTTTTTTTTTTTTTTTAACTTCATGTAGTGAAAACCCTCTCTCCCCTCCTGCGACTGACTTTGTCACTGCGTGGATTTCCACGGAAACCTCTCCTCCCTGGAAAGGAAGCTGTGGCCATGGTAGCAGAGTGGCTCACTGGTTATACCCCTAGGGATGGACAAATGTCACCAGGTCATCAGTGATCAGCACATCGAGAAATTTTTAAAATCAAGAAGATGAAAACTACTCAGGAAAAAATGCACCCGATGTGGAACAGCCTGTGGAGAAAATTGGAATCACTGCTATTTAAGGTCTCAAAATGATAACGAGTGTCGGTCTCCTTTACATTATTGATGCGTCAGATATCCTATCATACTTATATCTCACAAAAATGTTCCAAATGTCTGGTGAGCTCGCAGCAAATCACTTTATTTTACTATTAAGTGATATTTGTACGGGGCTTAAAGGTTTATGAGGTGCTTCCACCAGATATATAGCTTAACCACTTCAGATAATTCTGGGAGGCCGGGATGATGTCACAGATAAAGAGAGTGAATGAGCCTGCTGGCATGGCTCAGTGGTTGAGCATCAACCTATGAACCAGGTGGTCACGGTTCAATTCCTGGTCAGGCTCGATCCCCAGTGCATGGGGTATTCAGGGGGTGGCCAATCAGTGATTCTCTCTCATCGTTAATGTTTCCCTCTCTCCTTCTCACTTCCTCTCTGAAATCAATAAATATATATGTATTTATTTCACATATATATATATATAAATATATATATATATACACATATATATACACACATATATATATTTTTTTGAAGGTAAATGACGCTCACACTTGCCTAAGGGGGCTCATTGGTCTTATTGGCACACTAGGTATGTGTCTTTAGCCAGAGCTTAGAAGTGGCCAGTGTTCGGTAAGTGTTTGTGGCATTTGCTCTTTTCCTATCGTCAGGCTATCATATATAAACACGTTTCACTAAAGGGAAAGACAACCGGGACCTCAGATAAGACAGCGTTGATCAGAGGCAACTGCTCCATCACAGAATACCTAAACAGGAACGTCTGCCCTCCCCCATGTCTCGGCTTAAAAGCATTCTCAGCGTCAGCTGCACTTCTGCGCCCCACGCCTCTGTCACCCACCTGCCATCATCCGCGCCTCTCCCGACGGCCAGGAGCGCCTCCAGGTCCGTGCCCTTCAGGCCATACTGCAGCAGCTCTTTCGCGGCGCCCGCGTTTTCAGGAACCCTTTCCAGACACTCGTGCAGGACCCAGGACCGTTTCTTTATCTCACTCTGGATGCACAGAAAACGGAACACACGGGCACCAATCACCCACACCGCCCGCGCACAGCTGACAGCTGCCTCTGGATCTGAAAAGCTATACTTCAAGGAGCGTAGGCAGCTGCTGGAGAGGGTCAATGGAGTCAAGCTAATTCTCGCTCCCCACAGGTTCCAACAGCTGTCTTTCCTCTTTTAATGAAACGCAAAGCTATGGATTCATTTTGGAAACAGAAAAAAAAACAACTTTCCAAACGTTTATAGTTGCTTTTTAGTTTTCATTGGGGCTATATAATAGAGCAGAAAAGAAAGCAGATAAGACGTAACCAGCATGCATAACTTTGAAACAAATCTAAGGAAGCATAGTGCGTCAAGGTTCTGTGTCTATCTGACCATGAGGTGTGACACTAAGTACGAGTGATAACTGAATCACAGAAGTCATAGCATGCAGCTCTTTGGAAAGACCAAGGGCCTATTCCTCCCTCCCAACTGCTCCTCTGACTCCATTCAAAACCCTTGACTCGCCTCTTCAAAGAAAGACTCATTATGGTTACAAGTCTTAAGATTTGACTCGTACCCTATATTCTTTTACACATTCTAGCATGTCAATTCTTTCTTCAAATGTCGGCTGGTTTATCAGTAAATATTCATTCACGTGTCTTCAGCATCAAAGCCAGCTCCAGGGCCAACGACACAGGATAACAAGGTAAGTTTTCCGGCTTGAGGAAAACTTACTTCGTCAGCTTCAAAAAAAGTCAGCAATATAAAGTACTGTCATACGAAGCCATTAGCCAAAGAAATTCCATGTATCGGAATGTTACCACCTTACCGAAGTCCTGACACCTACCAGGTAGTTCTGAATGGAAGCGATGTTGACCACTGACTTCCGCCACTGCCTCTGGTACACGAGGTCAGTGTCCAGGCCGTAGGTCTGCGCCAGCGACAAGGCCTCCTCGTACTCTTCGCTCTCGATCTTTGAACAAGGAGGGGACACAGGATCGTTACTGAGCGGCCCAGGTCACTGGGATGATGTGATGAGCGATGAATCCCCCAACCTGGTCAGCCCCCCAACCTGGCAGCATTCCTAACTAGTCTCATGGCGGACAGATGCAGCGCTTGTCTGAGCATTTCCACACTAGCGGAGAGGAGAGGAGGAGTGCCCACGTTTACAGAGCAAACCCAGGAGCAGTGCCAGCGGCCATCAGGGGCACCGCTGGGAGACCTCTGGGCGGCCCACTCAGCCTCCACGCAGAGCCCATACCACCCAAAGCCTTAGGACCCACCCAAGGCCACGGGAGGGGCAGCAGCACCTGGCCTAAGCCACAGTGTGGACAAGATAAGTGAATTCATCTTTTATCTCTTTGTATTTTCATTGAAAGAGACATCGATGTGAGAGAGACAAATCAATTAGCTGCCTCTGCACTCTGCCCCGATCAGGGCCAGAGATCAAACCTGCAACCCAGATAAAGGCCCTGGACTGGAATTGAACTCACAACCCTTCAAAGCGAGGGTCGGTGCTCTAACCACTGAGCAAGCCAGCCAGGGCAAAACAATTCCTCTGTAAATTCCTCGCTCTGTTACAAAGGGAGGTCTTTGTCTCTCGGCTCCCGGGCACTGGGCCCGCTGGGCTCACCTTGCGGTGGTACAGCTCCTCGGGCGTGGTGGAGCGCAGGCTCACGAGGCGGTAGTGCTTGGTGAGGGCGCGGGGGCGCTTCCGCGGCGGGGCGAAGCGCTCCATCTCGGTGACCAGGTACAGGCCCTGCTTCACGTACCCGAAGTAGCGGGCCTTGGCGGACAGCTCCTGATCGGAGTCGGCGTCCTCCTCCCCGTCGTCGTCCTCTGCACCCCTCGTCTCCAGACGAGCGCGCTTGGGGGCGAGTTTGACCTCACACTGGACGGAACAGAGGGGCGTTAAACTAGCAGTGAGGAACTAGAGACAAGCATTAGCGTTAACGGGAGAAACACTTTTCATTCTGCTCTGGCTGGATTCCTTTCATCAGGCGTGAGATTAAAACTAAAAACGGAACTCAGAGGTGCCCAACTGCAAACATGATATGCGTCCACAGCTCCAGGAGCGCTCAAATGCACTGCTGGCTGCCGATCTCCTAAACCAAAGCCCACCTTAATAGTAAGGCATTAGTGTGATCCCGTGCACACACGCCTGGGATTAATCCAGGGACAAGAAGGGATCCAGAATGTTCATTTCTCCACCGCTGCTGTTTTCACAGCAGCTGTGGAGAGTAAGATGGTGATTTGTTTTATCTCTTTAGAAAAGGGACATGAATGCATGCGTTTTCTCTACTGAGAAGTGTCCAGTAGCTTCACGAAGCTCCGAGCCTGGCAGCCTGACGGGTAAAGATAACTTTCATTGCAGACTTAGCAGGCTTAGAAGTTAGGCCTTCATTCTCTCTAAATAACAGACTGCGGAACAAACTTTGAGGTGAAAAATACTTGTCCATCTACATTGAAGTGAAAGCTATTGAAGGATGTTACCTTCAAAGACTGACAATAAGAATTTTAAATGACCAAGACACAACTTTAAATTACTAGCCTCTATTTTCCAGTCTTTTGTCATGATAAACAAACTTTTCTTAGTTAAAAAAAAATCAACAATTTTTTTAAGTTGTCATATTCATACAAACAGGTTAAAGACTATATTTCTTAAGTAGCAATAACTTACACATTTTAAAATGATTAATCTAGGAAAAAAAGAAAAATCTATCATGTCAGTGAAGAAAAAAAATAGTTATAGAGAGCAAAATGACTATCCATTTTCCTCATTCTTGTACAAATGCAAAATTTTTAATTGACTAAACAATAGATCTTTTTTATACTGCACTCAAGCTGTGATTTCAATCACAGGCTTTTGTTCTTAAAGCCAAAATTAAAAAATGGGATAACAAATAAAAAATTTAAAAAAAAACAGACCTTACCCTAGCCAATTTGGCTCAGTGGGTAGAAAGTCAGCCGTGGACTGAATGTCCCGGGTTCAACTCCGGTCAAGAGCATGCACCATGGTTGCAGGCTTAATCCCTGGCCCTCGTCAGGGTGCCTGTCGGAGGCAACTAATCCATGTATCTCTCTCACATCGGTGTTTCTCTCTCTCTCTTCCGCTCCCTTCCTCTCTCTAAAAATCAATGGGAAATGTCCTCGGATGAAGATTAACAAAAAGGAAACAAACACAGAGCTTGTGGTTTGGGTGAAATTCATGTTTTCTTTTCTTTCAAGCACACCGGATGCTCTGGAAGGAAAGCGTTACCTCCAAACTTAAAAATCCCCCGTCGTGGGCAGCGGTGACTTGAGGTGCCGGTTCAAACCACTCACAGGACTTCCCCAGTAGATTCTTCAAAGTCTTCACGGAGGAAACGGTCAAAGCACCTGAGCAGCGAGCCAGGATCACGGCACTGTCCGCCCACCAGTTCACATCGACCAGCGGGTACAGGGACTCTTTATCTACCGGGAAAAGGAGCCACTGCTCATGCACCTGCCAGTGTGGGCTGACCACCACACATCTGGTCCGACAGTCAGCTTAACACCAGACTGGGGTGCTGGAGAGATGTCAAATATTGAGAGCAAATAAATTACAAGTCATCACTCTAATTCTCACTAAACGGCAGTCTATAATAATAAAGGGTAATATGCTAATTAGACCAAATGTCCTTCTGGGCGTCATTCTGGCGTCCTTCTAGATGAAGCCGGGGCCAGAGGGAAGCAGCCCAGGTCCCGGGCACCTGCCGGCGGCTGCCAGAACAAAGGAGCCCGGGTCCGAGGTGCCGGAGGGAAGCCGGTGCCAGCAGACAGGGGAAGGAAGGCCAACTCTTGCACAAATGTTCATGCACTAGACCTCTAGTTTATTTAATAAACACCTGAGTGCCAAGAATTTGCCAAAGTTCAAAATTATAGAGGTGCAGAGTTCCTCTCAAAAAATGAAACATATAGTACACTATTTCACCATTTTCAACATAACAAACTGAAAGGTAGGTGGGTACAAAGTGTACAGATTATCAAGGTTATAAAATACTTCGGAAAATATTCATACATCACTTTTCAGACAAACAGTAATATGAGAATTATACCCTTTTAAAAAATACAAGACAGATGTAGAATGGTTTTCAATCCTGACTGCCTCTCACACTTGTGAAGGGGATCAGGCCAAGGACCCACCCAAAACACGCCACTTGGACATAAATACTTCAAGCTGAAGGAATTCAAGAAACTCCAAGTTCTTTCCTTTGTCTTGTCACTTCTCTAAAATGTACTGTCCCTTTCCTAACATGCTATAGACGCCCGATTTCCAACCAACCCTCGGAGTTCCCCACGAGAGGGTGCATGCCAACAGGCTTCTGCTTGTTTTCCTCCTGTTACCCTGTCTTTGGCAGTCTGATTTTCAGGGCCCAACCAAAATCCAGGAGGATGAAAAGAAAAAGATTTGTTCCCTCTCCTACATCCGTTATGTCATCTAAAGAGCACCTTTAGTATACAATCGGAGTCTCTGAAGGTGTTTAAATGTCATATTTCACACAACTCACCTTTGACCTTTTTCCTCTTCTCCGTAGAGAGTGTCCAGTCAGGATTGAGGTCATCGTATCCTGGCTGCATAGGAAAACAAGCACATGACTTCCTGAGTCAGCAGTGTAAGAAGGGGGGAGAGCATCATCAAGGCGATGCTTCCCTTTGCCCTTTCAGTTTACTTAGTTAAAATCCAATCTCCTCACTCTTGAAAAGCAACTGCTCTTACACTTATAATGTGCACATTGCGTGTTGCGATTGAATTTGATTAAATCAGTGTGCATGAGACCAATAAGACAGCAAGTATACAACTCACACAAACGGAAGCAAGACACACTAACAACTGACTCTACATACACACACCCTCTCGCCCTGACAGACAGGAGGACATCCAGGCCACTGGAAACACCAGTCCGACCCTGGCCACTGTCACTGAGCAGCCTCTTCAGGCTGGGCTTCTATGGCTCTGAGCTCGGACTCCACAACCGCCAAGCAATCCAGTTCCTTCTGTGACTGAAAGTCTACTACGTTAAGTATATAAGCATGCAGCCTTTAAACTGAGCCCAGTCATATTCTAATCTCAGGGCAAAGTAATGTTCTGTCCACCTTCGTCGATGCAAGGAAACCTCATTATCTCTCAAGTATCCTAAAACAACTGCGATTATACCACTATCAGACTCTCTCATGGCTCCCTGTTAATTACTTAATCTTCAGAACTACAATAGTACAGAAAAAGACCCGTCTCCAAAAAAAAATAATTTGGGCGTTTATCTGAAATCTTCAGGCTAAAAAAGTGATGCTATACTTGAGTCAAATATGCTTTTCATGCCCGTCCGGTGCTGCTTAGTGGCTAAGCATCAACCCATGAACCAGGAGGTTAGGTTGGATTCCCAGTCAGGGCACATGCCTGGGATTCAGGCTCAATCCCCAGTAAGGGGCGTGCAGGAGACAGCCGATCAATGATTCTCATCATTAATGTTTCTATCTCTCTCCCTCTCCCTTCTTCTCTCTGAAATAAATTTGGAGGTTTAGAGGTAGATGTAGAAATAGATATATAGATATGCTTTCACCTAATATGACACTGTAAACATATATATGCTATTACCAACTTATCAGTGGCTATTTACACGATTAAAATTTATATTTCTTTCCATGGCTTGAAAGAACTTCCTACCCTCTACTACTATAATAAGTCACTCAGAGTAGTCCCCGAGAACAGATCTAATTCTTTAAACTTTACCCAAAAAGGCTACATTTATTTGGGGATGGGGAGGAAGAAGGCTAAGTTTATATACTAAGGGAAGAAATAGATTGTCCTCGTTGACTTCGTCAGCCTTCAACTCTGAGGACTCTGCAGAAAACCATGAGCTGACCATGCTTTAGACACGAGGTACATGCTCTGTAGGCAGCGAATCCAGACCTCGCCATGCTTTAGACACGGGGTACACGCTCTGTAAGCAGCGAATCCAGACCTCGCCATGCTTTAGACACGGGGTACACGCTCTGTAGGCTGGTGCTCAGAGGGCAGATCACCAAGCTCCCATGACCCAGCAGAGCAAACCAGGGGACTCACTCCTGGCACCACATGGATGCGTTCTGAGAAGAATCTCCATGTCACCCCTCTTTGTGTGGCCTGCTACCACATGTCTGCAAACAGCCTAAGGTGCCCTCGCTTTAGTGTCATAGTCGCCTGGAGAAGGATGTCTCAAGACACAGTTATAGATTTTTGTATGGGAAGACTGTTGGCTAAACTAACATTTTCTTCAGATGTAAGAATTTTTATCTGTTGTTGTTTTTTATGGCTAGAAGCTAAATATAGTGAAGCCCCTGCCTCTAACAACATAAAAACAATCTTTCAAAAGTTTATTCAGCCGGCACCGGTTTGGCTCAGTGGATAGAGCGGCGGCCAGCGGACTGAAAGGTCCCGGGTTCGATTCCGGTCAAGGGCATGTACCTTGGTTGCGGGCACATCCCCCATGGGGGTGTGCAAGAGGCAGCTGGTCGATGATTCTCTCTCATCGACGTTTCTAACTCTCTATCCCTCTCTCTTCTTCTCTGAAAAATCAATAAAATATATTTAAAAAAAAAAAAAAAGTTTATTCATTCCGCAAACATTTACTAACATTTAACACGCCGAGCCCCATGTTAGACGCCATGGAAGAAGTGCACATGCAGAGCCCATGTCAAGGAGCTCACAGCAGTGAGGCCGTGGAATCAGCTGCGGGTTGTATGGAGAGCACCTGAACTTCTCCCTCACCCTCACTGACTCGTCCATCTAACAACATCTTCTCCCTCACCCTCATTGACCCATCTTCTCCCTCACCCTCACTGACTCGTCCATCTAACAACACTAGTCCGCACCTACTATGCACCAAAGAGAAATAAAATGGAAACGAAGGTGAGCTTTCTGTCTACTACGTCTAAGGAAGTACAGAGAGGCGAGTAATAAAACTTCTTCAGAGAAAAGTAAGGCCAAAAATGAGATGTAAATATACAAACATAGCATATGGGAAATGTTTGAGATGAAAGTCACGTTAGCAGTTTACTGTATTCCAGAGATGAACAGAGCTCCCCACGCACAGATTTCCGGCCAGATGGAGTTTCCTATTGACAATGAAAGCCAGAGTCTTGAATAACTCAAAACCAGAGAGAAGTAAATCAGAACAGGCACTGGCACTACTATCTTTAATCATCAGATTTTATAGAGAAAATAATCACACAGAGCACAATATAAAAACGACTAACGTTGCAAATTACATCAAGAAAGCCCAGATGGGCTGAATCCACCGTTTGGTAAACGGGTCTGCGTTTGAACAGGGCAACTGCAACACTAGCTCCTTCTCAGGTGAGGCTCGAGGCAAAACGATGAGCTCTAACTACATACTATACATTGTCACAGCATCTAATTTAACCTAAGTGGCTCAGGCACTCATTTTCCAGGGCAGCCCGAGAGAGGCAGAGCCCTGTCCTGCGGAGCTGGCCCAGTGTCACCTCAGAGGAGGGAGAGAAGAGCAGCTAGTTGCATGTTTCTAAGTGTTTTCAGCCTGTGAGGAGCACACATGGAGCTGCTCACATGTTACATGTTAACATCACATCTCCAGAGCGGGCACAGCTCCAGGGGGAGGCATTCGTGTCAATGGCACTGGCTCTCCCCCCGTTTCCCAATATCGCCGCTGGTACCTGCTTTGTTCAGATGGAAGTAAGTGTCTCTCAATGTAAGCACGATAAGCTACTCTGGAAAAAGGCTTGCCCTATGAGATCACAGGGCCTGGTCACAATGAAATCTTGATTCTAAAACTAACATTGAATGACCTAAGCTCACTGCACTGAGCACTATTCCTAACTATTTTTTACTTAATAGGGTTTCTGTGAAGCAAATGAAAACTGCTCTATAGACAGCCAGCCCTTAAGGCACAAAAGCTATTTATGCCCAACCGTCCTTCCTGCCGACACCATCAACTGAACTGATGTGCCTGTCCTCTGAGCTTATCTCTTCATAATACTAACTCGTTATGTTATTGATTTGTTTATCATTCCCCTTGCAAGGATACGAACATCTTAAGGGCAGGGACTGGGACTTACTGCATTTTCTACTCTGACATTTGGTAGAGATTCAAAAAATCGCTGAACTTTATTTTATGGTCATTGTTATGAGTATAGTAGCTACTTACTCTTTATAGGACTGTTACAAGCTATATAGCACTTACTCTAGCATGCTGGATTTTAATTTAATGACTCCTTCACATAGCAAAGGCCAAACCTAAAATGCTCAATCCAATGTGAGTAATCCCCACAACGCAGGTGGAGACGAGAGCAGCGTGTGGGTGCTCAGACTCCCTTCGCTGCACAGAGCTGCCATCCTCGCCTCGTGCCCACCCCAGCACGTACGGTGGACATTATAAAGCTAAGGGTTAGCAATGACAGGATACCTCAATTAGTTACTCTAGAACCTGGAATACACTAACTATCTTGGAGTTCAACCTATCTGAGAGGAGAAGAGAGATCCGTGTTACCTTCACCGAAAGAAAAGATGGTCTCTGTTGTTTTTAAGATCATCCAATAAATAAAGTCCAATAAACAGGGTTTTCTTCTGACCTTTTTAAACTACATTTGTTCTCCAGCGTGGTCATGGAAAGGGCATGGGCATCAGCTCCGCTGCTTAGCTGAGACTGACCGGGGACAAGCGCTCAGAAAACAGTCAGACTGCTTGGGGCCCCTGGTCCCAGGCACAGGATGCGAGAGGGAGCTCACTGGGGTACAACAGGGCAATCAGGCCACAGCCTCGCCTGATGAACTGCCCTTCTACACCAGACACAGACTTCTCGCCCAATCTCACCTCCTCCCGCCAGGCACCTGTTTTGCCATTTCTGAACGCCCTTCATTCCTGTCCCATTACTTCACTAATGACCCAGTCCAACTACTGAGGTAGTTGTACATTCCTGAGTTTTAAGATTTTTAATCCATTTTTAAATTATTTTAGTAGAATTATTATAAAATTCCAATTAATGAATAACATGAGTTAAAGAGTAATGGATTATACTGGCATTAATTGGCAACTAAGACCAAAAAAATGTTAAAAAGATGAGTGTAGGTCAACAGATGAAATTTGTCTTTAGATACACACAAAAAGGCTATCCAGAATTTCAGTAAACAAAAAAGCATACTAATAGGTTTTTGCTCGAATAGCTCTTATGCTTCATATATGACATCCTAGGGTATTCATGAAATGAAATACTAAGTGTGCTTTCTATTAGGTGAATGACAATAATTTAAGAAAAAAGAAAGTCAGGGAGAGAGGAAATGCCTTTAATATTAAAAATTTTCACCATTTAAGAAAAAATTTTCCCAAATGTAAAATTTCCCACGTAAAACAGAATATCAGGATCTTCCCAAATGACAAAAGCTGAATACTTTGTCACCATGTAAATGCAGGCACCTTTGGATCATTCTGTGCATGCGTAGCTCACACACTTTACGGGAACAGTTTGGAGAGTTGACCCTCTCCACGTCTAGAGTGAAGGGACAGTCAGATTAGCTGTACTTTCAGGAGAGAGACTGTCCCTTATAGCTAGCTTCTGGGCTGAAGACCAAGGAGCACCTCTCCCATTTAGAACAAGTGTAGACTCAGTAAGTGAGAGAGAGTGGTAGAGATGCAGAGGCCAAATTAAATTCAAGGTAGGAGCTAAGGGGAAGAATAATCTTCGTAAACTTGTGCTGAAAATATCGAAGAACTGAATAGCAAAAATGAGTAAATTGAGCCTGTGAAAAGAGTAAAGAAAATGTAGAGGCACTTTCTCTTTTCCTCTACTAATATGAAGGGGGAAAAAAATGCTGTTATTTTATTAAGGATGATTTTAATAGTGCAATTTAACTGGTAAAATGAAATTTTAAAAAATTCTCAAAAAGGACATTACTCCATTCATTTCATTCAGGGAAAATGCTCTAATCTTCAAATTACAAAACTATCCACCAAACTGGTGACAGGTATTTCTACAGGCAAAGGGGAATGGGAGCCGAAACCGGTTTGGCTCAGTGGATAGAGCGTCGGCCTGCGGACTGAAAGGTTCCAGGTTCGATTCCGGTCTAGGGCATGTGCATTGGCTGCAGGCGCATCTCCGATGGGGGGTGTGCAAGAGGCAGCTGGTCGATGTTTTTTTCTCATCGACGTTTCTGGCTCTCTATCCCTCTCTCCTCCTCTCTGTAAAAAATCAATAAAATATATTTTTTTTTAAAGGGGAGGAGGGGGCGGGAACGGGAAAGTGAAAGAAGGGAAATTAACCCGTAAAATGCTGAAATGTACAATAACCCTGATAAGAGGAAAAGCTCTGTAACATAAACTATATGCAATTGGAAGATTTTAAATCTTCATTCTACCACAATACATGGCATTCTACAAGCTGACCTCACTTGCCCATCATGATTCTAAATTATAACTGATGTTGATTCTGTTCTGAAACAACTCAGTCATCTAAAAACCTGTCATTGTAAGACATTAAGAGTTAACAGTTCTATCTTTCTCAATATCTTCACTATCCATCTTTTGAATGGTAACTCCCTTCAAGCCAATAAGTAAGTACAGTATTACTAGTGTTGTAAAATTTGGGAAGAATTGTAATGCTTTTAGAATACTGACCCTCCAAGGCTTTCATCACATTAGTTGACTTTTGCTAAAAACCTAACATCTCCATTCTGTATTTCTGGATTGAGAAAAGAGGGGAAATAGAGAATTAATGGGCACTTCGTATTCAGAGTACAGTACACTGGAAATAACAACAGTACACAGTGCTGCTCTAGTTTCTATATGTCCTACTACACTTAAAATATAACTTAACTAAAGTGTTGAATGATGAGAATAAACTATGTAGTGCACTACAGTGAGATATCAACAAAATGAAATCAGCATGACCAGCGCTCACCCTTACTCGAGAGGCATTCTAAGCTCAGAACTGAGAGACGTACCTGCTCACTTTGCTGCCACTCGCCTTGCTGCTTCAGGGACGGTACGGCCCAGATGCTTAGTTTCCCTGAGAAGTGAATGGCCGCAAGGAGGGTCCCGTCTGGAGAGAGGCTCATCTTAAAGATCCCATCCTGCACAGAGATGGTACCACATTAATGACAGGGCAAGCGCTTGCAGCTCAGTAGAAATGACTTCCAGAATTTAAAAATACACTTCAGAGGGTGCATGTCATCAATGATCTCTGTAATTAAGGGTTCCAGCAGTTTCATGACATTATGAATGTGCTCCGGAATATAGAAGCAGGACTCTTACCCTTAGGGAGGATTTTTACATCTATTTTATAGTGTAATAATTTCCATATCACCCAAAACCAAATATGATATTATAAAAATATTCCTTAATACCACACATTAATTACCATGAGTTCTCAGTAACTTTTATGGGTGGATGTTAAGTAGATTGTGAATTTCTTGAATTTTGGATCGACATCTTTATAAAATTCTGTCTGTACACAATGTCTGGAATATGCTATCCATCCTACACAGGCACAAATTATGCCTCGGAAGAGAAGGAAAGGGAGGAGAAGGAAGAGAGAGAGAAGAGAAGAGGTGATGAAACTACAGCGGCCACGGGAATAAAGGCATTTCTTAACTTGAGGAGCACTCTGAATGTTTAAGCTGGCCAATTACCCCATTTAAAGACCACCAGTAATCGCTGACAGAGGAGAGAAACCATGTGTTCACTGATTTTACGTGGCCAACCTCAGGGTACACCGAGAAAATCTTACCAAGAAAGTCCTACTCATTCAAATAATCTCAGGCCTTTCCTACGAGAAAACCAGTCTTGCTCAGCTACTGTGAGAGGAACCACACAAGCAGAGATATCACCTGCTACCACCCACCACAGACCCAGAAGAATCCAGCACACTAACTGGACATCTACTTCCCAGGCAGCGTGGATTGAGGACAGGCTCTGAGGCAGTTTACCCTGGAGACTAAAACAGAGCCTGAAAATGGCAGCCCAGAACCTCACTCCTCCCCAGCCCTTAGGAGCACAGGGTAAGCTGTGAGTTACCTGTTCTTGTCCGGGGTGACTGTATAGCTTGACATTTAGCATCCTTAATAATCCCAGTGTCTTTGGTACCTACAACATAAGAGCACAGCAAACAAAGAAAGATTAATGTTTTCCCATTGTAAAAAGTCCTTTTTATCATAAACTGAAAACTATAGGAAATCTAGTATTTAAAGAAATGGTTAAGAAGATTATTGATAGGTGTCAAAGATATTGGTGAGACAGTTTTTATCTGGGGGGGTGGAGGGAAGTCCACCAAGCGGGATAGCTTACAAATACTGTACACCCATAATCAAATGCTTTTTAAATACATACATAATAAGCCTAATACAATCTATGCAAATTAGAATCTCCTCCAAGCTCTACTCAAAGACGCTGTTCCAGGTTCTCATTCTAACCTAACATTACTCTGGAAAAGATCGACTTCCAACAGAAATTTCATTCATTAAGGAATTAATTCTATACTTGAAAAATACCAGAAAAGTAATCATCATTTAGAAACCAGCATTTGAAATAACACAAGATTATTTTGCTCTTTGGATTTAATAAATATAAAAGCAAGAGAGGGAGATAGGTATAATTTTTAATGGAAAATCACAAGTGTCACTGAAGATGTGGAGAATTTGGGACGCTAGCACCTTGTTGGGTAGGAATATAAATTGGTACGGTGCTATAGAAAAGTATGGCTGTAACTCAAAAAATTAACCTTAGAACTTCCCATGTAAGTATATACCCTGAATAATTAAATATATGTTTTCAAATAAATACTAGTACACAAATGTTTATAGAAATACTATTCATATCACCCAGAAAGTGGAAACAACTGAGATGCCCATGAATTAAAGAATGGGTAGACAAATGCAGTATATGTATATAGTGGAATAGTCTTCAGTCATAAAAAGGACTGAAATGCTAATACATGCTGCAACTTGGATGAACCTCAAAAATATTATGCTAAATGAAAGAAGCCAGATACAAATGGCCACCCTACATGATTCCATTCACATGAAGCATTAATGGGTAAATCCACAGAAACAGAAAGCAGACCGTGATTGCCAGTGAAGAAGATGTTCTGAAACCAGGCAGCTGATGGTTGCACAAAATCGTGAATGTCCTAAATGCCATGGACTGTATACTTCAAAATGGCTAAGGGTTAACATAATGTGAAATTTACTTAATTTCAAAGAAAAAGGCAAAGGGGGGGGCGGTATATACTGTTTGTTGAAGTTAAAATTTTCCTAACAGAACTGAGTAGCTGAAGACATTCATGATAGCCTAACTCCCAACATTTTCTCCAATGATGAGAAAGAACAAGGAGGGAAAACTAATTCTACATAAAAACCACACCACAGCTTAAACTGAAGATTAAGGTTAACCAATCTTCATAATAACTTTAAGGAGAAACAGAAAAATCAGGGTGTCAACTCACTTGCTCTTGGCATGTCCCCATGACCCCCACCCAGGCCCACTGCCAAGCCTGGTGGCGAGCAAAAGCAGAAGGAGAAAAAGTTACAGGGCCCGGGAGGCCAGACAACGGAAGCTAACAAAGGGTCTGAGGCCTATGGAATGTCACTTTCAAATCTATAATCCAAAGGACTTCCCAGAAACAGAAAAAATCATAATCTATACAATGAAAGAGGTACCCTGGGAACTAAAGCCCAGAATAACCAACTCTAAGAGATACCCTAGGAAAGCTAGTAGATTGCCAAGATAAAGAAAATCCTCAAGGCCTCCAAGCAAAATGGCCAAACATCATCCACAGGACCCTGAGCCAGGGTTCTTCCCTTCCTCCCGAGACCAGAGCTCTCGCCTGGCCCCTGTTCAGCTTACGGCCCTCAGTTCTGGGCTGGGCTGGACCCTCAGAGCGGCAAAGGCTCCTTCCTTCACCTTCCATTGCCTAGAGCAGTGATTCCATGATGAACAAACAGATAAATAAACTATCACACAGATGGCACCAGCATTCATTTGGAAACTTGGGACAATGCATATATTGAATTTTGTCCAGTCTGTTTTACAACCTAGCAGCCTTGCAAGAGACTAGAATATACGTCAGCAGCATTTTTCGGTCAATATCCACCCCAACACAATAGCCACCTTAAGCAAACAATCAGAGGAGGTTCCGTGAGGAAGATGTCTGCCATCTGACAATGGAAAAAACCCTATAACGCAGGTGACTTTGAGGCGGGAAGGTCATGGGGAAGGACCATAAGTTTAGCTGCAAGACGTATGTAAAAGCCACTAACGTAATGAAAATGCACCTGCAGCATCTCAAGAAGTTAATCATATGGCCAGCACTCAGCTGGCAGTCGATATTTCCCTTCCACACTTACTCTGTTGGTGCACCGGCAACCGTCTTTAAAAATACAGCCAGGACCACAGCTGCAGGGCGGGGAAGACGCACACACAGCAGGCCGCAGAGTGAACGCACGGAGGCTCACAGAACCAAGGCCAGGGCAGGCCTATGGTCTGCGCCGGACTCCGTGACGGCCCCTTCCCCAGACTGCTCCCGCCGTCAGGTGCACCTGCCCACACCGTCCTACGACGGGCTTCGCAGCTGATCTACCTCCTGGCTCATCCATAGGCGTGGGTAGAGCCAATCCCTGCCTGCAAGTCACTGATAATTAAATGGCTAACACACACAACAGCACTCAGCACAGCTGCCAGACAGAAAAGTGCTTAAACATGGTAACGTCCAAATAAGCAAGTTCAAGTAACACGACTACAGTTAGGCTGACTGCTTTCTAACAATGAAGGTAAGTCGCATACCACACGCTGGAGATAAATGTGACATGTGAAAGGAGCACTCAAGGGTCACTAGCATTAAGTCGTTTTCCTCCTTCAGGACAAATTATATTTCCTCCTCTTTCTCCTGCCCAGGGCGCCTGCCCGAGGCCCAGCAGCTCAGGGAAAGGACTCACCACAGCCACCGTGTCGCCGCCGCCGGTGACCTGCTTGTAGTAAGGCGACCCCGACAGCACCCTCCAGGCGGAGAGGCCGGCGCTGGACGCCTTCGAGGTGCCCGCTTCGGAGGCTTCGCATCCGCCCACCAGCAGAAGCCTGAGAGAGAGAGAAATGAGAAGCATCGCTAATTGCCAATATAAACAAGACAACATCAGAACAAAGCGAGCAGAAGCAGTTACCTTCCCAAAGAAAATTCAAGTCAAATCACTACATGCTAAACCTAGAAGGCAAATGTTTTAGAAGAAACAAGGAAAGAAAACCAGGTTTTTCCGTTAGAATTTCACCTTCCCTTACGCAGGGGAAGGGTTACACAATTCAGCTCCTAAGCCCAGATGGGGGGTTAGAAATGAGAAAAACATCTTAAAATGGCCACTCAGGGCAAAGAAACTACTGACACCAGCCGAAACCGGTTTGGCTCAGTGGATAGAGCATTGGTCTGCGGACTGAAGGGTCCCGGGTTCGATTCTGGTCAAGGGCATGTACCTTGGTTGCAGGCACATCCCCAGTAGGGGGTGTGCAAGAGGCAGCTGATGGATGATTCTCTCTCATCGATGTTTCTAACTCTCTATCCCTCTCTCTTTCTCTCTGCAAAAAAATCAAAATATACTTTAAAAAATAATAAAGAAAAAGAAACTACCGACACCAATAAACTTTAACAAGCAGACACGCCGCCTCACCAGACACACAGTGCGTGGGTCGCAGCAGGGCACGGGGTGCCATGAGGGTATTTAAAGTCAGAGGAGGAGGAAGGGCGTCGGTGCCAGAGCGATGTGAGGCCAGGCCGGCTCTGAAAAAGGGGCCACAAGCCAAGGACGCGGGGCGGCCCCTGGAAGCTGGAAAAGGCGAGAAAACAGGTGCTCCGGGGCTTCCTGAAAAGACCAGCCCCGCTGACCCCTTGGTTTTAGCTCAGCGAGACCCACCCGGGACTTCTCACCCACGACTGTCACCCAGTGAACGTGTTCTGTGCCACCCTGTGTGCGGCCTCTGTTAGAGCAAACACAGAAGTCTAACACGCACCTCGCTCCTTTCCCAGCCCCAGGCGACCCGTCGGACTCTAACTCCTCCACCGTCTCTCCCCGTTTCATCACTTACCTTCTAAGTAAGCGAACAGCAACCATAAAAAAAAAAAAAAAAAAAAATCACCTCTACCACATACTCGCAAATGTAAATCATTCAAAACTGCATAAAAATCCTTCTAGGTTTAGCCACAGAGTTCAGCCCCACTCAAAAATCTCAAAATTCAGGAAGTACTGAAAATGGGCTTTATTCACAGAAATATAACTGGAGCTGTCCCTCGCAGCCAGGTTCCTATTGCTTTTATACCCGGCTTTAACAAGTGTCCATTGCCGCAAGCTGCCAGCAGCAGACTTGGGGAAGATGGCCTGCAGCACACCGATTACGGCCCGTCCTCAGAGCAAACGGCTAATTAGCCCCACTCACCAGGGAAGGAGACTGGGTCCAAAGTCACGCTAGCAGTGTGAGCAGTCCTGGCCTGGAGCAGCCATTTGGCTCAAATGGTTCTTTTGCACCAAGGTAATTTTCCCCAAAAAGGTATATTTACTGCAGATAAAATAATAATATTCCCCTGGATCTAACCACCAATTTGAAGAAAATGTAGCTGACAAAAATACTTTAAACAGCACTACAGAGATGCAATCTAAACAGTGGAAGATCTAAAAATCTAGACAGTAAGAAACTACAGTGTAAATGACCTGGTTTCTTCAGAACTAACTGCCTACCTTATTCTTATTCTCTCTCAGCAAAAGAATGAAGAATGAAGGAGAGCCCAGTGTGCTCAGTGTTGAGCATCCACCTATGAACCAGGAGGTCACAGTTCAATTCCCGATCAGGGCACATGGCAGGTTGCGGGCTTGATCCCCAGTAGAAAGTGTGAAGGAGGCAGCTAATCAATGATTCTCTCTCATCATTGATGTTTCTATCTCTCCCTCTCCCTTCCTCTCTGAAATCAATAAAAATAAAATAATAATAATAAAAAGAACAAAATCTGGATGTTTGCTGACACTGACTGATTACTGTTAATTATCTTTGAATATGATAATGGCTTCAAGTTCATGTTTATTAGAGTCCTTATTTTTTAAATATATAACCGAAATATTGAGTGAAATTATATGCTTTCAAGGATTTAGTTCGAAATGATCCAGGAGCAGGCAGGTGAAGGAATGACTGGGGATACAGACAGAGTGAGACTGGCCATCAACTGATCATTACACTGAATGGCAGACACAAGAGAGTCGGCACCCTACTCTCTATGAACAGCCTTCCAATTTTTTATAAAAACATATTTTTTTGAAAGTCAACTTGTCAGGAAAAACTCCTCTGACTAGATAGAAACAAAACAGGTACTTTTATATATCTACATTTCCAAACTTAATCAGTGTGGTGTTTTTTTTTTCTAAACAGAAAACATGTCATGCATAAAATATATCATTAAAAATCAGTAACATAATTATAATAAAAAGTTTCTGAGAACTCAACAAATCCCAAAAGGCCACGATACAGCAGATCCTGAGAACTAAAATAATTTTTATCTGATGAATGTGCAACATATGTAATCATTTTCTCAGGAGACTGAGCATTATTGTTTAATCTGTACTACTATGTTGTGGAGGGAACAGATGTCATATCCAATTTTCAGATTAAAAAACAGACATATGGAACTTTAAGTTGTGTGACTACTAAAGGACATACAGAGCTGAGTTTCAGATTTTTGTCACCAGGTCTTGATGCTAGAAAACACTTACTCTCTATGAAATTCTCACGAATACCATGGCCATGCAAAGATCAAGTTGGCTACAATATGAAAAGATCAGAATGAACAAAAGTGATTCAATACCTGCTTCCAAACCACCCCTCCACCATTCCTGGCAACCAGAAGAGTAAGTGGGGAAAGAGGCAGAATGATGGACCCATCAGGTATGTCCCCTCCAGATAGAATGGCAACGTGGGGACGCGGATGCTCCAGCTACGAAGATGCACGTGTGCATAAGTAGATGATACAAAGCGGGGACTGACAGCCTTCATCGACGGGTCTTGTACCCCTTCCTTTCCTCGGACAGCCTCGGGCGTGCTTTCCTATCCGGGAAGGAAAATGGGCACAGGCCAGGGGAGAGGCAGGACCACTGCTGCTCAGGAGCTCATCAAGACCTCGGAGCTGGGTCAACACAGCCTGAAGGACAGGTGAACTGCATGGAGGAAGAGGCCAGAGAAAAGTCTGTCCTTAAACCATTTCCAGGCAGGGAAGAGCATCCTCAGCGGAGAGAACCTGATGCACAAGAGCACAGACCCCGCTGTGAAATGGTGTGCTCAGAGAACGGGAAGACATGCAGTAAGTGCTTCTAGCCTGTATGAGGCCAGCAGGACAGACGTCCAAAGGGGTTCTTGACAATACAAAACAGTTCACCCTGCTCCCTTCCAAGGTACAGACCTGCCACCCTCCACACAGTAACAGTTCTTTAAGCCAGCAGTCGCCAACCTTTCCCAGGGACCACAGGTTGGTAACCGCTGCTTTAAACCATGCCACCTTGACCAAACGGTGAGCCACCTGGGCAGAGACTGTCTGTGTCCCGCACAGCGTTTACCAGCACTGTTCCACTCCAGAAACGCCTACCTGCCCACTCTGTGCAGAGAACTACAGGGACACGATAACTGAGACACAGTCCTCGTCCTTGGCTTACCGCCTCTGGCTTCAGTCCTCCCCGCTGAGAAACGAAGGGGCTGGGCCCCACGATGGATAAATCTCGTTTCCAGCTCTGACATTTTAAGAGTCTCAAACTCAAAGCAGGAGCACAGGTACCAGACAACAAAAATGAACAGTGACTGAGGCAGCAAAAATGCACAGGGAGGAGGGGACTAAGAGCAGGAGCGCAGGCAGAGCAGAGAGAACGGGCAGTAATAAGGGGGTGGGCAAGGCCATCTGAGGAGTGGGAGGTGGGCAGACAGCGGCCACTAAGTATCACACATACGTAACAATGATGAACTAAACGGGCGCTACAAGTTATTGCCAAGTATTAGAAATGGCTTATTGAGGGCCTTCAATCTAATAATTGTTGGAAAAGTCTGCCATCTAGTGGCTTGACACTCCTTCAAGCCAAGGAGAGAAATCTGAAATACCAGCGGAGACACTTTAACACACACTGTCCAGTGGCAATGTGCTTGTGGCATACATTCAGCAAGGAAGGAAAAAAAGAAAGAACTACATGTCTCAAAATTGAGAAGTGTTTAAACCATGCTTACGACCAAAGTAAGGGCTCAAAAATCACTACCCTCCACTATGAAGCTAGAAGCCATTGCTCTCTTGGAATAATTGGAATGTTTCCCATTTTAGTTCATTTTAGTATAACTTAAATATTCTTTACTATAAAAATGTTACTTGTTGAATACTTTAAATTCTGATTACCTTTATGCATTAAAGAGCATATAAGAAGGAAACACGCATAACCATGATGGTTCCAAACATCAGCCAGCATGCATGGGATCTCCTGGAGGCTTGTGAAAGCGCAGACCACTGGGCCACCCCTCAGAGGTCCAACTCAGTGGGTGGAGCCAAGAATCTGCATCTCCAACAGCCTCTCCCGGTGATGCAGGTCACTGGGCAGGCACCTTCCTTTGAGAAGACACACTCCCCATTATGCTGGAATCTATAAGCTGAGCTCCTCAGGACACGGTTCATCATGAATCAAAATCTGAAGCGTCCCACCATCAAGTGGACACGTGCTCAAGGATCTCCAAGTAAAACTGCTTATCCTGCGTCGTTATTTGTAAAGACAAAACCTGAGGATTTTTCTCAGATGGAGAAAGCACTAATGGAGAAATGGAGACAGCTAGTTCCTAAGCAAAACTTTATTTTCCTGGCAGTTTCATAATTAGGCGTTAAATGTATTTAAAATTGGGTGGTACCTGGTTATAAATTCCTTGGAATGTAATTTGAGATTTAGAATCAAGAGGTATAGGAAATCTATAAAATTCAACACTCCTCGTTTTATACCTTTCAAGCAGAATCGGACCCATATTCAGATAGATGGTTGACTGGCATAGATTAGACATTCTACTGCAAAGAGATGAGAAATAGAGTAAAAAGGACTTTATAGGCAGAAGACAAAATAAGTAGGAAGCAGCATGAAGGTTTTAAAAAAGACACTGAGAAATGCAAGAATTCACACATGTCTGAAGTTATCTAGAGGAGTCAGCACCATAGCCTCTGGACCAAATCCAAACCACCACCTGCTTCTGTAAATAAAGCTGCACTGGAATACACTCACACATGTTCATTCGTGTGTTTCTGTGGCTGCATTCACACTGCCATGTAAAGGCCCTCTACAGAAGTATGCTGGCCCTTGGTCTGGAGCAAAGAAACATGAAGGGCTGTGACAGGAGCCTAGAAAAGTCAAAAGACCAAACTACCAACGGCCTTTAGTACTAAACCCAGGAGCTGTAGCTCTCTTCCCACGGCTAATGGCATTAGAGAAGAATTTTTAAGCTTCGGGCTTGAGTTTTAAGACCTATATTCCTTGCTAGAAGCACAACAGAAAATAAATTAGCGGAGGAGCAGACAGAGAGCAGGGAACACCCTGATAATAAATTGGGTAAGAAGTAATGAGTTCCTGAACTATAAGGATGGTAGCAGAAGTGGAGAGGAGGAGATAAAGCTGAGATATATGAGAGAAGAATAACCAACAAGTCTTAAGGATTCATAAAAATGAGTTAAGACAGTTATCGAAAGTGAATCTCAGGTTTTGGCCTGGTGAAATGCCATATATCAGGATTTGGAAATACAGGAGCAAATGTAGGATTGGGGGTAAATATAAGTTCAGAGAATGTAATGAGTATGAGGTACTTGTGAGCGGCTATCCCAGAAAAGTTCTGAGGGGCTGGGCCAATCGCTCTGTGCGCCAGGGACACAGATTTGGGAGATATCACACACGCACTTACGCGGTTAAATGTTTGCTTAAAGCTGCCTATAAAGAATTCACAGCCGAGACCGGTTTGGCTCAATGGATAGAGCGTCGGCTTGGGGACTGAAGGGTCCCAGGTTCGATTCCAGTCAAGGGCATGTACCTTGGTTGCAGGCATATCCCCAGTAGAGGGTGTGCAAGAGGCAGCTGATCGATGACTCTCTCTCATCGATGTTTCTAACTCTCTATCTCTCTCCCTTCCTCTCTGTACAAAATCAATAAAATATATTTTAAAAAAAAAAATTCACAGAGTAGGTAAGAGGAAAATATGGCCCAGGGATTCCACTAATTATCCACTAGATTTAATGAACAGAATCAGCATGGTTGTAGGATGCAAGATCAATGTTCATGAATCAATTGTATTCCTACATACCAGCAATAAACACTGAGAGAGGGGAAGCATAAGGGAACGTACACACACATACACACAGACACAGACACACCTCTCACGAGCTAGGGAAGAGGAGAGAAACACCCAGCCCAGCTCTGCTACTGCACACCTGTGTCATTCACTGGCAGCTCCTGATGGCCTAGACGCGGCTCCAGGCACCTCTCAATGCAGCATTACAGGCAGCCATAACCAATGGGAGGCAGGCAACACCTACAGGAAATTTTACTCCTGTTCCTCACTAGGGCAACCAAAAAGAAAAGCTATCTCCTATTCATTTCCTTTAATCTCCCAAAGCCTTAGCCAAGGGTCCTCAAGGGGGGAGTAGAGGGGATCGGAATGCCCTACAGAGGCTTTTATCAAATCAGATGCTGGGATCCCATCCCACAACAACCTGACCAGTCAAGTCTTGGAGAGAGGAGCCTAGGTATGCATCACTCCTCATTCCTATAAAACAGATTCAACTGCCTTTTTTCCACTCTCTACTCCCAAGAGAGACCACCCAGCTAGCATCACTCCGAGTATAAGAAGAAAGTCAATCTGGCCCAAGTCATATCAAGTTAAACTACCACCAAAACACTCTGAAAAGAAAGAGGGGCTAGAAAGAATGGTTGATTGATTGATTGACCAACTGAACAGGTTCAAAAATTTATAAAGATCTTAAAAGGCCCATTTAATTGCAATGGTAACATAATGAGAATTAGCCCATTCTATCCAAGAATCTCTGAATATAGGAATGATGGATGAGTGAAAGCTGATTTCAAAAAAAAATTTTTTTTAAATTAATGTTTTTCAATACTAAGCCAAAAAGTTCAAATTAATAAAGTGTTGTCTTCTACTTTAACAGCCTCCAGCTGCCTGCTTTTTAAAAACCAAGATACATCGAGTCACACATGTCTACCCATTCCTAATATTCTGGTCAAAATCAGATCATATATACGATGTGGCCAAGACTCACTTCCCTGCCTTCCCAGAAACAAATGCCTATAAAGCACCTACACACACACCACCACCACCACCACATCCAAAAAATTAGTCTGTGAAGCTCAGAAGCCCCGTAATTTACATCCAAGGGCTTTCACCTCTACCAAGACAATGCAGCTTCCTCTATATACAGACCACAGCTCCCCTTCTCTTCAAAAAACCAACCTGAAATATGAAAAGAATTTTCTCATGCTAGAGGAATGAGAAATTGAGAAGCAAAATGAAAAACTCCTTAATATAAGGTCAACTGGATTACTGACATTCATACCTCTCAAGCACAAGGCTGCACATTAATCTCCCAAATGCCAGTAGACCCTGCATCACTGAAGGCCAAGGACACGCTCTGCCTGCAGTGGGAGATCACCACAATGACCGTGACCACAGTGCCCCTTCCCCTGCAATCCCTCATAAAATTATTAATCTTATCTAGTTAGGGCTTATGAAAAATTTAGCATGCATTCTACACCTATCTTCTCCTCTAGCCGTCAATATAGTATATCTTTCCACAAATCAGAGCCTTGATTCTCCCAGAATACATACGGCGTGGGAACCAGAGAGAAAGACAGGCCATTTTACGGTGATGTAATGGCTGTGAAAGTCTGAGGTCTAGATGGAAGGTCCACCCCGTCGGAGGGCAGCGAAATTTGCCCTTGTCCTTGGGTGAACCTTTCAGGTAGGGGACTCAACACTGTCTTCGCCACAAGATTAAATTTAAACATTTGTGGGACAAGCCTATACTTCCCTAGGTCAGAGTGCTGTGGCCCTCTGTGCGCCCTCCGGTACCCCTCCCCGTTCTACGTGAAGACTGTTCGGGTGGCATTTGGGGCCAGTGAAATTAGCATCATGTCACCCGAGAGCTCATTCATACACCAAACATGCTTGATCCCTTACTAAGTGCGAGCTCTTTATGTGGAATACTCCCTTTATCCCGTGAGTGAAGAAACTCAAGATTTAAAATGCTTAACTCTTTGTTTAGGGGCGATCGGAAAGGCAGGTAAGATGAACAAACCAATCCATCCAGAGCACAGCCCTTCAACACTTCAGCATGCCCTTACTTAAAGGTATTTATTTCTCAGTCTCCCCTTAAGAATAGCTTGCTGTAGACTATGCCCTGTTCCACCTTCTGAGCCATGCCCAGGACAGCAGTCCCTACTGCATGCTGGGAGAATGCCATTACCTAGCTACTCTCGGCCAGCGTAGCTTGTCATCTGATTGCAATCTACTGTAAGGCAATCTGAAACCATCACTTCTTACTCCCTGTAAACACCGTCTCAAGTTCTTTCTGAAGAAGCTGCACTTGGCCTAAAACATTGTTGATTGAGAAAAAAACTGAAATTATCCAAGTGCTCGGACTCCCCTTTGCACAACCATGACATACACCACTCAGTGCGGGTTCCTCCCGCTGGCGGCAGGAAACGTGAGTGCCTCTCTTACTATACCCACGTATCTTTCCCCCCTTATGCCTTCCTTTATTTATTACAGTTTTACTGAGGTGCGATTTGAATTCCATAAAATTCAAAGGCAGATCTCTCTAGGGGTAATGAAATATTCTGAACCTGATGTTGTAGCAGTTGCACAAATCTCAACATTTGCTGAAAATCACTGAATGACACACTTAAAACCAATTATGTGAGTCACCAAGGATTCTGAGCATGGGTTGCTTCCAAAAAGGGCCCCAGAAAGAAGATGGGTCTTCTATAGCTTCTCTTTGCTGCGATGTCAGTTAGGGTCCAGATGTTTCCTTCAAACACTTATCATCTCTGTGCAGCTCCCACAGAACTGCTGCGATTCTAAATTGAATAAGTCAGCTTCTGCTTGTAGAAATGTACAATGAAATTATTTAGAAAGGCAATTTTTTAAAAGCGGTCAACTGTTGAGAGCAATGTCATTTAAAAATACGTACACAGATAAAGTCTTGTATCTGAGTGAACTCACGTCAAGGGCGTGCCCTCTTCCATGACTACATGAGTCCTGCACAGTGCTGGCCACTCAGAGAGCAGGCATTGCGTCCGGACCTCCAGCTCCAAGCACTGCGCCCCCTGGACTGCAAGTTTAAAGCTGCCTCTCTAAGGAGGAGCCAGGGCACAATGTGAGCCAAAATAACAGCACAAAGAGAACACTAAGCACCCGAAAGAGAAGATGGAAAGATGGGGTGCTTGTAGGAGGGGCAACAGGGCTGGAACAGAAGATAGTCTGTAGAGGATGAAATAAGGTCATCGGGCTGTGGGTTAGGAAACGTAAAAAAGAATCTAAAACAACAAATCCACAGAGCTTATCCCAAAGCCTCTATTAATCACTGTTTTATATCACCCATTTGCCACCTTGATTTCTCTTCTGCAGCAGGGCTCGCTGCACAGACAAAACAATGCATCTCATAAAACCTTGAGTCTGTACATCACCAATTTATTCCAATTCCACTCGGGCTGATTTATTTCACATTTACAAGATCCTTGTGGATGATAAATATCACAGGCTCATATTACTACAGCAACCAAAAATAAAAATGTGAGGAACATTTCGGCTTCTCTCATTTAAAAAGAACACCTAATGGAAAACATGAACAACCTAGCAAGGTTTTTGTCATGCACAACAGGGCACTTCCACATATTCCATGCTTTAGAACAATTTCCATCCAGAAACCTTAATGCGGTCATCCATCCCACGCTGTCTGCCATCAAGAATTGTACTGTATATGACTGCAGAACCAAGAAGAGACCACCCCCCTATGGTTTGATAATATATTTGTTTCCAAGCTTTTTATGTAAAAACCATTCTCCCCCTAAAAATATACCTACAATTTGTTTAGATCCTGGGTCAAAAAGTTAAAGCATTCAGAATAATGAATGTAATTTGACATATATCAAACTGGTATCATGTAACAACTATTTTATGATCATTTCCAACCTATGGTCCCAAGTGAGTCACTTAATCCCCTGAAATACTGTTAGGAAAAAAGATAACAAATATTGACCTTTGTAAAATATCCAAACAATGTAGTCAGTGTGACATAAACAAGAAAAAACAGCAAATGATTAAGACATAAAATATACTTCTTTGAAAAGTGACAAGAAAAATAAAACAGAGAAAAGCAGGGAATGGGCCAGAATATCAAATAGAGAGAAGAAAGAAGAAAGAGGAAAATCAAAACAGAGAGACCATTTCCTTCTGCACTCGGGAATGAGAGTTACTGTCCTGGAGCGGAGAGGGAGAGGTACCCATTAACAGAGCTTACACTAGACTCTAGTGACTAGAGGCTGTGACTGACAAAGATATACGTGACGCATTCTTTGCCTTCAAGTACCTGGCTTCTCCTAAGCAAGTGCCACCTGCACCCCTCCCTGATCCTACAAGGAGGGATGCGCTCCTCCCTCTGGGTCCCACATCACTTTATCTGCACCCTATTAAGACCCTTGCTTTTTTTCTAGCTTGTGTCCCCATACAATACACGCGCACACACAAACACATATATAACATATACCCACATTTATTGTAAATAGTGAAAACTGCCTCGCTGGGCTAGCTCAGGTGATTAAGCCTTATCCCATGCACCGGGAGATGGCAGTTCAATGCCCAGTCAGGGCACACATGCCTGGGCTGCAAGTTCCATCCCCAGTCAGAGCATGTACAAAAGGCAACCGGTCCATGTTTCTCTCACAGCGATGTTTCTCTCTCTTTCCCTTTCTCTCTCTAAGCATAACCTTAGATGAGAATTTAAAAAAAAAAAAAAAAAAAAAAAAAAGAAGAAGAAGAATCAGAATGGACAATTTCTCTTTAAAACTGTGCCACGACTTCACGTCCACCTGATAATCCACCCAATGTGAGAACAAGGGCTTACGTACCTGTGACCAGGATGGTAAACCGCAGTGTTGACTCCACGGGGATAATGGCCGCTGAAACTGAAACAGTGGCTCTCCTGATAGCTCTGATTTGTCCCAACACTAATTGAAAGAGGAAGAAAAGAAACACATGCCGTTAAACCACAGTGAGATGCCACTGGGTGCTCACTGCAATTAAATCTAAACGGCAGGTAACACCAAATCCTGCCGAGTATACAAAACAACCAGACGCTCAGACATTACAGTGGGAATGGGAATGATATGAAAACTTTAGACAAAGGTCTGGTGGTTTCTTATAAAGATAAACTACATCGACTCTATAACTCAGCAATTCCACTCAGAGACAGTGAACCAATGGGAATGAACATGTGCATCCATTAAGGCTTGGACAAGAATGGCCATTGTTTTATTTGCAATGTCCAAACCTGGAAACTCAGAAGTCCACCAACAGAGGAATAGATAAGCTGTGGACTGAATGCTAACGACCATCCCTCTCCCCACCCCGTCCCGCTTTCCAACGTCTAAACAGAAGTTGCTCCAGGAGAGCATGGGGACAGAGATTTGCTGGAAAGGGATATGAGGGACGTTCTGGAATGATGGCAATGATCTGCATCTCAACAGGAGTTTGAACTACACAAGTGCATGCATTGGCCATAACTCACTGGCCGATACACCTAAGATCTGTGCATTTTGTTGTATGCAAATTTTATCTCAAAAGAAAGAAAACTATAAGAAAATATTGAAGTTTAATTAATGACAGGCACACTAACGTATTTAAGTAGTGACTCTGAAATTCATTAAAAACTAGGACTGATGAATGGCTGGTAGGAATGTGACCCAGCAAGTACAGTAAAAATGCTAGCAGAATTTAAGTTGAGGTACTTGAGTTTTCACTATACAATTCTTTCAAACTTCCTATTATATTTGCAATTTTCCATAATAAAATGCTGAAAGAAAAAGAAAAAAAGAAAGAAACAACAAAAGCTGACACTAAGCCAGAGAGATAAACACTATTTTGTCAAATAGGTCTTCCCAAACGAAGTATTTTACTTTCACCTTACAAGGTAACTTCTAAGTTCCCCTCGGAAATTGATGACTAAGAGTTCTGCAGACCACTGCGCACTGGCTTTGTATTCCAGAAAGATCAACCCAGCAACGGCATAGCTCAAATCACCTGTTAGACTTGATGCCTGCAGAAGAGGGGGAAGTTATTAAAAAGATAGAAGTTAACATCTGTGTAAGTGGAAGATAGCCGAGACATTGGCCTTACCAGGTGACTCTACATAACACAGCCCCAGAATTGATGTGCCAGTCAGAGTGCCTACAGTAGACACCAAGTCTAGACCAGCCTCCCAGCTACAGCTGGGACCACAGCTGCCTCCTTGGATGAAATGTTCACCTAGGTAAGTGAGCCTATGTTCACCGGACATCCATAGCCACACACACACACACACACACACACACACCCTATTCGGCCTCAAAGGATTCTAAGATACAGAACTCAGATAGAAGACTTCAGCTGTTGATTTCTACTTCCAGCAGTAACCAAAGCTTAAAAAAAAAAAAAAAAGTCTCCGATTACTTTCCATCTCCCTTTAGGGAAAGGACATTTAAAAGTATTCACTGCCAACTTCTCCCCTCACTGGAAGCTTATAACAGCCTTTGGTAACTCCACTCCGTACTTACTTCCACGTGTCAGTATTCAATGCATCCGGATACTGCGTTACAAAGCACAAAGAATAAACTATTTCCTGTGTGCATATCTATCTAGATTCTGCACATCTCACGTTCACCTTCTGCTCTTCAGATTTATACAATAGTTCCGCTTCCACGCTCTCCGCTTGCATTCATTCACTCGAGTGCTCACACGCGGGAGACAGGGGGGCCCGTTACCGGCCGCAGGCGCACGCACCGGGGCGATCACGAAGAGCTCGCTGCCCACGAGGTCGAACACGCGCACGGTGCCGGTGCTCTCCGCGTAGGCCAGCAGCGTGCAGTCGTAGCTCCAGGCCACACGCCGCCACTGGGGCTTCGGGTCCTTTGGAACTAGAACGAAGAGGAGAGAGTGCTTCGGCCAATACATTATAAAGGCCGCTAACACAGGTACCGCAACGGAAGCCACGTGTCCAATCACATAACATCACCTCCGAAGGATCTCTCCTGCTTCCGGTCAACGGATGGGAACCGCTCCCTGAACCCACTTCCGGTGAGAGTGGGAGGCCTGACCATGGCCAGCTCTGCCCACGGCCACCAGCGCTCTGTGAGTGCTGCGCATGCCCTGGTCTGGTACGGGCTCGGAATAATATACCTCCAATAGTTATGGAATTAAGAGATTAAAAGCGTAGAGAAAGTAATTCCAACCCAATGACTCCCATGTAGGGAGTAAGCTGACTCCAGGGTCCTCTGGTCTGTGATCGGAGCTCGGGTGCTAAAGGATCGCGTTAATCCAGTGCCCATGTGCCCAAACTCAAACTGGAAATGGCCGAGGACTGAATAATAGGGAGCTCTGGGTTCCACCCTCAGGACAGCCACGAAACGGCCTGATGTGATCATGGGGAGCAGTTTCCTTTTGCAAAGTGAAGGGTTCAATGAACAATCTCTCACCTATATTCTTCAACGTTTTTAAAAAAAAAAAAAATTTAATAATAGTTGACAGGACAGTCAATGTGGCTCAGAGGTTGAATGTCAACCTGTGGAGGAGATCAAGGTTCGATTCCCAGACAGGGAACATGCCAGGGTTTCGGGCTCAATCCCAGTTGGGAAAATGCAGGAGGCAGATTATAAACAAATTTAAGCCAATATATTCTATAATTTAGAAGAAATACCCATGAAAAACTAGAACAAAAGAACATAGAAATTTTTTTAAAGTTTTATATATTTTTTAAATGTTTAATTAGGAATTAAAAACATACTCATACACACGCCAAAAAACTTCAAATTTCACTGGTGAACTTTATCAAACATTTAAGAAAAATAATAATTCCAAGTCTACGCAAACCTCTGCTAAAGTAGAAAAGGAAAGAACACTGCCAACTTATATTTTGAGACCAGCAAGAATACTCCAATACCAAACCGGAATGACATTTAAGAAAAATGAAATCAACACACCGATGTCCCAGGAATGTACGTGCCATCATCTGCGACCTGTGTTCTGCACAGCGATCTGCACCAAAGCCCATGATGGCTCTTTCCACCTGGCATGTACATGAGAGTCAAGTACAGCCCTGGGCAGCCGACTGCTCAGAGATCACATTTATAGGCACTTGTTGAATGACTTGGGACTTAGATGTCCTAACATCTAAGGTGTTATTCATTTTAAAAAAATGCTTTGGAAAGTTCTTAAATTTCAACCTAAAAGGCTTAACAATCTATCTTTATGTGAAGAAAGCGGATTATAAAAGATTTTATTTTCACAGATCACATCGATAGTAATGGGTATTTAGCAGAAAAATGTCTTAAAGAATAGGTCATAAAATGTTAATACTACTGATCTCTGGATGGTGCGTTTATTTTTATTTTCTACTCTTTGCTCATACTTAGTTTCTAAAGTTTTTTTCTGAGAATGTGTATTATTTTTTCAATACAGGGGATTGTTTTTCTCCAACAAAATACAAAAAGGGGCAAACAGTTATCACATAACCAGAGGCTCCTGAATTACAGTCCCATAACAAAATGTTTCGTGCCAAAATCTGGGTGCTTCAAGTACTAATCCATGCTTCGCAACCCTATTCAGGCCAAGACACACACGGAAAATGCTGTATGCGTGGCACTGCAGGGTAAACTGATGGGCCTGCTGGAAACCAGCTCAGGCTGTCACAGGGCCCTGGGCCAGTGTAGGGCGGATGGGACCCCGCACACCTGGAGTAAGCGGGCTGCGGCTTGGCACGGGGAAGCCCTGGCCTGTGGGATCTCAGCACCAGACGCTGCAGAGAACCTCTTGATGAACACAGAGCGGCTTCAGAATGGCCTGTTCTGGTTGCAGGCGCTCTTCCAGAGAGGGAAAGACCGAATTCCTCTTTACGGCCTGGCAAACAGGACCCAAACAAGCTGCAATGCACATTTAAAACATTCTCCAATGGCCTACCTCTTATAAAACAATAACTGAAAAATGCCAAAGTGGAACCTAGCGGCTCCCTATTTCGGTCTGCAGACTCCGAAACATGTAGTTTCAGAAAGGCATTAAGAACAACCGGCTGCGTTTCTCCGGGCATCGGCATGAAACATCATTTGGCATATGAGAGTCATTCCATAAAGATGAGCCAGATAATAAGCAAATGATCGTTACCTCACATTATATGAAATGGAAAGAAGCCATTAATGCAGCATTACGGCCATAAATTCACACATTCAGGAGCCAACAAAATAAAACATTAGCTCTCAGAGCATCGTTATCCCATCCAGGCTGCCACATTAACGGTACACACTAACACTCTAACAAGTACGACCATTTGGGTGGAAGACTGAAGGGTGAAGCTCCCCATTTCCATGTTAACGTGTGTGTTTCTCAGTTCACTTCCTGGTCAAGGGCAGGTGTCTAACACCGAAGTCCACCGGGACCTGGATGTCTGAGCCTGGGCATCCCCAGAGCTGCCCAGACGCCCACGGGCGGCTCTCCAAGCCCTCACTCAGCACAAGGGCAGCCCCGGGGGAAAGGCAACTGAATATCATCCTCAAGTTATGCTTCTGGAAGCGTGTTGGTCCTTATCCATGATGTAAGCCAGGTCTGGCCTATTGTAATAGAAAGCAAATTCAGAAAATGCTTGAGCCCCAAGCTTTAGAAATCCGCTACTTCCTTCTATCATTCTCAAAGGATACCGTGAAAACAGGACTCCTTATCTGTCCTTATTATTCCATTCACGGTATGTACATACATTTGTGTACGTTAGGAATAAAACCCATGTCGTGACAACTACCCATAAATTTATATATGTTTAACATAAACATATTATACATGAATTTCTAAAACTGACTCATAAGAAATAGGCAAATATACTTTATTCAAACATTACTTGACAGGGTCAAAATTTGTATGCCAAAAGTTCTGTGCCTACTAGGAGTCAGACACCATGCTAGGCACTAGGAATAAAGAAATTATTTCAAATTTAAACTTAAAAAACATTGAGTGAGACAGGAGCTCTGCCTTTATAATTGAGTGGTGAATCAGACAAGCAATAACAATTAGAACAAGAAAGTACATTAGGATACAGTGAGGAAGGCTTGCAGAGGAATGAATGCTGGAACTACAATATGTGTGACTAAGTGTAAAGGTGGGAGCTTCTAGGCAAAAGGAACTGTCGGTATGAAGGCGTGAAAAGGATGATGGAACCCTGACCGGTTTGCTCAGTGGTTAGAGCATCAGCCCAAGGTTCAATACTGGTCAAGGGCCCGTACCTCAGTCTCCGGCCCGGTCAGGCGCATGAAGGAGACAACCAATAGACGTGTCTCTCTCACATCCATGCTTCTCTCTCTCTGTCTCTCCCTCTCCCTCCCACTCTTTCTAAAAAAATCAATGGAAAAATATCCTCGGGTGAGGATTACCAAATCAAAACAAAAAAGCACGACGGGGTTGGAAAACTGCAGACATGTGGCAGGGAATCCACAGGACAGACAGACAGACTATGAAAGGTGTCATGTCCTGAATTAGAAACTCTAGCCTGCATTCCACAGCCAATGGCAAATGACGGACAGGTTTTTGGCGGAGTGACAACAGCAGCGGCAGTAATAGCTTAATGTCCCCCACGTACTTATAGAGGGAAAGACGTGCTAAGAGCTTTATTTATGTTTTGTATGCTTAGAGCTTAATTCATTTACATTAGCTCACATAACTTTCCCACAACCCAATCTATAAAATCACACCCACGTTACAGGTAATGGAGACGCAGAAAGGTAACGGAACTTGTCCAAGGTCACCTATCTGGAGGCCAGGGGAGCCCGAACTGAAGGGTACCATGGTAATTCTCGTTTATGAGCGACCCATTTGGCAAGCTGGGCAGAGCTGGGTTAGGGAAGAGCTTCTGGAAGAAAGCCGCCAGGAGAGTCACGAGAAAGCAAGTGGAAATGTTAAAAGCCAGAACTGGGGCTGAGGGCTGAGCGCAGGGGCGGGAGCAACAGCCCTCTGACCGGGCTCCCAGGCCGGTGGAGTCCCGGGATGCTCCTCCCTGTGCCACTGGGCACCACCGCAAGGACTGCCCTGTCGCTCTCTGCCCGAGTGGCTGCACCTTCAGTCCTCACCGCAGACATTCCTCACACAGTGCCCAGGACTGCGCCTGGCATGCGGTGGCAAGCTTAATGTTTATTTGTTGAGGAAGGAAGGAAGGAAGGAAGGAAGGAAGGAAGGAAGGAAGGAAGGAAGGAAGGAAGGAAGGAGTCTACATTTCCGGCTTGATACTGGTAAGTGTACCACTGACCATCCAGGGAATTGAGCAGAAGAACAGATAAAAGGGAGGGAGAATAAGTTTTACATTTGCTTTAAGTCATAAAATGTATATCTTGTATGTTAAGAGAACTCCATAGTACAGAATTGTACCCCTGAAGCTTGTACAATTTTATTAACCAATGTCACCCCAATAAATTCAATTTTAAAAAGAAGACAAGTCCGTAAGAACTCTATTACTGCCTTATCCACTGGTACATGGGGATTATTTAGGAATGCTGATTCTCTGACACACTAACAGAAAATCACGTTCATATGGGAACTCAAAACATCTTTTAAAAATTTAATGCTCAATCTTCTCAGTGCATCTGGATGGCTGAGAATGAGACCATGAGAAGACTGGCCCCAGGCCGCCGATGTGCATGTGAGAGAGCGCTTACAGACTGGCATCTCGGGAATCCTCTGTAGTTCACCACTTTGTGCATTTCAAAACAACCGATGCCTCCCTTCTCCAAGCTCGCTTTCACTGTCAAATATTCATTTTATCCTAACGCTGCTTTAAGATAAAATATGTGCCATGTTCTTCCAATTAAATGAGAAAATGCAGCTCCTGCACGCAGTAAGGACACTGCAAAAGTCTGTCATCACAAGGACCAGGATTGTCATCATTACAGTTCCCACAACTACCCTGCTAACCTAGCACAAGGTCACGCAGATGGAACTGCAGGTCCTGGAAATAAGCATAAGTAATGGGTGCACTTATCTACTAACGCCCTCTTCACGGCCTTCCTGATATGCTGCCCAGCCACCTTTTCACACCCTGTCCTGCAAACGAGTAGTGGGGAAGGCAACCCGCCCCCCCCCACCTTCCCCAGTACTCCCACCCTCTATCACTCTTTAGGTTGCTTTCCAAAAGTCACTTTTCCTCAACAATCTCATCTCACACTCCTGGTTAGAGACTCTCACCCAACTCTGTATTTTTCCTTCATCAGATTTGTCAAAGATTACAATCGTGTATTTAAATGTCTGTATGAGGTATGGGACCACGCCTTTGGCTCACAATAATACACCCAGTACCAGGAATGATTCATCCTATATAATAAAATGTTAATATGCAAATAGACCGAACAGCAGAACAACCAAACAACCGAACAATCAGTTGCTATGATGTGCACTGACCACCAGGGGGTGGGTGGAACATGGTGGGTGTCAGCTGTGGTGGGATGACAGAGCAGGTGAGCGGGGGCTCCAGACCAAGGCAGGGTGCGGGTCGCTGTCATCGGGGTGAGCCTCTGGTGCTTACTGAAAATTCTTTGCTCTCACGCACCACTCGTATCTCCTGATGGCGCCAGCCCCACTCACACCTGTTGTGGCACAAGAGCCGTCGCTTTACACCCACTGCCTGCGCCCGAGCCAGAGCCACCGCTTGCACCTGCTGCCAGCGCCTAAGCCAGTGCCAACCATCAGCAGGTGCAAGTGTTGGCTGCCGCCCAGATCACCCCTGAGGGCTTCTCCACCTCCTCCTGCTCCTGAGGGGCAATTAGGGCAACAGCTGCTGCTCGTACCCACTGCTGGCACCAGCCCCAAGGGCTCCACGCCATAAGCAGGCACTATGAGCATGTGGGAGAAGCAGGGGTGGGAGAGGGGCTGCCATAAGACAAGGGACCAGGGGCAGCATAGGGAGGAGCCGGGCGGGGACGCCGAGACCTGCCCCTGTGCTCAGGCAGCCTTCCAGCCCACAGTTCCTTTCAAGGTGCATGAATTCGTGTACTAGGCCCTGAGTATTACATAAAACACACTCAGTAAATTCTTGCTAACTATAACAAAAAATGATCAAATCCCAAAGTTTTTTTTACTAGTCTGTAGCTGACTAACTTTTAAAATATATTTTTATTGCTTTCAGAGAGGAAGGGAAGGGGAGAGAGAGTTAAGAAACATCAATGAGAGAATCATTGATTGGCTGCCTCCTGCATGCCCAATAGGGATCAAGCCCATAACCTGGGCATGTCCCCTCATCCGGAATCAAACTGTGACTTCCTGGTTTATAGGTCAACACTCAACCACTGAGCCACACTGGTCAGGCTGTATCTGACCAACTCTTGGTTTATAACAAAATATTTATTTCTTCACTGAATTCAGAATAAAAGACTACATCACAAAACTAGCTTAGACTTTTTAAAAAGTCTCAACTTCTAATTTCTCCCAAATGCACATCCTAAAGCAAAATTAAGGCAGTAAGAGAAATCAGTTAAGATTTTCAAAAATTATTTTAGTAAGCAGTCTTAATAATCTTTGTTAATAAATATTTATTTAATCTCTAGTCTAACTTTTAAGAGATACTATAAACTACCACAGACTTGAAATTTTCAATTTTTACGTATTTTGGAAACTCTTACCTTGACATTTCCCAATAATAGATGTAAAATCATCTTTGGCAGACCTGCAACATATGCACAAAATGAAGACAATAATTTTACATAACAACACTATTGTGTGCTACCATACACCACCACAAACACTACAGACTGGACAACTTCCCCACACAACACTAAATCGTTCCTGCTCTTACAGAGAAGATTCTGTGCCTCAAGTTAGACCCTTTCGTTAGGGATACTACTTTCGTCCAACATTTCTTTTTCATCAGAAATGGAGTTATAACGGAGTACACGAATGAAATAACATAAGCACAAGTGAGTATAAACATAAACACCACCAAAGTGTCCTTAGATAGATGACTGGATATGAAGACATGGCACATGTATACAGTGGACTACTACTGAGCCATAGGAAAGATGAGATATTGCATTTTGGAACAATGTGGATGGACCTTGAGAATATCGTTCTAAGCCAAATAAGTCAAAAAAAAAAAAAATCAAAAACCATATGATGTCACTATGTGTGGGTTATAAAACTGAAAGCGACAAATGAACAAGGAAACAAATCTCACAGACACAGATACCAGTATGCTAGTTGCCAGAGGGAAGGGCGTGAGGGGTGTTAAGGGTAAAGGGTGTCCAATGTGTGGTGACAGAAGATGATTTGACCTTGACTGGTGGCCACACAAAGCAATATACAGATGACATTTCATAGAATTGCACGCTTGAAACCTACAAATTTTTATTAACCAATGTTACCCCAATAAAGTTAATTTTTGAAAAAAGAAGTCACACTATCAGTCGCACAATTTCCAAGAGAGGCATCTCTTTTTTTTTTCTTTTCTTTTTTTTAATATATTTTATTGATTTTTTACACAGAGGAAGGTAGAGGCATAGAGAGCTAGAAACATCGATGAGAGAGAAACATCGATCAGCTGCCTCCTTCACACCCACTACTGGGGATGTGCCTGCAACCAAGGTAAATGCCCTTGACCGGAATCAAACCTGGGACCTTTCAGTCCGCAGGCCGATGCTCTACCACTGACCCACACCGGTTTCGGCCCAAGAGAGGCATTTCACATTCCTGCAAACGGAAGAGGAAATGCTAGCCCATCCTACACATACGTAAATCCAAGCGCTGTGCCCACATGGTGCTTACTGATGCCGTGAAAGAAAGGAACCTGCCTGTCACAGCCATGCATGTTAAGTAATGTGGTTTTTAAAGGGCTGTCATTACTGGCCACAGCCAGGTAGCTCAGTTGGCTATAGCATCATCCCAATACACCAAGGCTGTGGGTTCAATCTCCAGTTAGGACACACATGAGAAGCAACCAATGAATGTATCAATAAGTGCAACAACATTTTCTTCTCTCTCTCTCTCTCTCTCTCTCTCTCTCTCTGTCTCTCTCTTTGTTTCTCTCCCCCCTCCCCCCACTCCCTTCCTCTCTCTCTGTAAAATTAAAAAATTTAAAGGGCTGTCAAACACCATCTTGCTAATTACATGATGAAGGATACTTTCCTAGAGGGGCGTGTTCATCTTTCCACTCCCCCAGATCACTCTGCTGTCTTTTGAGGACGTTGCTTGCTCAGTAGACGATGGGCCTTTTCCAGAACTCTGGAATCCACTCTGGTTGGACTGTGTGCTGGGAAGTCAGCTAAGCACACGCTCAGGAAGGTGTCAAAAAGCAGGGGCTGCTTTGCTCTGTATGCAGATGGACTGTGGGTCCAAGACATACTGCTTGAGACCTGTTCTCTCGAGACATTCGGTGGCATTACCTACGCACCTAGAAGGCTTCTAAGCTGGGCTTTCTGTGCGTTTTGTTTTTAATTAAAGTATCAGTTACGAAAGTGTTAAAACAATAGCAACTAACTCAGGAAAACCAGTTCATTCTTCGGGACATTAGGAACAGCAGGCAAAACATGTGGCACCTCTAAAATTGGGGACTACCCCTCTCTCCAGACAAGTCCTAAGTCCTAGTTCTCAATAAAGAAGCAGTGAGGCAGAAATGTGTGTTGATGGTAAAGTCCCTTTCAATGTGGCCCCTTTAAAACTCTTAGTTCCCATCGTCAAGCAAATTGCTTCTCAAAGAACATTTTTAATATGAATATTAACAATTACCTGATCTCCACACACTGATCTTGAACAGCAGCCAAAAGCTTTCCATTGCTTTCACAGGGGAGAAAGAAGAAGAAAATCTGTATGCACATTTATAACAGTCTTCCACACACACGGAGGGATTTTAAGACATTAAAATCATTTTTAAGTGTTTTCATCTTTACACCTTGAAATTAGATGACATTTAGTACAAAAGCAGGCAAAATGATCCAAATATAAGTTTAATTAACACATTTACACAAGGGGAATTTATATACAATAAATGTCAAGACTATTAAGCCATAAACACTCCAAAATTAATGCCATAATAAAATTTAAGTGCTTACCCAGGTAGGGAAACATATGAATTTTATACATCCTTACCTTGCAAGGACCAAATGCCAGTTTATCTGTTTATTAACCAAGCGAACCAGTCCATCGGGGAGCAAAAAGGGTGCAGGGCTAGAACCACAACACAATAGTGAGCTTAAACTCTAATCGTGAAACACACACACACACACCCCACAAAGGAAAAGCAGAAAACACTGGAGCTAGCCCTAGAGTGGAGCCAAAGTTCTCTTTCCTAGAACTGTATTATCTGTAATATCTCTGCGGCTTATAAGATTAGACGTTCTCTAACAAGGAAAAAGCAATTCGTGGTAAAGAATTCCATAAAACTATTCCTACATACATATCTAAAAGCTGAATTAAATCCTTTGTCAGGATAATCTTTTGTTTTGTTTTGTTTTGTTTTGTTTTGTTCCTTTCAGGGCTCAAAATTAGCACTGTGCCTGAAAACACACGTAACACTTCAAAGAATTCAGAAGTACCAAGAACTGAAACCGAAAGAACCTTCTCTGATGCACCAGAGGAGATACGACAATAAGGACAACAAGGTTGTTTAAAAGCTTTGTGAGCTGCAGATCCCTCATGTGGACATTCCAGATAAGGCGGGGAGCCTTCATCGTTCAGGATAAGGCTCAGAACGCTCTTCAGTGAAAGCCCAGTTGTCGGGGAAACTGTCTTAATAATGACCAAGGGAACAAAATCACCCTGAGTCTGTAAGACACCCCGCCAGAGTATGTCAAGTATACGAAATGTTTATTTTATAAACTGGGTTCACCTGATTATCAGCAACTATGTCACAATTCAGTTCTGAAAATGTAAATCATAAATAGGACAATACCATTTGTATTCGATGTTTATACCGTTTCTCGGTGGAATTAATGACTTACCTGTACCAGATGTACTGGCGTAAAAATAATAAGCGATCTGTAACAAAAAAAAAAAAAAAAAAAAAAAATTATAGTAAAGCCAAATATTTATTGATAAAATCCAAAATATACCGTAGAATGAGTCATTATAAAACGCAGAATACAACTCTTAAAATAAGAGAATAAATAAAATCTAAAACACACTAAGTCTTTTACAAGATGGTATGTTTATATTAAGTTCCAAGCTGGCATATTCAAACTTTGCAGTATTTCCTAACAGTACAACAAGTAAAAGTGATTTGAGATGCTAAATTTTGCCAACCAGGCTTTAATAAAACCATGGAATAAAAATCATAGTAACTGCCCTTTAAAACCTAAGTATTTTTATTAAAAAATTACGATACCATTTTATACTTTATAGCAAAAATTTTAATAATAATATCTAAAAATGGGGAAGTCCATGAAAACCAATCTCTAACACAACATTGACAAATAATGTTTTTATAGTACCTCATTTAAAACATATCTGTGCATGTGAACATATGTGTACGCAGTTAAGTGTATATCACTGGGAGAAGGTCTGAAGGATAACAGATTACCTGTGAGTAGCAAAATGAAGAGTAATTTACTTACTCTAGTTTGTGGTCACCTATATTCTCTAAGTTTTCTACAACAAATGTTATGACTTGTATATATTTTCTAAACTTCCTGAACTTCAAAGCATTTGTGAGAACGAAAATTGCCTATGCTAGAGATTCTTGTATCAGAAGATAAAGCTATTTTCTCTTTCTTGGAAAGTAAAATGACAGTTCATTTCAAATACTCAAGGCCTTGGGAACTGAATCTCCACTTTAGGAGTGGCTCACACTCACCCAGGTAAGAAGGACCGGCTTTGGGACCAGAAAGGCACACAGTCAAGTTCCAAAGGAATGGCCCTGGGCAAGCTTCCTCGCCTGCCACACACACTCGGAGCAGCACCCGCGTGCTGGCCTGGGAAAGCCTGTGTCAGCGCCCACAAAGCCCTCCCAGCACTGCTCCCTGCGGGAGTGCAATCCTGGGAGCATGGCATACAGCCCGCCAGCAGGTAAAGACTGCCCTGGTTCAGTGGTCGGCAAGCTCATCAGTCCACAGAGACAAACATCAACAGCACAGCGATTGACATTTCTTTGGAGAGCCACATTTTTTAAACTTAAACTTCTTCTAACGCCACTTCTTCAACATAGACTGGCCCAGGCCGTGGTATTTTGTGGAAGAGCCACACTCAAGGGGCCAAAGAGCCGCATGTGGCTCGCGAGCTGCAGTTTGCCAACCCACTGCCCTGGTTCATCTATGGTGTAATTTGAATAACCCTGGCCCCGTGTATGTGGAACATCATGTATGCCACTTACAACAGCCTGCCACCGTCTTCTCACCTCCAATGTCCACACTCTCCGAGGCTCACACTCGGCTTGATTTTCTTCGTTTCTTCTAGAACACATCCATAATGGCTAACTCAAGCCATACCTTAGCTCTACACTGCTTTGAAAGTGTGTGTATATACTCACATATACATAAAGACATATGTGTGTGTATGTATACATATCATATATCATGAAAATATATGCATCTATAAAGTTAAACTCAGGTACTATGTGTGCTCATCACTTTTATCAGGTTCTCCATTAAAAAACACACTTTAAAATTCCTAAACTTGCCGGGACCGGTTTGACTCAGTGGATAGAGCATTGGCCTGCGGACTGAAAGGTCCCAGGTTCGATTCCGGGCAAGGGCATGTACCGTGGTTGCGGGCACATCCCCAGTAGGGGGTGTGCAAGAGGCAGCTGATCAATAACTCTCTCTCATCGATGTTTCTAACTCTCTATCCCTCTCTCTTTCTCTCTATAAAAAATCAATAAAAATATATTTAAATAAAATTCCTAAACTTTCCAAAACAGCACAGGTCTGGATGAAATGGGGGTTAAATGACCTACTAACTCCATACTGATATGTATAGAAACGCATGCAGAAAAAATAAATAGGCAGTACCTACCTCGAACTGCTTTTGTGATGACGAAGGATGCACCGTGTTTTCGGTTGCCTCTAGGCTGCAGATGGAAACAAAACAAAAACAAAAGGCTTATATTTGAGAATTTTCCAGTCATCCGTACTCATTGTGTCAGGTTCTATTTCTCTGTGGCTACTCAGAGGACTGGGTACAAATTACCAGCATTTAACAACTACTCAGACACAGGCAGAAGCAGGCCTGGGGAGGGTGGGCGTACAAGTGAGCATAATGCAGTCACAGATGAATTTTGTGAGGATCAGGAAGGATTCAGTCTGGAAACCACTTCATATCAAACACCAGTCCAAAGGCGGGAGCAGTCCAGGGCAGAGACCAGCCGGGGGCGAGAGAGGCCCCACACAAGTTTTGCTTGCAGGAAAAGGGGTTATTTAGGTGAATAAATTCATGTCTGAGACAAATGCATTGAATGTCTTATATCCACAGAGAAAACGCTAGGAAGGCACACACTGATATATAATTGCTACATTAAATCGTTAAGTATATTTCACACAGGCTGTGTGGACTAAACGATTCTAGGCACTACACATACTGCGTGCCATGAGGTCTCAATGTAAGTTGATGCTGTGCTTATTTTTTAAAAAACTCAATGTATAACGTTATGTATTCTGAATCATTATTGTAATCAGCCAGTGAGTGCTAAGCGGCAGAAACTTATCCTTATCCAACCAATATAGCAGCAGCTGCCGCTGCTTCCTGGCATAACCTATAAAACAGTCACACCGATAAGGACAAAGAGAAACTAAATAAATACCTGGAAAACAGTAATATAGACAGGCCTCTGCCGGCCTACAAAAATACATTATTCACCACGAGCAGAAACTGCAATGGGAAGGTTAAGGAGAAACGGCAAACTTCACAGGAGAAGGAGTCGTCTCTCCAGTCTAGAAACACTTTGGAGAGATTTTGTAAAAGAGAATCCACAGGGACTGGACTCCCTGATCTTGGGTAAAAGTCCTTTTCCACCTTGCGGCACCCTCTGAGTCTGAACCGGTGCTGGCACAGGTGCGGCTCCCAATCAATCAGTATCAGCCTGATGGACGTGGATTCTGCTTCCCACTCTTCACCCTGCGCGGGGAGGTCCTCTGTAGGGAACTGGGAACCCCAGGTCCATGTCAGGCTACCAAGCCCTGCGACCCCTTCCTGAGCAGAGGGCCCAGCCCAGGTCAGCGGCGCCCTACTGGTCCCACTTGAGGCTGTGACAGCGCTCATGGCTCGGGAGGGTGACAGATGTTGACCAGGTTGTCTCCCCTCTGCACTGAAGCACCCGGAAAGCGTTCCCCCGGGCGCCCAGCACCTGGCGCAGCACCTGGGACCCGGACCGAGCACGCCTGCAAGAGCAGGTGCAATGGGCTCCGAGCAGGAGTGCAGGCTGATGCCCGCTCCGTGCAGCCGCCGGGAGCTCCCAGGACTCCGGGTCCCGCTGCAGAGGAGGCCCGCCCGGGAGGGCAGGACACGCAGGCCGGGCGAGAGGGGCCCCGGAGCCCGATGCTGCAGCCCCTTCCCAGCACCGGCCGGGACGGAACTGGAGCCCCCGGGACAGAACCAGAGCCCGCGGGGCCGCCCGGGACAGAACCGGAGCCCCCGGGACAGAACCGGAGCCCGCGGGGCAGAACCGGAGCCCGCGGGGCCGCCCGGGACGGAACCGGAGCCCCCAGAACCGGAGCCGCGGGGCCGCCCGGGACGGAACCGGAGCCCCCAGAACCGGAGCCCGCGGGGCCGCCCGGGACGGAACCGGAGCCCCCAGAACCGGAGCCGCGGGGCCGCCCGGCCACACCGAGCCCGGGAGGAATCCCAGGAGCCGGGCTCCGGGGCCCAGACCCCCGCCCGCCCCGCGCGCTGTTGCTAGGCAACGGGACGCGGCCGGGCCAGCCCCCCGCCCGCGGCGCCGCCGCCCTACGTGGCCCTTCCTACGTGGCTCCGCCGGCGCCGGCGCGACCAGCCGGCCCAGCGCCGGGGGGGCCCGGCTCACCTGCACTTCTGTCTCCGGGGGCCACTCGGTGTTGACCAGCAAGTCATAGAGAATGGTCTCCTCCTCGCCCTCCGCGGCGCCTGCGGGGACAGCCGGCGCGAACTCGGAGGCCGCCATGTTGCCCGGGCCCGGCCGCGGAGGGAGCCACGCTACGGCCTCCCGCGAGGGACAAGCTTCCGCGGCCGCGACCGCTCTTCCTGGCAAGGGGAAGGGGCGGAGTTTGCTGGACTGACAAGGAAACGTTAGGTTAACCCAGGTGTGTGTAGGAGCTACAAGGACTGCTGCTTGTCTGGGATATGACTGAGGTTCTCTGAGCTACTTGCATATCAGTCTGCGTGAGATCAGCCAAGTCTGAACCTCTCTTCCCCAGTCAGCTTCTGTCAAATGAAAACGGTCAAAAGGGTCCCCCTGAGATGCTAGCATTCCCCTATGGGTTTGTTGCCTAATACATGGAAAGATTGCAAGTGGTGTTTTGTCTGTTTTGTTTAATAAGCCCCCAGAAGTTAGGCGACGCCACAGACTAAGCCAATAAACAGGTGTCAAAGGAATGATGATGCTACAGAAGCTGGGAAAAGGCGGTGAGGGCCAGCAGGGTCTGTGCTTGTTTTTTGCAGAGGACAAAAAAAGTTGGAGGATGACAAGTGTCAGGGGAAAGAATACTGAAGGCGAGGGGAACCGGGGGAGTTCAGGGAAGGTGGTTGCAAATTTAAAAAACGGTCACTCTCCGGAGACAGCACAGAGCCTACTGGCTCAGGGATCAGTTCCACAAGACTGTCCACCCCCCAACGGTACCCACCTCCCAACACACACACCTCAGCTGCCAGATGCAAACCCAGGTTATTACCTGTGCTTCTGGCAAATCGACTGTAGACCAGAGATTTCAAAGACTTCCTTCGTGGGTTCCCGTAATTTGCTAGAGCAGCTCACAGAGCCTCTTTTAATAAAGGAGCTGACGAACAGCTAGGTACGTAGGGTCCCTGAGGATAACCTCAGGGTTTATAACAGTGCCTGGAACAGAGGCAGGACAAAATATACATTATTTGCTGAATAAATGAAAAACTGCCCACAAAACCTATCTGGCACGTTGTATCCCGAAGTACTTCTCCCAACAGCTGTCTTTTCATCAAATCCTCAAACACCAGACTTCGCTTCCCCATCCCACTAGGGCCCACAAAGTGCCGGCTCCAGGGAGCACTTCTCGTGTGGCAGGCTGCAGAATGTGAGCAGGGAGGGGCGCCCTGCGCTGGGGAGGTCTGAGGCGTGGCCCCTGGCCTGTGACATGGCCTCAGCTCCATCCCTCCCATTCCTGCACACCGAGTTCCCCATCTCATCCTTTCTCAGACAGAAATGGGGTTGCTTTCTGCTTCGTCCATTCTCTTCACCACTGACCAGCACAGTCACAGCCAGGAGGTGGCTGGCCAACCCCACGAAGGACGCTTCCTTCTTAGCTGGTAAGGGGGCAATCACAGATACATCACCAAGAAGTGTTTCTTCCCTGCCATCACCACATTGTGTCAATTCCTGTGTCCATCCTCACCCTTCCCCGTTTCCTAGCCCGTTTGTACAACAACGGGAACCCTAAGGCCGTGCCAGGCTGACTCCCGGGAGCTTACCTTGTGCAGAAACAAAAAGCAGAGGCAGACACTCACGACCACACCTGGAAAGTGACATGCATTGCACGGGGAGCGATGCCCGGGAGGGCAATTCTTCCACCGGAAGTGCTCTGAGCACATGGGCAGGTCTTGGAGCCTTCCCCACCACTGTTTAAAAACCAGCAGACCCTTGTATACATGCATATAAGTACAACCAATGGACATAAAGCTCTGGGGAGGGAGGGGATGTGTGGGAGGGAGGGAGGGGGAAAAATCAATAAAATATGTAAAAATAAAAATAAAAAATAAATAAATAAATAAAAATAAAATAAAAATAAAAAATAAAACCCAGCAGACCATAGAAGTGTAACCAATGGACACAAAACTCTGGGGAGGGAGGGCATGTATGGGGGGGGGGGGCAATGGTAAGATATGTATAATACACATATAGTACCTTAATAAAAATTAAAATAAAAAATAAGAAAACAGCAGAGTGCCTGGGAGGGGAAGGCAGTGCGGTGACCAGCAAACGGGAAGCAGGTGGTAAGAATATGCCTGCTATGGGAAGAGCTGTGCTGGAGAATGCTGGACGTGGGGCTGGAAAAGAGGAGGCAGAAAAGTGATCAAGGTTCACCAGGCAGGTTCAGACAGGCTGTGTGGCTGAAGTCCAACTGCTAGTTGGTCTTATTACGCTGACTATGCAGATACAGTGAATTGTCCAAACTGAGGGACTTTTGAGAGTGAAAAAGATGATTTTAATAATGACGACATACCCATTTTCCCGAGAAGTAATTTTAAGGAGAAATCATCTGATGGTATTATAAGCCATTGATGAGGGGAAGGAAAAAAACAGAAAAATGTCCCCGTTTTTTTGTTTGTTTTGTTTTTTTCTCTTCTCATAGCATACCAAGTATGCCTCAATGGAACTCAATTTTCTACCTGATTATTTCTAAAACTATAATCATTAAAGATATTTGTGTGTGTTTTCTCCTGACTCAGGCTCATGGTGGCTTGTTTCTTTATGAGGGGTGTGTGTGTGTGTGTGTGCGTGTGAAAGAGAGAGAGAGAGAGAGAGAGAGAGAGAGAGAGAGAGAGAGAGAGAGAGAGGGGGGGGGCCTTTTTTGCTCATATCCTTTGAAATCCAATCATCTGTGAGCATTTTTCAAGCCCTGGGATGGAGGGTCCCTTCCCCCAGAAAACCCGCCTTCACTTTCGCAAGGTACCTGTGAGACTTGGATCCACTTTAAATTAAGATTCTAAATTTTTTCAAAAGTTACAAATTGCGCTCTCAGATGGAAAGACAGCGCCCCGGCCTACAAGCCTAGTCTTTATACTTTATTGCCAGATTCCGAGAGGCAAAGTAAGGGCCTGGTCAAGATGTTTACAGCGATCTCGTGCGTTTCGAATCTACTCCATTACATGCACCTGAACTCAGGCTTTGTTTACTTGCTGCCTCTCCCTCAGCCCATATCACTCAGCCACGTGGGACCACAGGTTCGGACCATAACATCAAGCTTACAGCCACGGCCTTTGGCTGTAATTGTGCTGGCACTCGCACATGGCTTTGCCACGAGAGGACCGTGCCCTCTCATTAGTCCTAGGCTTGAACCTTCACAGATCCTTGGCTTTGACCCTGGCCTCCTCCTCCCACCCTACCTCAGCCCAGAGATCAAAGCTCCACCCCTCCCACTTCCCACCCCCAAGCAACTGGTGATGTCACTGCTTGCTTCTATGGAGTCTTCTGCCTATTGCCAGGAATCAGGGTTTCCTTTACTTTCTGACAAACTCATCCATTTTTTAATATATTTTAATTGATTTCAGAAAGGGAAAGAGATAGAAGCATCGATGATGAGAGAGAATCGTAGATGGGCTGCCTCCTGCACGCCCCCCACTGGGGATGGAGCCTGGAACCCGGACTGTGCTCTGACCGGGAATCGAACCATGACCTCCTGGTTCCTGGTTCCACACTCAGAACCACTGAGCGCCCATCAGCTGGGCGCATCGGTTCATTTCTAAGGTTGCGGTTTTGTTTTTATGTGTTAGCGGGTCCTGGGAGCCTTTCAGGATGTCCTGTCTGGCAGATGGCCTGAAGCGAAACACCCTGAGCCTCAGAGAGGGAAGCACAAAGGGGAAGGCTTTCTCAGAACTTGGCCACGAACAGCCCTGTACTCCCAGGCGCGCAGGCCACGCCGGGCAGGCCCACAAGGCGCCACTGCGGCTCCAGAGGGGCCTCCTGGAAGCGCCCAGAAGATGTATGTGTTTGCCAACATGCGCAGGACACTTCTGGGCTCCCCAGCAAGGATTGGTGGGGAGTTTACAAAAGACTGAGGCTCCTGTGTCACCAGCTGGAGCCGGACCAGGGACATGACAGTGTTTCCGGTTATAGCGATGACTCCCATTCGTGTCCACAGTCTGGGGGCGCCTGGGGAGTCCCAGATAACACCAATCCTTCAAAAACTCCAAAGGCAGCTGCACACCCAAAATACCGTAATTCTCTGCTGGCAAGGACCATGGCTTTTTAAACTCAGGTGCAGGTAGGCCCTGAGTACTACCACTTTATTGACTGCATGAATTATTCATGGTTATGTTGATGCTGTCACAGATTAACCCTTTTGGTTTAAAAAAGAGAGACTGCAGCTTTTATTTTATTTTTATTTTTTAAATATATTTTATTAAGTTTTTACAGAGAGGAAGAGAGAGGGATAGAGAGTTAGAACCATCTATGAGAATCATAGATCAGCTGCCTCTTGCACTCCCCCTACTGGGGATGTGCCCGCAACCAAGGTACATGCCTTTGACTGGAATTGAACCTGGGACCATTCAGTCCGCAGGCCGACGCTCTATCCACTGAGCAAAACCGGTTTCAGTGAGACTGCAGTTTTTAAAAACCATGTATTTCCTCCAGCAAAATAATCTAGGCTCAAGAACATGTTCTCCCCGGAAGTGGATCACTCATGAGCTCTGAGTGTTTTCTCCTGTGGTAATGAAATCAGGGCCGAGTCCTCTTTATCCTCGAGCTTCCTCTGAGAAAAAAATGACGGGAAACATTAACTAACAGAACAAGGACTCAATGAAGCTGATGAAATTAATCATGTGTTTTGATAAGACCAAGTACTAACTGAACATGCAGAAGCTATTAAAACATTAGGATCCGACACTCTCCGGCAAAGCCAAATTAAACACTGAGGATTAAGGGCCATTTGCGGGGGAATTATGAAATGTCTCTCCACTTGAATGACGTTTGCTCCTCAGTGGAATTTCATGCAGGAAACTGTTTCCTTATCATTTTCGGTTTCTGTTTAGATAAAAATGTCTGCCGAATGTCAAATTCTTACAGTTTTTAAAGTCCACATTGTTATTTAGATACAATTTTAACCTGGGACAGGTTTTGAACCACAGCTCTGTTACTGACTCTTTTGGTTGCCTTGCTCACATTAGTCCGTCTGCGCTTCCGTCTCCTCATCTATGGGGTTTGGGGGCCTAAAGATTCCCTCCCTGACCCAACTCCAGCCAGGCTCCTCTGAGCCCCCTTCTCCACTCCGTCTCAGTCTTGGCCCATTGCAGACTACAGGTTCTCAGCACAAATGATTTGTCTGCTCCCTTCGCCCTACCCTTAAAAGATTTACATCCTGATATTGTTTCTAACAGCTCAGAGGGTTAGGATGGTCCTAACAACAGCCCCTCCCCCTCCTCCAAGTACCTGCCTGGGGAAGTTCAAGAGAATTGACTATTCACTCTACCCAACACCTGACACAGGCCCCCAGACCCTTCCTTGGAGCCTTTAATAAAAGGGGCTTACAATTGGGACCTGTGAGGTGGGTATGGGTCTCCCACACTCAGGAGTGTCTTTCTTGAGGGCCTGAAAGCCATTCCTTTGAATGCCAGGCTCCCACACTCTCAAGCACGGCCGTGCCCACTGATACCCCGTCCCACGTGCTTTTCTTCCGATGACACGTGGACACTCCCCCTTGGGGTGGTGGGATCTATGATCCCCTTGAGCCTGGGCAGAGCTCTGTAACTGCCTCGGGAAGAACACGGAGGAAGGGCCACCACTGGGCTCCTGGAGCCTGGTCATATGGAGCACAACTGCCATGCTGCGGGGAAGCCCAGGCCACACGGAGGCGCCCCAGCGAGGCTCTCAGCCACAGGAGCATCAGCCATCACCTGAGTGAAGAAACCGTCCAATGAGCCCAGCCCCTCGCCTGGGAGTCTTCCAGTTGAGGTGCTAGGTATTGAGGAGCAGACACAAGCCATTCCTGCTGCCCAGGCCCACCCCACCTCCCACCCAGACAGACTCTAAGAGCACGATAAATGGGTGATTTGTGCCACTACCTATGGCCAGGCAATATAAATTTCCATATCAGCATTAGTTTCTCCAGGCATTTAAAAAAATTCTTGACCTGCCTGGCTGGTGTGGCTCAGTGGTTGAGCATAGACCTAGGAACCAGGAGGCCATGGTTCGATTCTGGGCCAGGGCACATGCCTGGGTTGTGGGCTTGATCCCAGTATGGGATGTGCAGGAGGTAGCCGATCAATGATTCTGTTTCATCATTGATGTTCCTCTCTCCCGCGCGCTCGCGCTCTCTCTCTCTCTCTCTCTCTCCCCCTTTATCTTTGAAATCAATACAAATATATATATTTTTTAAAATCCTAACCATCTTTGTCCTCTTTCCCCCTTTTTAAAGTATAGCAGGTTGCCAAAACCGGTTTGGCTCAGTGGATAGAGCGTCAGCCTGCGGACTGAAAGGTTCCAGGTTCGATTCCGGTCAAGGGCATGTACATTGGTTGCGGGCACATCCCCAGTAGGGGGTGTGCAGGAGGCAGCTAATCGACGATTCTCTCTCATCGGTGTTTCTCTCTATCCCTCTCTCTTCATCTCTGTAAAAAAATCAATAAAATAAAAAAATAAAGTATAGCATGTTGTGTTTCGGTTTGCTTTAAATAAAAACTCCAGGCTTTGCTAACAGGAAAAGCTGTGATCAGTCCTCACAGGCGGGAAGGAGGGAGGGTGAAGTCAGGATGCTGGGCAGAGGCTGAGGAGACAGGCCCGCGCCCTGTGTGTGATGCTCAGCGAGTCTCTCCTGCAGGTCCCGGGACTCGAGGGTCCGGGCAGGGCCAGGGTCTCTGCATTCAGACCATTTACCGGCCTGGCGCACAGTCTGCTCTTAAACACCAACAGCCTCCAGGCCAAGCGCTCCTGCTCACACTCCGAAAGCGGTACCATTTCCCCAAGAGCCATCAGCATCCGTCACAGGGGCGGGAAGGGGTGGGACAGGGGTGACATTCATGCCCGCCGGCCAGCCCGCACCCCACCGTCCATCACGCCCCTGGCTGGGTTCTAATGAGACCGCCAAGGTGAGTGAGGCCTCTCTTCCTGTTTTACGGCCCCTCTGAAACCCATCCGGGCTGTCCTTTGTCTCTCTCCCCCATATATCTGGAGTGATGGGCTTTATGGCCGCTTCTTCGGGGGAGAGAGAATTATAGAGCTCCAGTGTGTTGCTTTATGTCTGTTTGCCGGGCCCCCGCCGGTCCAGGCACCGCAAGGTGAAAGCGGGGCCAGCGAGACCGATGTGGCCGTCCCCTGCATCTGGCCGCGCCGCTGACAGCTTATTTTGACAAAGGCGTAAAACCCAACGACTCCGGCTCCGCCGAGAAGCGGGCGGAAAATCAGAGGGGAAAAAAGAGGATGCTTAAACGTGAGCTGTCTCTCCCAACTCTGAATCAGGTAAATTGTGAAAAACAGGCCACGTCAGCTAAGCCAACACACTGAATGGCAACAATAGCTGGCGTGGAAGGAGCATGATTTATCCCCGAGGCTACTGTAGGAAAACACCCTTCCCCGATCTGGAGGGTTTATCACCTGCTACTTGAACAGATACGAAGAAGTGGGGTGTGAGATCTCCAGAAGTGGGGTGCAGGGGGCCTCGAATGGGGTGCGGGGGGCCTTGTCTACCTGCCCCCACGCCTCTGTGTATTTCCACGCTGAGTGGGCACCTGTGGCCAATAAGATCGTGCAGAAGTACCGGCAGGTGGATTTGATGGTGAGGTCATAGAAGGCATCCCTCACTCGGCTTCATTCCCAAGGTCACTTGTTCTGGTGGCCAAGGGGGGGGGGGTAGGGGTGTCAGCAGCCCTCTCCTGAGGACCTCCCAGCAGCCCCCTGAAGTCCCTGCTGGCCGGTCCCGAGAGCCAGCTGAGCCGCCCGCAGCGGCCTCGGGAGCTTGCAGTCTTGGCCAAGAGCCCGCCAAGCGGCTCCCGCACGCCTGCGCCACACAAGCTGCCAGTGATCACGGGTGTTGGCACTCTGAGTCACTAGATTTTAAAGCAATTTATTTGGTAGCAAGAAATAACTAATGGGGGCATGTAAATTAAGAGCACCTGCAGCAAAGTAGGGCAGAAAACACAAAACGAAGAAGACGGGTGCTTATTTCTCTCCCACGTAAGGACGCTAAAGCCACAGTTTTGGCTAATGAGGTGCCCCTGGGTGTCAGGGGATCAAGGCCCTTCTCTTGCATCGTTCCGCTGTCCTCAGCTCTCTTCTCATGGTCCAAAGTGGCTGCTCCGACCCCAGCCATCACATCCCTATTCGAGCCAGCAGGGCAGAGAAAGAGCAAGGAGGACATGCCATCTCCCTTCAGGACACTTCTATTTCCACGCCCCAGGCAGGAACGCAGGGATATGGCCATCCTGAGCTATCGGGGGAGGCTGGGAAAAGAAGTCTTTATTCTGGGCAGCCCTATGTCCAGCTGGAAGTCAGAAATTTAAGGAAAGGGAGCTATCATTATTGGGGCAGACTAGCAGTGTGGAGGTTGGCATTGATCAGGATTTGCTGCAGGTGCTAGCTGAGCTGGCTGTGAATGAGAAAGGAGAGGGGGAGGGGACTGTGGGTGCCTTCGGGATGGCTGGGCCACAGACTCCTTCACAGGGCTCCCCTCCTTCACTGTCCTTGGCTGTCTGAAGGGCATATTTCTGAAGTCTGTCTTGGGAGTAGCAAACCACATGTTCTGCAGCGAGCTATCAAGAGCTTCCTTGAAAATACAGAGCACATTCTTCTGGGTCTATGGCTAACATAGGACAATTACTATCACAGACTGGGGTCCAAAAGATCCAGTTGTGTAAGATGTGGGGTTATTGATAAGTTACAGAAATCAAATGCCGCTGGGGGAGGGGGTACCTGGGAAGTCCCACGCTGGGAGTTTTAAGACAGGTTCAAACTTCACTTGGCTCAGCGGCAGTGTGGCGCCACCTAGTGGTAGTTGTCTCCCACCTAACTATGCAGCTGGTTCCTGGTACCAGGTAAGGGGATTGATTCCGGAGCTGCCTCCAGGTTAGGGGGTGCTATTTAACTGGCCCGTTCTGGGGAGAGTGGACCAGAAAGATACTGGGCTGGGGGTACCCATATCCTGTCTCTGGTTTGGTGAAAGGGTTGCTTGCCTGCTACTTCTCTGCCTGTTCTTCTCCTACCTGCCAAGGAGGACAGTCAATCACATCTTGTCCCAATTCACATTATTATTATTATTATTATTTTAAATATATATTTTATCAATTTTTTTTTTACAGAGAAGAAGAGACAGGGATAGAGAATTAGAAACATCAATAAGAGAGAATCATTGATCAGCTGCCTCTTACACACTCCCCACTGGGGATGTGCCCGCAACCAAGGCACATGCCCTTGATAGGAATCGAACCCAACCCTTCAGTCCGCAGGCTGACTCTCTATCCACTGAGCCAAACCAGTTTTGGTGTGAAATTCAAGATTTCAATAAACTTTATCAAACACCATGGAAAGGAGGCTGGGAGACCATTATTTGAGTCAAACACATGAAGTGATGCCAGCACTCCATGGGCTTGGTGCTCGGGGCACTGAGCTCACCAGCACCTTCTGTGGAGATCATTCCCTCCCCAAAGCCCTGCTTTGCCTGCAAGGTTGGGGGCTGAGCAGGTGGGAGAGGGCAGCCTCTGCCCTCAGATCATCCAGAGCCTCTGAGCCACCCTCTTCTGCCCCCTGGGGTGGGAATGAGGCCCTGGGGACAAGGGCAAGCTCCGAACAAATGGTCACTGCCAGTCACGTCTAATGTAAGGTGACCAGACGTCCCGCTTTTGCCGAGACAGTCCTGATTTTTAACAATTTGTCCCGCGTCCCGCAGCGTTTTAAAAAAGTCCCGATTTTTGGAAAGAATGCACGACAAGCTAGGGAACGGCAGGAGAACAGGAAGGGAATATACGGTTTTCGGCGGCCATGTGGCTATTTAGCCAGGATATGTGTTTCATATTATTGTTGTTAATTTTATCATGCTAAACTTTATTTTTATTTATTTATTTAATATATTTTATTGATTTTTTTACAGAGAGGAGGAGAGAGGGATAGAGAGCTAGAAACGTCGATGAGAGAGAAACATCGACCAGCTGCCTCCTGCATAGCCCCCACCGGGGATGTGCCCGCAACCAAGGTACATGCTCTTGACCAGAATCGAACCTGGGACCTTTCAGTCCGCAGACAGACGCTCTACCACTGAGCCAAACCGGTTTCGGCTATAGTGTTAAACCTTAATAATAACAAATAATGGTTGAGAACTGATTATCGAGAACTGCTTATCAAAGTTCACATGGTTGATCAGTTGTTAGAATTCACTCAGTTGAGAAATATGCTAAAGAATAAAATACTATAATTTTTTAAAAATTTATTATATTTGTAAACTGTACTTATGTTGAAATTTTATTATTTTTAAATTTTTTTCTTAAATACATTTCATTGATTTTTCACAGAGAGGAAGAGAGAGTTAGAAACATCAATGAGAATCATCCTTCAGCTGCCTCTTGCACAACCCCCACCGGGGATGTGCCCGCAACCAAGGTACATGCCCTTGACTGGAACTGAACCCGGGACCTTTCAGTCCGCAGGCCGACGCTCTATCCATTGAGCCAAACCGGTTTCGGCTATGTTGAAATTTTAAAAAATATATTGCAATACTATTTTTGCGTTCTATGAAGATTCTTGCTGCTCCATAGAGACCAAATTTTTAATCAAGCACATCCTCCCCTCCCGTCAGTGGTGTCCCGCTTTACCCATGTTAGAATCTGGTCACCTTAGTCTAAGGATGACGGCTCCCGCCAAGGACCCCGGAACCGGTCCGCGCGGGGGCGGATGGGGGAGGAAAAGAGTAGGGGGAGGAGTCGGGGAATCAGTTCTTCCGCCGGAACCCTTGTCCGGGGGGCCGTGTTCCCGCCCGGAACCGCCGAGCCGCAAGCCTGGCCGGAAGCGGGCGGCGCCGCGTGGCGCGGGGGGCGGGGCGGGCGGAGGGAGGGAGGGAGCGCGGCCGGCGGCGGAGGACGCGCGAAGATGGCGGCCTTCTCCGGTGCGTGTGCGGGCGGGCTGCGCGCCATCGCGGCGCGGGCGGCCGGCGGGAACCGGCGGGGCCTGCGTGGGGGGTGGGGGGGCGGCCCGGGGCCGGGAGCGCGGGAGGGAGCTGTCCGCGGGCGCCCGCGGTCCACGCTGCGGGCGGCTCCGCGCGCTCCGAGCTGCGGGCACCGGCTCCCTCCGCTCCTCGCAGCCGCACCGGCCGCCCTGCCCGGGGCCGGCGGCGGCGCGGCGCCAGCGGGTCCCCGATCGCAGCCTCCCGCCCGCGGACGGGGCAGCGGCGCTGGGGAGCCCGGGACCGGGCGGGCGGGCCGGCGGGCAGCGGGGCGAGGAGGCTCCGCTGGGAACGGACTCTCCCGCCTCTGCCCAGTTTTTTCCAAATCCTTCCAAAAGCAAACGCCCCAGGCGGAAACCCGGGATTTGTTTGCTTAAACGCCAGCAGATCCACACCAGCGTTAGGTGGTAGGGGAGCTGGCAGGGGACGCGTTTGCATCCTCATGCACAGAGCTCAGGCGCTCATCGCTGGGAAATGCTCATTCATTCGCTGCAGGACGCCCTCCTGTAATCCAAATAGGGTTTTGAGGTCGTTTATGGAGCCTGACAGTTGCTATGTTTACCTCTTCCTTTGCGATCATTCCTATGCACAGCGTTAAGAAGCCGCACTAAGCCTTCTATATGCTTAAAACGTGGGAAGTTTGCATGGCAGGCAGTGCAAGTCAGGCCTGCATTTTAATGTTCTTAATCTATCAAGGTGACTTTAAATGCTGCTGTTCTTTTTCAGTTTTCTCCTGTGAACACATTAGGCATTCCACGCGTTTAGTCCTGAGTTGGGATTCCAGGTGGCTGTAGTTACATCTTACAGTAGGAGGGAGGGGACGTCTGCTGGGCGGTGGGTCACATTGCCCCAGCCCTCCCCTAAAGCAAGGCCTTAGCGCCAGGAGTGCAGCGCCGGTCCAGGTTGTCATTTTACAGGTCACTTCTTGGAGAGACGCGCACACATTTCAGGGATGTTGGGGTAAAGGGCTAGAAGAGTCTGGGATACGAAATAAAAGACATGTGGGATTAAAGAACATGAAAATCCCCATTTTTTCCTGTAAGGGTTAAACATGTTATATGTAAAGAGAAGATGGCTTTGTAGCAGACATGCAGGGAACATGACCACATGGAACAAGGAGTCTGGGATTTGCTGAGAGTCTGTTGCTGCTCACAGGATAGCAGTTTCACAGGCGGTTCCAGCCGGCGGGATGTGGCATAGAGAAGACGGTCATTCTCCTTTATCCAACGCGTTTGCTTTTTAGGAGAGAATCAGGTAGACTCTAATGGGGACCAGTCTTAGCAAGGTCTGCTTGGACACACAACTTTAACTCTTGATGATTAGTTTTTCCGTCTATGCATTCTCCTGGGCAGATTTGGAATTAGGAGAGCCCTTTTGAAAAAGATTTTTTATACTCGCCGATGCCAGCTATGTTTATATCAAGAAGTTTATAATATACATTTTCAGGGTTATAGCTATTGTGTTTTTTGCCGGTATGGTTCTTCTCAGCTGATGCAAAGACAAAGCTACCCCTGCGATAGATATAGCCAGTTTGTGGATTTGTTTTATGTCTTTTCACAAATGATTGCAAGAAATACAAATTTTCCAAATTGGTTGTTTGGAGGGCTTGGGAATATTGTTAATTTTTAATAGGAATGTTTACTTTTATAGTAATAATAATAATGAAAGCTTCATTTTTATAAATGCAGTCTTAAAAAGCACTTCTTATTTGGGAAGGAGGTGTAAGTAATCCAACTCACTACCCTCTGCATTTCGTTTGAGAAATGATAAAGCGAGAAAAATCTAATCAGAAGTAATCCAGCCTATTCACTTCGGACTGGCTTTGAAGTAGAATTATTAAATATGCAAACCGTTAAACAGTTCTGCACCTGACATTTCCAGTTACCCACGTTTTCACCCGGCCCTGCCTTTCCAGGTAGGCAGAGCTCTGATTCTGGCTGCCTGTGAATTCGGGCTCTGAGGGCGGTCACGTGGTCCTCGCATAGCCTGGGCTCAAGGATTCCACCTTGTCTCCAGATGAAACAACCAAGATGCTGGTCCAACCCTGTAACTCCAGCAGATTTCTCATTAGTCATGGGAACACATGTATTCCATGGGTTACTGTGTATTCCATGGCAATTGTGCACCAATACCGCACTGGTTACCTGTAACCTTCCTGTACCCCTCCAGGGTAGGTAACTGCCCCGTTGTGTAGCTTGCCCGAGGGAGCACTGCTAGTGAGAGCTTGGATTTGAACTCAGGTCTTTCTCCAAAGCTTCCCCTCTTTCAACAATGCCTCACTCAGGAGGGGCCGAGGAACGATGCTGCGCTTCAAAGCCTTTTCTCTCAATAACTTTAGGAGCCGTGTGATTTAAGTTTAGTGTGTGTGGTTTTTTAAAATTAATTTTTATTTTCAGAGATGGGCGTTATGCCTGAAATTGCACAAGCTGTGGAAGAGATGGATTGGCTGTAAGTACACAAAGCTTAACTGTACCTGCAACGGCAATGCTTTGTCACTGAAACAGTTCATGATTTTATCAGCTCTTTTTGGGTGTAGTTGGGTACGTGAAATTAAGTTTTATTGTGATTCTCTAACTTACAGGACATTTCCTTTTTAAAATTTTGATATATTTCTAGCTGAAAAAGATTGGTAGTATTTACCAAATAAAATTCTCTTTTAGGTTTATAGCTTAGCATGCCTGCATGCCTTCATTAGCTTAGGTGATTTATTTTATTTTTACTAACTAAAATTTTTCAAAATATGATTCTTTTAGTCTCCCGACTGATATCCAGGCAGAATCCATCCCTCTGATCCTGGGAGGCGGGGATGTGCTTATGGTATGTTGAACAGGGGAGGGGCTGGGAGCCGGGGCACACAGTGGGGAATATCTGTGAGCCACTGTGAGAACTCGATAGGCTGTAAGATGATATCTTCACCCAATTAATTTTATACATTTACATGCATTTAGGACACAGATACTGCATTCAAAGTACTAGGTAGGATTTGTGGGGAAACCGGTAAGATGCAGTTACTGAGAAGCTTCACCCCAGTAGCGCCATAATACACATGCACAGATCATGTGTACCAGAGAACCATGCACCCGGATAAGCTTGCAGAGTCTAAAGGGGATTCGAGTGGGGCCGGTGTCCTCCTGGATGAGGGGGCCAGGGGGACTCTTCTGGAGGGGCAGTAGAGTTAGGACAAGGGAGGATGAAAGAGGAATGACCTTAGAAGGCAGATGTGATCTCGGAGCAGTTCAGTTAGAGCAGTGGTTCTCACCCTGTCCAATGCCTTGGCCCTTTAATACAGTTCCTCATGTGGTGACCCGCAGGTTGAGAACCGCTAGCAGGGTCGCCTGATACCATTGGAAAACAGTTATTTACATGACGATTCATAACAGTAGCAAAATTACAGTTATAAAGTAGCAAGGAAAATAATGTTATGGTTGGGGGTCACCACAACATGAACTGTATTAAAGGGTCACGGCATTAGAAAGGTTGAGAACCACTGAGTTAGAGGGAAGCATAAAATATGTGTGTCGGGTGAGGCGGAACTTGAGAGAAGATGGGAAGTACACAGTGGCTCCGATGACCTGGCTCTTTCTCAGGTGTCACTTAAAAGAATTGGGTATATGTTGGCAGTGGGGATCATTGGACATTTTAAGGAGGGGTGTGTTACAGGGTTAGGATTGTGTTTTTGTGAGGGCTAATTTGGTAATAGAGTTCTGAGAGATTTGATACTGTTTGGATACTTGGCGTACCCTAGGTTAGAAGGATGAGGCCTTAGGTTTGAAAGGTAGCGATGGGAAAGGAAGGGGGAGCAGTTATTGAGGGAACAGCAAGGTTGGCAAAGCCGCAGTTGACTGAGGGAACCTGAGAGTCAAGGTAGCTAGTTGGGTGTAAACGGTTTTCACGTGGTATCGTTAGTTAAATTGACTTCTTTAATGGACAACGTTTTTTTCCATTTAGGCTGCAGAAACAGGAAGTGGAAAAACTGGTGTAAGTAATAAAAACTTAAGTATGCTTTCTAAGAATTGATTTTTAAAGCAGCTTTGTACAGTAGTTCTGATTTAGAGATATTTAATAAAGCAACCTCCTGCAGAATGTGACAGAACGGTTGCTTATTTATAGTCTTATTGCCAGCTATTCTGAAATAACTTCTGTAAGGTATGGCTTTAAGAATATAGTTTTAAACTGGTCTTGGAGACATAGTTACATTTATCTTCAGTATTTACATTCACTCGTGGCTCTAGTAATAACGAGATTGCAAACAGAGGCGGATTGAGGCGGATTTCACAGCGGCGTCGCCTGGAGAACAGTTGGTCAGAGTGGGGGTATTTTTCCTCTAGTTTAGGTTCCTTCTGCAGGTTCCCGTTCTTTGTTTTTGGAGCTGTCAGCTGGCTCCCGTTATCTTCATTCAGTCAGCTGTCTTGGAATTTGAGGTTTGGGCAGATTGGATGGCAGTCTAAAATATGTGTAATTATTTGACGTGCAGGCATAACTTCTGTAATTATGCTGATTAGTAAATTGGCATCGATATCGGAATGGTGATATGTGGAACCACTGTTTCCCTGTAGGCTTTCAGCATTCCAGTTATCCAGATCGTCTATGAAACTCTGAAAGACCAACAGGAAGGCAAAAAGGGGAAAACAACAATTAAAACTGGCGCTTCAGGTACTGTTCGCGTAGTAATGTTTCCCCTTTGTGTAAATTAGTTATTCTCACCCCCAGCATGTGCAGGTGTGAGGTTTGGTGTGGGTTTTTATTGTCAGGGTCCGAGTGGTGGTATTGGCATTCGGTGCACTGGAAGCAGGGATGCTAAATGTCATTTAGATTTTAGAGCATAACTCGTTTGTAAGTGAATTGTGAGACAGATAGGATATGCACTATTAATCCATTGGCCCATTTAAAAGTAATTTCAAAACTTGTAACAACTTTAAACCGGTGTTTATGAGAGATGATTATAAACGGGAATGCTTCCAGAGGATAACCAGAATTGTAATAGTTCTAATCATGTCCTATGAGGAAAAGAAACTGCACACTTAAACATGGAGACGCAAGTGGAAGAGAGAATAGTTAAACCTTTGAAAGGATCTGGAGAGAAACAATTCCTCTATAAAGTGGGACCAGGACTAAGAGAAATAATCTGGAGGAAGCTTCTGTTTAACTCCTGAGTAACTAGATTGAGCCAGCAATTGAAGTTGAGAACCTCAAGAGAAAGTTACTTCTCCGTTATTCAAGGGGTTTATGCAGATGATAGCTATCATTCGATCAGAAATTAAGAAAAGTTGGGCTGAAAACACATGGAGTTCTCCATAGCTGTTAATGATCCTTTGAATATCCATATACGATGAAGGTGTTTTAGAAAAGGGAAATGCTGATCCCATTAAAGTAAGGAAAAATTTTGTGACTTTTGAATATGGTACTGAATTTTTTGAGGTGAAGGACTTGCTTTTTAAAAAACAATGATGAAATGATAATTAGATCTTGATATATTAGTTATGTTTATTTTGATTGAAGTCAGCTTGTTCAGTTACCAGAACTTGATTTTATCAGTGCCTTTGTCATATGATTATGACAAAGATGGATGCCATCAAATGCAAAGTGCACTGAAGCAGAAGGAGAGAAGTTTCATCCCCCGATAGGCCAGCGATTATTACTGTTTCAGTATTCAATTTCAGTATTCAATTTATTAGTATTCTGCTAATAAAACACCAACACTGTTTACTTGTACATTTAAAATAATGTGTAAAGTTGAATCTAGAGGAGTTAAATTATATAAAATATATGCTTTATTTTTGACAAAGTATTTTTAATTTCATACATTTGTAGTAACTCTTGTTATATTCATTTAGTGCTCAACAAATGGCAAATGAACCCATATGACAGAGGATCTGCTTTTGGTAAGTGGATAGATTTTAGCAACTCATTTATAAATCAGAAACTTGCTTGTAATAATATCTGAGTATATAAAAATTGTGACATTCAGCAATAAAGATTTAATTCACCAAATTTTAAAATGTAGTTACTACAGTTTCACAGTTTAGTACAGACATAGGAATAGACAGATAAATCAATGAAATATAATGGAAATGCATCCAAGTATATATAAAATGTTAATATGTAGGAAAAAATATCAATTTCAGTGGGAAAAGGGTGATTTACTCAGTAAGGGTTTCAGCACCAATTGATCCATCTGGAGTAACGTGAAATTGACTTGTCTCCTATTTAGGAAAAATTATATATGTATTTAAGACTTAAATATATATGTATATACACTACACGTATATACTATATTAATGTCCAATTTAGGGGTGTGAAAATTCTCCTAACCCAAATAAGGAACTCAGAAATTATAAAAGATATAGGTCTCTTTGTTTAAAATCTAAAAAATATATGTGGAAAAGATATTACAGGGAAAAGTCAAGAGACAAAAATAAATATGGAAAGAATACTTGCAATGTTGATGAAAGAAACAATCCTTATACTACTAAAGAGTTCTTGCATAGATATTTTTTGTAAGAAAGAGATAAATGACCAATAAGGAAAGTGGGCAAAGAATAGGAATAGGCAGTTCACAGTGGGAACAGTCTAAATAGCAGTAAACATGCCAGGATCAAGTTTACAGGATAGAGGGAAATGGAAATTAAAGTTACCCATCTGATTGGCAGTAATCCAAAAAATTGGTAAGCTATATGGGTTATTGCCTTTTGGGAAAGCAGTTTGCCATTACCTATAAAAATTAAAATACACACACACACACATCTATTCCTGGAAGCTCTAACTCAGGGGTCTTCAAACTTCTCTCATTATGAGAATCACCTGGTGGAGTTGTTAAACCACAGATTCCCGGATCCCAACTATAAGAAGTGCTATCAGGAATCTGTGTTTTAACACCTCCACCAGGTGATTCTCATAATGAGAGAAGTTTGAAGACCCCTGCCTAACTCTTTGGAATGAAGGAGGCAGTATATAGCATATGCATACAGCACTGTTTGGTGGAGCATTATAAGGGTTAAAACTGCCAACAAAGTGAATGTTCTTGCTAAGGGGTGGTTAACAAAGCCTCGGGTGTATGGGAGGACCGTTGTGAAGCCATTATGAAGAATGAGTAGCACTGTGGGGTTGTCATCAGTGATCAGTGTCAAGAATAGGGTGACTTAGTTGAATTTTCACCAGGTGCTGCTGAGAGAGGCAGAATGCAGGGAAATGCAGAGTGGGCGTGGGAAATCATGCCAAAACAACCAACCAAAGCACCCAAACTGCTACTCTCCACCATGATGTCTAATTTATATTAAAGTTTACGTCTGCATACAGAATCTTAAATATGACAGTATTAAGGATTTGCCATAGCCAGAGAACTTTAAAGTTCAGTTTTACATAATGTAGTACCCGTTGAGTAAGAATGTTTATTTTGGATAATTTAATTTCTGATATGTGAAGTAAAATGTACATTTTAAAGGTTTATTCTACATTCAGGGGCTGAGTATGAGTCTTGTTTCTCTGTGGTTCACACGAACACACAAAAGCCCATTTACTTGAAGCTGTTAAGCACCATGGAGCACTGTGCCTGATGTATGTTATAAAGCTTCATCTTGTAGCGTTCTGATATTAGCGTATAACAGCTACCGGCTTGGTTATTGGAGCGTTTCCTGCCCTCCTCATTACGTTTTGTGGTTTAATGGATTGGGGAGCAAGCCAGACGCAGTTCCTGTTTTCCTTTTGGCACGGTATTCACTCAGGCTCTAATTTTAGCATAAGATCACAGCAGCAGGTACTTAGGAGTGGGTTCTGTGTCACCCTTAGGAATCCATTTCTTTAAAGAGAACAGTTGACTAAACACATCTGTGTTGCTGATACAGCTGCTCTTATGCAAGTGAGATTAGGAGCTGCTTTGCTTCCTTTCTGGGCTTGTGGCGGTAGAATCCTGTCCTGGGGGAAGATGACTGTAGAGGAACTAGTCCCCATTATGGCCAAGGCCCTCCAGGGGTGAATAGGGGCCGGTCCCCGGGGCAAGAGGTTGCTGTCACTCAGGAATCCGCACGCCTCATTCTCTGGACCATTACACCAAGCGAAGGCATTATCTTATTAGTGAGATGAACGAGACTGTTTCAGAGTGCATGACTGACATCATCTGTACTGACATGGTGTTCTGTGCTTTTTTCTCAAATCCAGCCATTGGGTCAGATGGTCTTTGCTGCCAAAGCCGAGAGGTGAAGGAGTGGCACGGGTGTAGAGCTACCAAAGGACTGACGAAAGGTATTAAGCTGCATTTACAGCACACCTGTAAACCTCAGGGGTAATTACTAATAAACGAACTTCCTTACCATAGCTTTATGGCAGGGACCCAAAGGACTTTTAATGTGACAGGAGGACCTACCTACAGGTCTTCATCTGGGTCATACAGATTATAATTGAGAAACGGTGGGCAAGTGGCCACGTGCGTAACTGATAAAACATTAAACGTCTTGCCTTGTAGGGAAGCACTACTACGAGGTGTCCTGCCATGACCAGGGGCTGTGCAGAGTGGGCTGGTCCTCCATGCAGGCTTCCTTAGACCTCGGTAAGTGCTTCAGAGGAAGCCGCATCGGACACTTGTGAGTTGTTAACCTGTGACCATTCCAAGTTTATGTTTTAGAGACATGAAATAACATCTGTTCCTCAAGCCCTTTCAAAAAAGATTTGAAGTACTAAAAAATAGCCTTCCTATATAATAAAAAGCTAATATGCAAATTGTCCCCTTAACCGGGAGTTTAACCTTGAGTTCAAACAGGAGGTGAGGCCTGCCCACCAACGACCCGCATCCCACCCTCCCCACCAGCCCGGTCCCTGCCCCCGATTGCCCCGATTAGGGTGGGCTGGCCAGACCCCATCAGTGCACGAATCTGTGCACCAGGCCTCTAGTATATTATAACTGTAAAATGAGGAATAGGTTAATATGAGTGAAGTCAGAATCAAGTTAGTGTGTATGAATACATACCACAGTTAATATAAATTTGTAAATCTTGTTTGCAGGGCTTTTAATTTTACATCTCCCCTCATAAGTAAAATACTTCTTTAAACCTAGGTACTGACAAGTTTGGGTTTGGCTTTGGTGGAACAGGAAAGAAATCCCATAACAAACAGTTCGATAACTATGGGGAGGTAAGTTGTTTTACTGATTTGGTCATAGCATTAGGAAGTTTTCTTGTGTGTGCTTAGTTGGTCAGTCATGACATGACTGAGGGCGTAGAAATGATTCTCAAATTCAAGTGGATTATCTGAATAAAGGGGTGGGCAAGGTAGGCTAATTTAGTAAGTAATATAAGAATAAATACTATAAGAATAAACTCATGTACTCACAACTGTATTTTCCATAGTGGTTCCGATTTGGACTTGAGGGAAGGAATGTTATGAAATTCACTTAGCCCCTCCAAGGCATATTGCTTTGTCTTCTGTGTTGACCCCGTTTTGATTTGGGCTTTGACTTACACGTTACTCTCCTTTCTTGGTCGCCATCATGGTTGTCTGATACAGTTGTTCTGATGAGGTTAGTCATTTGGTTCTGTAAAGCCCGTCAGATGCTTCTGTTCCGTGTGAAATGCTACCAGTATAATAGGTCTCTTAACGACTACATTCAAGCTTCATGGAGTTATTTTGAAACACATACTTGTGATGCAGGTATAGTTGAACTTTATTTATGGATTTGCTTTATGAACAGCACTTGACTCTCTGGTTTTCTAGGAATTCACTATGCATGATACCATCGGGTGTTACCTAGACATAGACAAAGGACACATCAAATTCTCCAAAAACGGTAAGCTCTCTCTGGATGGTTGTGTTAGAGATATCTGACATTCCCTCACCCTCTTCAATCCTTCCTCCCTACTTTCATTTTTTTAAACAAATATAATACTTACTGACATTTGGTATGTGCCAGGCACCCTGGTAGGTGCTAGAGGTTCAGCAGAACATGGAGTAGGCAAACACCTTTCCGTTTGTGGGCTTGCCTACGGTGGGGAGACACTGACAGATACCCAGTGTGTCAAGGGGCAGATGCACTGAAGGAGGGGCTAAGTCCGTGTAAGGGAATGCAGAGTGATATCAGGCGGGACGGGGTGGTGTTTCACACAAGATGGTCGGAGAGGGCTGTCTGAGAAGCCTACATTTGAGTAGGAGTCTGAATGAGCAGAGGGGTACCTTGGAGGAGTTTTTCCCACAGAGGGAAAGTAAATGCAGAGGCCCCGAGATGAAAGTGTGCTTGGGGTCTCTGAGGAACAGTGAGGGGCCAGTGGGTCTGGAGCCCCCTGAGCCTGGGGCAGGGGATAGACGTTAAACCGGTGAGGTAGCGAGACCGGCAGCTGGGGCCTTACTGGTCGTCATCCAGACTGTATGTTTATTTTTTTAATTTTATTTTTTATTAAATTATTATCTGTGTACATATTTTACCATTCCCCCTCCCCCCCCCCCCAATACATACCCACTCTCCCCAGAGCAGACTTTATGTTTAGAGAGATGGAAGCCCCTGGGTTTTGAGTAGAGAATTGCCATCGTCTTCCTTGGTCAGCAGTGTCACTGTTTTGCTGTGTTGGACACAGACTGGTTGGTCGGTGGGTGGGTGGGTGGGTTTGGCAGTAGGCGGGAGCCAGTTGGATGATAGCTGTGCAATTTGGGACATGGTAAGTTTGAGATACCCTCTGAATTGTGAAATCAAGTAAGCCGTTCCCTGTGCCGTTTCAGGATTAGGTGAGAGAGAAGAGGGTGGCATTAGGCAGCACAGCCATCCAGTAGCATGAGGGGAAGCAAGAATGCAGGTGGGTTGGTGGGTGGGTGGTGTGAGCATGAGGGGGAAGGGTGCTGTTTTAAACTGGATGTGGTCAGAGAAGGCTTTTCAATTTCTTTTTTGTGTTGTAAATTATCAGTTCATTTTATCTGTATTGTTCAAAGCATTACATAAGTCCCCTTCTCTCCCCTTTAATTCTCTCCATGAGCTTCCCCCGCACTTGTCCGTGTCCGTGGGTTATGCATATATGCATATAAGTTCTTTGGAAGTTTTACTTTCTCTCTCTCTCTCTCTCTCTCTCTCTCTCTCTCTCTCTCTCTCTCTCTCTCTATTTTTAAAGGAAAAGACCTCGGTTTGGCTTTTGAAATACCACCGCATTTGAAGAACCAAGCCCTCTTTCCCGCCTGTGTTTTGAAGGTGAGTGAGAATCCAGTAGGAAGAATTTTGCTGTGACCACAGCTCCTTTGCTCGGCATTATTGTGTATTGGCTAATTTGCTGTTAGCTTAAGAATTGTCATTTTCTCCTTTGTTCCCTGCTAGAATGCTGAACTAAAATTCAACTTTGGTGAAGAAGAATTTAAGTTTCCACCAAAAGATGGTTTTGTAGGTTTGTCCAAGGCGCCGGACAGCTGCGTTGTCAAATCACAGCACACAGGTACTGCACCTGGCCTGGGGGGGTATACGGGGGGGGGGTATACGGGGGGGGGGGCGTTCAGGATGGAGGGCATGTGGGAACTCCAGAAGGTAAGGCTTCTCTTAGCAAGTTAGTTGCCCCCTGGCTGGTGTAGGCACACATCAGTAAAACTAAATTTAGGCAATCTTACCTTGATTGTGTTTTATTTGTGGCAATTCTGCAAGTAGATTTAAAGAAACCTTAGTTCATTTAGGCAATCTTAGCTTTCTTGTGTTTTGTTTGACTATCTCCTATACTTTGGACCGTTGTTTAAAATTTTGATAGTGGCCTATTTGCACGCGTGTTTTGTGAATAAAGGTACGTGCGTGCGGTTAGGAGGTGCTCTGACCCTTTTATTCCCCGCAGGGAGTGCGCAGGTGGCACAGACCAAGTTCCTCCCCAACGCACCCAAAGCTCTGATTGTCGAACCCTCCCGAGAGTTAGCTGAACAGACACTGAACAACGTCAAGCAGTTTAAGAAATATGTTGATAATCCAAAATTAAGGTAAAGCTTCTGTTTGTGTTCAAAATCTAATTGTCTTGACATAAGGCAATTTTTTTTAACCTGAACATTGTTTTTGAAGCATTTTAAATGAGAAAAATTTAAACAACTAAAGGATATTCGGAAAAAATTACCAGTAAATCTCCTCCCACTCCATCCCCCTGTTGTTAGTTGTTCTGCCTGTGGCAGCTTTTAAAACTTGGTATCTACATATTATTTCATAGCTGGTCTCTGCGCACTCAGCCATTACGTGTGAAAGGTGATTGAAAGGAGGCCGTGCCCTGGAGGCTGTGAGAGGAGGCTCGTGTGTGAGTGCCCGTGCTTGCACACTCTGCTGGCTTCCCCACACCAGCGCATTCATAGGCTCCTGGGTGTGTCCATCCTACCTCCTACTTTCCTGTGGCTTCTCCTCCGTTACTTACTCAGCTCGCATTTCCACCGGAAAGAGGGGTGCTGCTCACACAGGAAGCGTGCTTTCACCTTTTCCCGCATTATTGTTCTGTGTATTTATTTCAGGGAGCTTCTCATCATCGGCGGGGTGGCAGCCCGGGATCAGCTCTCCGTGTTGGATAATGGGGTAAGTTGTGCTTCTGGTTTTTAAAAAGTCACATCAGAGGCGGTCGTTTTGGCAGTGTAGCTAGTTGTGTTGTGTTTCAAGAGATGGAAACAAGGGCAAAAAAGTGTAAATTGGTTCAGAGACAGGCTGCAGCAGGTAAGCCTTTGCTTCCCGGAAGTGTTCGGAGTAGGCTCTTCCGAACCCCTCCTGCAGGACTCCGGCATGCGTCCGTCTTTCCGTCTGTCTGCCTTTCGAGCGGCTGGGAACTCCCTCCTCACTTTCATGAATGAAGTATCCTTTTTTTGGGGGGGGGGGGAGTGAGAGCAGTAATTGAAAAAGAAGAGGCCGAATGAAGACTAGACATGGAGAGAGAGTGGGCTGCAGAGAAGGAAGCAGCTTGGGCAGAGAGCCTTAGGATGGGTGAGGATGCTGAGACCTGGCCCAGTGGGAGGGAGATGAGGTCAGAGACGTGTAAGGAGAGGTCTTAAGGGCGGTGCGTGGCCATGCGCTTATAAAGGACAAAGCTAAGCTCAGATCTTTATTAGAGAGATTGCTAGCCGTGCTCATCAATTCGGTGAAACTAAACATGGGTAGGACCTTATAAAATACTTTCTATGTATGAGATAACCTCTTCCTGACACATTTCTCCTCCATTCCCTCCTTCCTGTTTTCTCAGTCAGTCTCAGCCACCTGGCACTGAGCCAGGGGCGCAGACATGCTCTCCCATTATATTGGTGCCCGGCAGAAGAACTTTCATTCCGAATGATTTAGATTTGACCCACTGTGGCATGTTAAGAGCAAGGAATCATATGTGTTGGACTTGTTAAGATAGTGGCATTCTAAGATAGCAATATTGCTTTAGTATATTCTTATTTAGTACGTTATATTTTAGTGGTTGAAGAGATATTTATATTTAATACGTTCATTCCCAATCTTGGCTCCCTAAACCCAAATCTATTTTTTCCTAAGTTACTAAATTTCCTCACTTCCATTTTCCATGGCCGTCAGGGCAGTGCTGCTCCGAGCTCTCTCGGTAGCAGTCACTTTCCTTCTGCTCGGGATCTGAGGCGTTCTCGCCTGTTCTTTCCATCTTACCTTCTCTTCTCCTGGTGTCTCCCACCGCCCTCTGGCTCAGCCTAAGCCCTGTGTGTGTCTGCCGCAGAAGTCAGCTTTGGAGAGACAGAGTAGAGCTCTTTAATTTTAAAAAATCTCTTAAAGTTGCAGCATTATGCACATGCGCTGTCGAGACCAGGTGGAGTAGTTGGTGCCATCACACAAGTCAGGTTAATGTGTTTCTCGGGCTTTTCTAACTAAACCGAGTTGCTTTCTTGGGTCCCATCGGTGCCTCTCTGATGTTTGCAGGTGGATATAGTCGTCGGCACTCCGGGGAGGCTGGATGACCTGGTGTCCACCGGGAAGCTCAACCTGTCCCAAGTCAGGTTCCTGGTCCTGGATGAAGCCGTATGTTGAATTATGTTCTGCTTTTTAAAGTGTTCGCTTTTATTTTCGAAAATATGTAAAATAAATTAAAAATATAATTCAGTCATGGTTCAGATATCTAGAGATAATCATTGTTACCAGTTTTGCTATATTTCCTTCCATTTCTGTATTTATTTAAATGTTATTTTATGCAGTTGAAATCAAGTTTTGAGGCATCTAGGAAAGCTTCTTTTAATTTTAATTTTTTATTTATTTTTTTTACAGAGAGGAAGGAACGAGGGATAGAGAGTTAGAAACATTGATGAGAGAGAAACATTGATCAGCTGCCTCCTGCACACCCCCTACTGGGAATGTGCCCGCAACCAAGGTACATGCCTTTGACCGGAATCGAACCTGGGACCTTTGTGTCCACAGGCCAATGCTCTATCCACTGAGCCAAACTAGGAAAGCTTTTTTTTTTTTTTAATGTAGTATTGTTAAGTTTTCATGTTGTTATTCATAAAAGATTTTTAAAGGCTGTCCGATGGTCTGTTGTATGGATACTTCATTGTTTATTTTACTGCTCTTGTTACTAGATGCGTAGGTTTGTTTATCTTTCCAAATGGTTATTTTTGTGTGGATGTAATTTTTTTACACATTACAAATTATTCCTCTCTGTCATAGTTGCAAATGAAACTGTATGAAAAAACATTAATGTGTTTGAGCTCTTGCAACATACTTGCAGATTAATTTCAGGAGGGGTGCAGTAGTTTTTAGAACAGGTTTTTGTGTTTGTGTTATGTTTTTTCCATATTAAATCATATGCTTAGGACATGTGGTAATAGCTGTTAACTCTCCTATTCTTTCATGAATACTAAAGTGTGGTGTTTGGATTGTGTATCACCAGCTTTTTCATATTTTAGTCACATGGGGTTTAAAGTTGAACTTATAACTTGTCTATAAGGATCCAAGAGGAAATAATCACTTAAAAATACGTGGATATATATCTGTACGAATGAGTTTCTACATCTTACATTTCACGCTTGTTTCAGAAGAGAAAGGTGTAGACGCTGATTCAGAACTGACGCTTTTCTCTGCGTCTCACGCAGGACGGGCTGCTCTCCCAGGGTTACTCGGACTTTATAAACCGGATGCACAGCCAGATCCCGCAGATCACCTCCGACGGGAAGAGGCTGCAGGTAGAGGTCCAACACGGCTTAGACATGCGCATGCTCGTTGCTATCAGTGCTTAGTTTCTGTCTGACGTTCACATCTCCTAGTGTTTTCTGATTAACTGCTCTATGAAACGTCTCTTTAGTACTTGATTATATAATACACACAAAGGAAAAAGTCTAGGTTAGAGAAATTTGTAAGTTTTTAGCTAAGTCTGAACCTTAACAATTTAGATCTTCAAAACCTTTTCATCTCACTTAGGTTTTGTTGTGCCCCGAGGAGTAGAGTCATGGTTTCTGGGGCAGCAGAGGGTCTGAGCTCAGAGAGAGGAGCTTGCCAGAAGCCACACCGCTCATTGCTGCAGAGTCGGGTACTGAACTTGTCTTCAGGTTCCAGGCGTAGTGTCCGTCGTGGCCCACATCCATATCGTTGGTGGAGTTACAGTTATACGATGAGAGTTTATCTAAACTTTGACTTTCCTATTCATAGGTGATTGTTTGCTCGGCTACTTTGCATTCTTTTGATGTAAAGAAACTGTCTGAGAAGATCATGCATTTCCCCACGTGGGTTGATCTAAAAGGCGAAGATTCCGTCCCGGACACGGTGCACCACGTGGTGGTCCCGGTGAACCCCAAAGCGGACCGGCTGTGGGAGCGGCTGGGCAAGAACCACATCAGAGTGAGTCTCTGTCTGTGACCGTTGGCACAGAGGAAAGCAGTCGAAAACTAGCTTTACCTCGGCCCTTAGTGATGCTTAACACCGCCAGTTAGTTCACCTCAGTAAAGAGAAGTCGAGAAACAGGTTAGGAAAACGTTAGGCCTCTAGGGCATGGGGTAAGCGATGGACTCATCTTTTACTGTTCTGTCTATAAAGTTGCTTTTGATAAAATTTTTATAAATGAACAGGATTACCTGTAAATATAGACCTGATTTCAGATGCAGTGATTTCCTTTTTAGTAGTAGTTTAGTGTTTTCTTGATGTGCCTTAATTAAAAAAAATAATAATAATTTCATGTGTCCATCATGTCATTTCCCCCCACTGTTACTGGATTTGCCATTATATAAGGGTATGTTTATAATGAATACCCAAAGTCCTAAAAACGACCTTTGTATTTTTATTATTACATTTCAAATTGGTTAGCCTTAGACCTGCAGTTAAAGGGTTTTTCTGAATCTGAAGAACGCTTACCTACAGATTATAAAGATGTGTCTGAAGTGCAGCCTAAAGATAAAGACAGTTCTCTTCTTGTAAAAAGTGACGCCTGTTCTGAATTGTTGCTTAAACCACTCCCTGCCCCTTTGTGCTCTTGCTGTTTGTAGACGGATGAAGTACATGCGAAAGATAACACACGACCTGGCGCTAACAGTCCGGGTAAGTAAAACACGGCAGTGAAAGCAGCTGAAAGGTTGTGAAAGCAAATTGTATGTTTTACTGTGTTTATGCCCTGTCTCCTGGGATCTATAAAAGTAGAATAGGAAATCTGAAAATGAAAGCAACAAAAATAAGAAAGAAATGGGAGAAAAGCTGATATTAGTCAACTTAGAGGAATATTAGTGACTGAATTTAAGATGTTAGCCTCCTGGCATCTAAATTACAGATATTTTAAATTATAGAGTGCTCACTGATCATAGGAAACCTTTCTTTGGTGACCGGTTATATTATATAGGCCCTGAATTCCAGGGATTCTTCATTTCAGGAAACTAGATAACAAAGACAAGGTCTTTAGCTTCCCATTGAAAAATAAAGATTTGGAGGTTGCTGCCTAAGAAATTTCTAACTATGTTTGATGTACGGCCTTTACTCCACAGAGGGAAGTAGGAACTTTTTGGTGTTTAGGTTAACTTAGAAAGTATATAACTTGTTTTTAAATGGGGTTAAACATTTATGGCACATTGAGGGACGATAATGTGAGGCAAAAGGTAAGATTGTGTGGTTATGTTTTTCTGTGTGTGTGTGTGTGTGTATGTGTCCCTCATAGGAGGGATGATGGTTAGAGGTGCTTTGGTACCCCACAAACTGGCGTCGCATTGAAGCAGAGTTTAGGTGAGTTAAGCAGTAAGTCTGACTAATTATTTGTGTCCATGGCAGTCAGATTGAGATTCTGTTTTGTTCTCCTCGGTGATATTTAGAGATGTGGTCTGAAGCCATTAAAATCCTGAAGGGGGAGTACGCGGTGCGGGCCATCCGGGAGCACAAGATGGACCAGGCGATTATTTTCTGTAGAACCAAGATCGACTGTGACAACCTGGAGCAGTATTTCATGCAACAAGGAGGAGGTGAGGTTTTCTCACTTGAAGTAAGTTGTGCTTATCCCCTCAGTCGGTCGGCTGTTAATCTGCGGGTGATGCAGGCTGGAATGTGCACAGAATGGAAAGCAGGGGTGGGGCGCTGTGTGTGCTGACAGTGCTTTCCTGTGAGATGAGCCTAGGAAAAGCAGCGAGACCATTTCCACAAGGTCGTTCACTACAGTGAGCGTGGGTCACAGTGTGAAGGACCTATGTCATTTGGAAGGAGGGTGAGATGGAGTAATGTTAAAATTTCAAGTTTCTCTCCTGAGTAATAGCGTGTCTGTCTTTTAAATCGATACATGAGGAAAAAACAATCTACGTAAGGCTAAATAAGAAAGGAAAAAGGGGGAAATGAGAAAAAGCAGAAGAGTTAGAAATTACAGAATAAGAGGTGGCTGGTGGAAATTGGGATATATGCGTGAGCACTCTAACATATACCCGGGGTCTAGAGTCTGTTAAAAGGCAGAGGTTGGCCCAGCCGCCGGCTCAGATAACGGTTGTGTAGAACAGCAGTCGCCAACCGGTGGTCCGCGGGCCACTGGTCCGCGATGTCCGAAAGGTTGGCCACCGCCACCGCTGGTGTAGAACACCTTCAGGAGGGCAGGCTGTGGGCGTGGCCTGTAGTAAGGGCGTGGGCTTCTTAGTGCCTGTTTGATTCTTCCAAGAACAACCTCTTTTACCTACTTTTTGTTTTTTTTTCGCTTCCTTTGGTACAGGCGAAGTTCCTGGTGTCCACATGTATTTTCCTCTTATTAATATACTTCATTGGCATGCTGCTTTATTTACTTCTGCAGGTTGGGAAGGTGGCTTAAAATGTCATTCAAAGCAACATCCAATTTAATGCCAGGGAGTTCCTGTTAGTGGCACTTGGCTCAGTCGTAGATTTCCGTAGAATTATCAGGTACCGGTATAGCCTGACTCACGCCAGTGTTTCCCACGGGTAACTAATCTGCCTTCCCCCAGGGCCTGATAAGAAGGGGCACCAGTTCTCCTGCGTTTGTCTGCATGGCGACCGAAAGCCTCACGAGAGAAAGCAGAACTTGGAAAGATTTAAGGTATTGGCATTGAAATCGTTTACATTTCCTTCTTACGAAAGAGGAGAGTTGTATCTGGTTTTAATCAGTTCCAGTTACTATTCATAAAGCAACTGTTGTCCTAGAAATTTCAAAATAATTCTGTCCTCGCTGGTGTATTCCATTCATGGCTGTGCTCAGTCATCTTTAAGGTCAGGTGATAAATGACATATTCTCTGTCAGCACAACACTACTGTAACAGGAATTTTTAGTTTGAGAAAATTTTAGTTAAATTCTTCCAGGTAGATCTTTTTTAGAAGCATCATTAGATAGGTGAACAATGTCTGTGAGCCTTTACAAAAGCTTAGTGATGCCCATAGAAAACTTAATGTGTGGATTATTTTCAGACAGGTGTCAAAATAGGGTTTTGTAGAATTAAATAGAGTTTTAATTGTTTGGGGCAGACCATCCCAGCCACAGCACATGAATAGGTCATGAGGTAGGTGGGGCTTTAGCCCTTTAAGACCCAAGGTCAGTAGCCTGCACCCACAAGAGTCCTTACTGTTTATCGCAGTGTGTTCATTTCCCTGCGTCATGCATTCTCTCAGGCGCACCCTGGAAAACGGGGGAGAGAGCTGGGCGAGGGAACTTCAGGTTATGTTCCCGTGCTGTGGATTGATGTGGACGGGAAAACGTACGGAATGGTCTGGTTTACTCAGGAGAATTGCCCTTCTGTATCCGGGCATTCTACGGGACCCGTGGTCAGCAAACCGCAGCTCACAAGCCACAGGCAGCTCTTTGGCCCCCTGAGTGTGGCTCTTCCACAAAATACCACGGCCTGGGCGAGTCTATTTTGAAGAAGTGGCGCTAGAAGATGTTTAAGTTTAAAAAATGTGGCTCTCAAAAGAAATTTCAAGCGTTGTACGGTTGATGTTTGCTCTGTTGGGTGATGAGTTTGCTGACCACTGTACTGGACCAAAACCCAGTGTTCCCATTCCCCTCCCCCAGAGCCCTGACTGCTGTGCCTGGGCCAGACCCTATCCCAGGCTGATGTGTATTTCCTTAGTGAGCACCAGGGGGCACTCTCTGCCCCTTCTCGTTAGCATTTTTTCCTCACAAGCATTGAGGTAAAATATCTAGTATTCTGAATTTCAATGCACGGGTAAAAATAATGCTTCTGTTTTTATAGTTTGTTCTATTTTTCTCTTGAATTACCTATCAGGATTTCTAAGGTTTAATATCTTTGATGTAAGAGAAAAGCAAAGCAAAATGAATCTAGTCATTCATTTATTCACCTTAAATGTCGTGTTACAGTAGTTAGTGAACCATAACTTAAAAATTCAAGAGGTGGCCCAGAGAATTAAGATTAAGTGGGTCTCTAATATGAAAGTAACACAGTAGTACCTGGAATTCTCAGTCAGTGGGAAGACAGTCTTGTGTTTATGTTTTTGTGTATGTGCTGATAAATGCCTTTCTTCCTCTCTCTTCTCTGTAGAAAGGAGACGTAAGATTCTTGATTTGCACAGATGTGGCTGCCAGAGGAATTGATATCCATGGTGTTCCTTACGGTAAAAAGACACTTTTTATACTGTAGATGGAATTTAAAGTAGTAAACTAATATTTTCAGAATATTTAGAAACTCATGGCACTTGGTAATGACCGGTTTCATTTACAGTCATCAATGTCACCCTGCCTGATGAGAAGCAGAACTACGTGCACCGGATCGGCCGGGTCGGCAGAGCTGAGAGGTACTGGCCCTGCCCTCCCCTCCCCTCGCAGCCTCTGTGCGGGGGGCGGGGCCTAACGAGACTGTTCACCTCTTTCAGGATGGGCCTGGCCATTTCCCTGGTGGCAACGGAGAAAGAGAAGGTAAGCCTCTCGGTGCTGCATCGCACTCACGGTTTATGTTGCTACATGTTTTTCAGATGTTGGAAAGAAAAGCAGCGGGATTTTCCCGTTTCCATTGAATCTGGTTTCACAGGGAATATAAGTAACCTCTTTGTAGCCTTTTTTTTTTTTTTTGGTCAGTGTTCGCTAAATGGATAAGTAGGATGAAGTTTGGAAGGGAGAAATGCAAAATGTTATTTGTCCTAATAGCTTCAAAATAATTGTTTTCACCAAAATGTATTTAAACTGTGGCATGGTGCCATAGAAGACTTTTTATGAGGGGGACGGGGGTGGGGAGAATGTAAGTTACTATTTTCGATATCATTTCAAACTTACAGAAAAGTTGCAAGAATAAAGAATCCCCATATATTCATTGCCCAAACCAGTTGTTCATTTCGCTGTTGCTTTATTTTCTTAGGAAAAAGATTGGAACTTCCTTTTTATGCTCATCTTGATATAGCATTCTCCAATATGTACTTTTTCATCCTCGTTTCTATGTGAGAATTGCTTTCTGTAACTGACATCCATTTTGGAAAAACTGTTGGATTGTTTTCGAGAAGAGTTCTTTTTGGGAGACCTGGTTAAAAAAAGAGCTACTGGGTGGTGGCAGCAGCAGCCGCACCTGCGGTCTGCCTCGAGGACAGACAGTATTAAAAACAAGGTGACGGTGGAGCATCCAAGCGTGTTTCGGTCTCCATGCACGTTCATTCCTCCTCCCTCTTTAGGTCTGGTACCATGTGTGTAGCAGCCGTGGGAAGGGCTGTTATAACACCAGGCTCAAGGAGGATGGTGGCTGCACCATATGGTACAATGAGATGCAGGTAAGATGCCATAAGCTTATTACCGTTGGAAACTAGACTGCATTTGTTTGCAAAAGTCATATCAGCACTTACCTGTTGTCACTTAGGAGGGACAGTATTGGGTAATTGATTATGATGTTAGCTGTAGTTTATAAATTGTTAACTGTGAGTCCAACTCTTTAGAAATCTATCTTCCATTTATACTGAGTATTGTACAGCTTCCTGCTTTTATTTAATGCTACTAAAATGCAACTCTTGTCAAAATGAAATTTTCTCTCCCTTTCTTAGTTGCTCTCTGAGGTGGAAGAACACCTGAACTGTACCATTTCTCAGGTTGAGCCGGATATAAAGGTACCTGTGGATGAATTTGATGGCAAAGTTACCTATGGACAAAAACGGGCAGCTGGTGGTAAGCTTTGAATTACTTTTAGTCCTATTTTAAATTAGAATGTTTCCTCTCTGAGCATCAGTTTAAGAAGGAAGCACTTTTATTTCATAACCAGAGGCCCAGTGCACAAAATTCATGCACTCGAGGTGGGGGTCCCTCAAACCAGGCCTGCCCCATCTCGCAATCCTGGAGCTCTCGGGAGATGTCCGTCGGACGGCTTAGCGCTGCCGTACTTCCTCAGTGCTGCTGTGGAGGCAGGAGAGGCCCCCCGCCACCGCCGCTGCGCTCGCCAGCCAGGAGCCTGGCTCAGCGCTTCTGGCTGAGCGGGGCTCCCCCTGTGGGAGCGCACTGACCACCGGGGCAGCTCCTGAGTTGAGCGTCTGCCCCTGGTGGTCAGTGTACGTCACAGTGACCGGTCATTCTCCCATTGATTGATTTGCATGTTAGCTTTTTATTGTATAGGATGTCAAGTGTATATCTTTAGCATGTTACTCTTTATTATTCTCATAGCCCTTGTCCATACCTGTCCACGGCATTTTTACTGGATGATGTATGTGATGAGGAAGCAGTGTACTGCCTCTCTCGCTGTGCTAATGTTTTATGAGTAGTTGAACATTTATAGAATTATTAGGGAATGAGTGTGGTGATTTTGAGTGAAGAATCAGAAGCCTTTGGCTTAGTTCAGTGGTAACCAGCCCACCCTCCCCTTTGCCTGGAATGCCCTTCGCTCATTCCTGAAATTTTAAGATTCAGGCTAACCTTGTGTTTTCCCCAATCAAGGTCGAGGACGGGGAGGGCCAGACGGGGGTATTGGGACAGCTGCTAGTGGGGCCAAATCATGGATCTGTAATGATTTAATGTTTTAGAACTCTGCATTTTGGAGATAACTTGCCCGGTAGCACACTTGATTGCTGGAAGCAATGTTTAAACTGATGCAGTTGAGCCAAAGTATCGCCGACAAGCTGATTCAGGCAGGCTATTCACACTGCTCTGTGTGCGATGCAGGTGGAAACTATAAAGGCCATGTGGACGTCTTGGCACCTACAGTGCACGAGTTGGCTGCCCTGGAGAAGGAGGCGCAGACGTCTTTCCTGCACCTTGGCTACCTTCCGAACCAGCTGTTCCGAACCTTCTGACTCTCACACCGGAGGAGATCTGAGTAATACGGCCGTCGTCTTAAAACTCTAAAGCTGCTGTACTGCTTCCAGGCAGCGGTATTTATAGTAACTTAAGCTATTAATGCTAACTCTTGCATGTCAAGAAACATGGAACATTAGTCATAGGAATTCTTCATGTAACGGCAACCTAATGAAAGTAATAAACGTGATGACTCTATTTTCCTGAAGGCCTGTGTCTTATTTTAACGTGACTTGATAGCTTTTCCGCTTCAAGAATGCTGTGGTTTTATGAAGTGCAGCCCATGGGAATGTGAACTTGGCAGAGGACCTGTGTGGAGCCGCTGTGAGTATGGATGAGGTGCTTCTCCCCAGGCAGCGCCCTCGGGGGAGACGGGCTTGCAATGGTGACCGTGACTACTGTGTCCGCAGCTGGAGAGTGGGAGGCGAGAGAGGGCCGGTGGTCCTGAGGCAGGACAGCCCGGCTAGTCTGAAGCCGGTGTTTTAGGAGCTGGAAGGTTCTGTGAGGACTGACAGCTGAGTGGGTGGTGACAGTGAAGCTATATCCCTGGAGGTTCGCCTTCGTTTTAAGATCCGTTCTTTCGAGGTTTGCTCACAGAGAAGACGATTCCACTGTCCCTCTGGGCCTTACACTTGAACACAGTCATTTGGAATATATTTCCTCACACCTTCTTGCCTAGCACAGGAGGGAAAATTGAAATACATTTAATTCAATTGCTCTTTTGTGCCATTTGACTCTTATTAGTTTATAGAGGAGTTTCTTGGGAACTTTTTTCACCTTAGAGACTTCTTAAGGGCACAAGTTACAATGTCTTGTACGATGGTTTTAAACCTCTGAGCACTGAAATATTTCTTCAAACACAATCTTGGGTGAAACTAAATATATAAGCAGTGGGAAACGCATTACCATTGAACTCACTTCCCGGTACTGAGGCCTGGTGCGTGTGGCAGGAGGAGGGGAATTTCATTCTTTCGCCCACATCTGGACCACTGTCCTTGGTGGGGTCCCCTTTTATGGTGCGTCGCGGTTTACACCTCTCCCTGCTACATATGCATCACGTTTCCCTGGGAGCCTTGGATCCGTGTTTCAGATTGTTTCCTTCTACGACTGTCATTCCTGGATCGAGTGAAAGCGAATGACCCTAACGCACATTTTTCAGGGTCACCATCAGGGTGCGCTGTGGCGCTGGTTGACATTCACACTAAGTGTCAGAACAACTCTGTACAGTTTATTTTCCAAACGGAAACCCTGCTCCTGTGCATTGAAAGCTCGTCTTCGTGTGTCTCCCACACGGTGGTGAACGGTGCTGCCAATAGAGATGGCCTGACACTGTCATGTTTTCACTCACAGTTCCTCTCCTGGCCCACACCCTGCCCACCACCATCACGGTGCACAGACCCAGACTTGTAAGTCATGTGCAAGCCTTCTTTAGTTTCTTTAAGGTGGAAGTACATTTGGCAATGACTAAAACCCGCCACATTTTTTAAAAGTTAATTCTTGCCGAGACCTGTTAGGCTCAGTGGATAGAGCATCTGCCTGCAGACTGAAAGGTCCCAGGTTCGATTCCAGGCAAGGGCATGCACCTTGGTTGCCGGCACATCCCCAGCAGGGGGTTTGCAAGAGGCAGCTGATTGATGATGACTCTCTCTCATCGTTGTTTCTAACTATCCCTCTCTCTCTTCTTCCCTGTAAAAAAATCAATAAAATATATTTTAAAAATAAATTAAAAAATTAAACAATATCCTTGACAGTTATTTCAGATGTAGTCCTCAGGTCTTATAAATAAACAGCCCCTGTGGATCAAGTTTGAACAGATGCAAATTATCTAAATAAAGTAAGTAAAAGCCACTTGTAATTACTCAGGGAATTAAGAGGAGTGACTTATATAGGAAAGAAAAAAGTTTTGTTTTTTTTTTTAAAAAAAAGTTAATTCTCAATCAATTCTAAATGGGCAAACACCATTTAGACACAGTTGACCTTATTCTCCTGACTTAAAACACACTTTATTGCAGTTTGACTGAGATATGAAAAGTGTAGATAACCATAAAGTGAGGTGTGGGGTAGGGTCCCCTATAAGGTAATTTATCATTTCCCTATAGGTTCTGACAATTTCCAGCCTACTAGCAGGGACTTTTCTCCAAGTGACCTTATTTGGGGGAAGAGGCGTATTTATCTGGAGGGAAAGAATGCAGTGGAACGGGAAGGAAAGGGAGGGTATTTTCTGCTCCAAAGCAATTGATGGAGGGTTCCTTTGGAGGGAGGAGGGCAAGGGGAATTTTGGCTGTTTTCCTGTCCTGCTGCTTTAAATAATTACCTCTCCTCTAAAGCCATTCAGAACTGGTGTTTTCTGACAGAGGTTTCAGTCTTACTGGTCAGAAGTTGAGGGGAACTGGAAAGGACCCAGAGTCGGATGGGCTTGGATCCCATCCTGGCAATAGTTAGTAACTTCTGGCTCATCCAATCACAGACAGAGATGGTTAGTTCTAAGGCGGGACCCAGAAACCTGCATTTTGACAGAATCCTCAGACGGTGGAGGTGCAGATGGACCTTGAACCCAAGACCCATTGTTACAGATAATTGGCTCTTAGAACTTGAACTCTCGCTGCAATCTTTTCCCCTGAGACCAAGACGATGCAAAAGAATAAGAGACAGATGCTATTAGAATCGCCTGCCTCCCCGGAATGGCCCGCTGCCTCTGCCGGCATGGAGCCTCTCAGCTCCTTCGCTTGGTGCTCTCCCCGTGGCATCACCGGGGGAGCTTTTGTTTTTGCGATCCTCACCTGAGGGTATTTTTCCACTGATTTCTAGAGAGTGGAAGGGCGGGGGAGAGACAGAGGGAAACATCGTTGTGAGAGAGACACATCGATTGGTTGCCTCCTGCACGTGCCCCAGCCAGGGCCGGGGACTGAGCCTGCAACCGAGGTACCTACCTTGACCAGAATCAAAACTTGGGACCCTTCAGTCTTCAGGCTGATGCTCTATCCACTGAGCCATACCAGTTAGGGCTCACCTAGGAAGCTTTAAAAGAAAATGCCTGTCCCTGTACCTCGCCTCCAGGGATTCAGACTTAAGCTTTGGGGGCTGGGCCTGGCTGCCTCGAGATGCTAACCGATAGCCAGGTTGAGAGCTGCTGCTTTAAACTGAGCCTGACTCGAGATGCTTCTTTTCCTGTTGCAAAGCATTGTGGGTCCCCTGCAAACGCCCAAGTGAATTCGTGTCCTGCAGCTAACTACAGCGTGGGCTCAGGCTGGAGCCCTCGCTCTCATACTGGGCGGTGGAGGTCATCGCAGAGAAAAACGGGTGGAACAAATAGGACCATATATCATTTTTGAGAAACGAGGATCATTTTAAAAACAAGTACATGAATGGAGTTTCCTCCCAGTTGGCTTTTTACTGTAGACATTGTCACGTGGTGTTTATTGAACACATTCCCATTCCCTTCCTAGGAAATGATTGGCTCCATGCACCGTTTTTGGTTTTTTTTGTTTGTTTTTTTAAAAATATATTTTATTGATTTTTTACAGAGAGGAAGGGAGAGGGATAGAGAGCTAGAAACATCAATGAGAGAGAAAACATTGATCAGCTGCCTTTTGCACACCCCTCACTGGGGTTGTGCCCGCAACCAATGTACATGCCCTTGACCGGAATCGAACCTGGGACCTTTCAGTCCGCAGACTGATGCTCTATCCACTGAACCACACCGGTCTTGGCATCCATGCACCATTTCACCTTAACTCTTATCCTCCAGCGTGGTAACTCACCCTGGTCACCAGAAAGGACTCTTGGTGGCTGTTAGCTTCAATGAAGTCCCCATCAAAGGCCCAACATTTGCTGCTGCCGAGGTAGGACTTCGGAGAAGCAGCCAGAGATGGCGTCCCCGCTGGGCAAGGATGGCAGGTCAAGGGCTTTCCCGTGAGGTCAGGGCCTTGGAAAAGAACCTAGCCTGGGCGGAAATCCTGATCCCATTAGGGCTTGCCAGGATGGAGGGTGGCGGCGGAGAGAGGGCCAGCAAGGATGGGGTGAGCTCAGACTGGAGCAGCACTGTCTGACAACGAGCTTTCCTTTTCACACGGATCCCCTGGAATTCCTCAAATGTTCTCTTCCGAGTGCCAGCAGCTAGGTGTGTGCAACGGGCACGTTGAAGGGGGTGCTGTGTGTGTTTGAACGCAGGGATGTGAGAAGGTGTGGGAATGGGTTGGGACCCTGAACTGTGGGGAATTGGTCCCTAGGGGTGGGTGGGGACAAGGAAACTCTCTGGAGCCGTTATCCAAACCAATGGGTGGTCTGTGGACCGCGGTGGTCCATGAGGTCAGAAAGGTTTAGGGGCACGTCTAAAAATTCTTAGACATTTGGGGAGAGAACTGGCTAACCTGCAGGCACAGAGGCTGGAAGTTTGGGGTATTTTGTTCGGCTTTTAACGGCTAGCAATTTGGGGATGTTGGATTATACGCATAGCATGAAATAATTGCTCCCTTAAAATATTGGCGTTAGTTCTATTGGTTATAATGACCGACGCTATCGTTTCTTCTGTCCATACATGGTTATCCGTTTTCCCTCTGATCGCTCACCACCCAGGGCCAAGAGGATGGCTCCCTATGAAGTGACCTTCAGCAGAGCCTGCCTGTGGGCCCGTGGCTTACCATCTCCCACCACGGGCACCAGGGGGCGCTAACGTCACGCTGTGAACACCCACAGCGACACCCTTCGCGCTGGAGTATTTTTACCACTTGGGGTCACTTAAGGATTACCCACCGTCCTTTCTTTCTGCTAAGCAAATCGCAGACTCAAAGGCATTTTTCCCATCCCATCTGTCAGAGTCTAGAGTCTTTCTCTGGACCCTGCAGGCCAAGAAATGTACAGTAGGGTTCCCCCCCCCCAAAAAAAAAAAAAATTGGCCCCGCACAGCTTGTGCTCCCGTGGCTCCTCCTGCCTCAAGGCTCTTTGAGGGCCCTGGCACCCGTGCCCAGCACTGGGGGGTTCTCTGTACGAGGAACTTCCACGCGTGTCTAAGCTGCGTGCATGCTCGTTGCCACTCTCGTTAGCACCTCCAGAGTGCGGAATGCCTTCTTCTGCGGCATGCCCCTGACCCCACCTGTCTCTAGGAGCCCAGGTGGGCGTGAAGGGAGGCGAGTCTCACCCACTCACCTTCCCACCACTTCCCCGTGGCCTCTAGGACCTGGGCAGGCCTTGGCGAGCATGGTAGGATCTGCGGGAGGATCCCGACTGCCTTTGATCCCTGGGGGGCGAGGGGTATGCATGGGCGGGAGGCAGCACGTGTGGGCTCACGCAGTCCGCCCGGACCTGAGCCCGGCCACTTCCCAAAGTCCCTGGCAGCCGCTGGTGCAATGATGTTCGAACCCCTCCCGCCAGTTGCCTGCTGACCACGCCACTCCGTGCGCCTGGAAATGGAGCGATAACCCAGGTACACGTGGCCAGGTACACGGCCTGTCCTGAGCCTTCTCCTTCCCTCCATGGGATGCACCTGGGGGTGGGGGCAGGAGGCTGGCTGACGGCTGGGGAACGGCCCCTTCTGGGGCATTTCTGGTGCAGCAGAAGCACATTCTCTCCGCCATTTCCCAGGTGTAATGAGCCCATGTCAGCCCCGTCCAGGACCCGCGCCGGCCTTAGTGCCTGAGGTCCGGCTAACGGGGCACTGGCGGCCTCTGACGCTGGGCCCAGCCTCCCACTCCTCCTTCCTTGTGGCTCCCTTCATACCGAACGTGAGCCTCCTCCCTCCTCCCCCAACGGCAACAGCCAACGCTGATGGCCTCTTCGCTCTGTACCAGGTTTTCTAAGTGCCTACTCCTCTGGCCCCAATCCTCAGAACAACCCCCGAGACGGCTTCTAGTCCTGTCTCCAAGTCACAGGGGAGGACACGGAGGCACCAGGTGGTTCGTGAACTGCTTAGAATGACCTGGCGAGGGCAGTGGAGCAGGATCTGAATCAGGCGCTTCTCCTCTGCTGCCTGTGAGCTCTTCTGCCTGAGGCCTTCCCGCCTGCCCCTCACTCCCCGTGCACCGGGGAAGAGGACTGAGCCCCACCGCAGAGAGGCCCCGGGCTGTGTCCCCCCAGCAGGACTCCGTCCGCTGTGGTCCCCCCAGGACAGGGCGGAAGGAAGACCAGCCCGCTGTCAACGGGAAAATACAGTTTCAGCAAGACAGTCTTGGCCGAAATATGCGCAGGGTTTTGAACATATGGGGCCTCGAGCTCCAGTTTCCTAGGGCGGGGGTGGCCGCATGGGGACGGAGGCTTGCGCAGAAATCGATGGATTCGTCGTGGCTGTTTCTGCAGCCCTGGCTTGGCCTCGCTCCAAGCCGGGCACTTTCTGCCGGCCGTTCCTGGCTATTTGAGGCTGGATGACTCACCGTGTGTAACATCCTCTTGTTTTCCTCCTTCTCTTTGGGGGGCGGAGGGGTGCAGAAGGAGCTGATCGGTGTTTCTCTCTCATTGATGTTTCTAACTATCTCTCTCCCTTCCTCTCTTTAAAAAATCAATAATAAATATATATATATTTTTAATTTTTTTATTTTAATTTTATTTATTTTATCTTTTTAAAGAAGGGCTTATGTTTCTCAGACGGGAGCTGTGTGTGTCAGCTTAACCAAGAGCCCCAGTTACTTGGGGAGGAGGCCTCACCACCTCTGTCCCATACTCTGTCCCGTCATCCTGAGACCCAGGAGCGGCATCCGGGGCGCCAGGCTACACCGCCTGCGCAGGGCCGGAATAGCCCTCTTCCTCTAAGGACACAGGTCCACCAGGTGGAGTAGCGACTCAGCGGTAAGAGTTGGGAAGCTCGATGTCCCACTGGTGGCAGTGGGTAGATCACCTGGGCAGGATGGGCGAGGAGACGGAGACCCGCACAGCACCTGACGGCCCGCCTGGGGCGGACCGGGCACCGCAGAGCACACCTCCTCCCCGGGGCGCAGGGGGCGCTCTCCATGATGCGCCGCACGCCGGGCCCAGGACCAGCCTCACACATCGGAGGAGATTTAAACCACGTGCAGTGTATTCTTCCGTCACAACGGAGGGAAATTAAAAGATCAATAACAAAAGTACCGGGAAATTCACAAGTAAGTGGAAATCAAAGAGCACACTGCTTTTTGACAACCAGAGTCACGTGACATCAAAGGGGAGGCTGGGAAAGACTGAGTTGCATGAAAAGGGAACGCCACGAAAAAGGGAACCTTAAGGCAGTGTTTCCCAACCTTCTCTCATGATGAGAATCACCTGGTGGAGTGGTTAAAACACAGATTCCCGGATCCCAACTAAGAAGTGCTAAACTAGAATTTTTGAGAACATATAGGTAAAATTGCATACCTAACTTAGTGCTCTGTATATAAAATCTGTCTTAGAGCACTAGTTAAGTATACAATTTTACCTATATGTTCCCAAAAATTCTAGTTTAGCACTTCTTAGTTGGAATCCGGGAATCTGTGGTTTAACCACTCCACCAGGTGATTCTCATCATGAGAGAAGGTTGGGAAACACTGCCTTAAGGACCAGGTAAAGGGGGGGAGGGGGAGGGAGTATGGGGGGGGGCGTTAGCAGTGACTAGTAAAAAGGAAGAGAGGTCTCAAATCAATAACACCTTTTCACTGTAAGGCACTGGGGTGGGGAGTATGGGGGAGGTAGAGTCAACTGAACCCAAAGAAAGCGGGAGAAAGGAAATAATAAAGACCAGCGTGGGCATCAGTGAGACAGGAAAGGGGTAAGAAGAGAAAGTGAACGGAATGCAAAGCTGGCTTTTGGAAGAGAGGAGCCAAGTTGACAAACCTCAGCTAGAAAGACGGGAGGTCTTTTCAGAGGCGTTTTCCCAGTGCGGCCCCAATGGCCCCCGGCGGAGCCAGCATTGCGGACTGGACCTGTCCGATGCCAGCGCCTGGACTGGGGGCTCTAGAAGGTCTTCGCCCTCCTCCCCCTGCGTCCCCGGCGCTCTGTGCCGGCCAGCAGGCCGGGACACGTTCGCTGAGCCACAGTGGAAAGCAGACCGCCTCCTGCCCTCGGAGCCATCTGTGCGGGATGATAAATGACGCTTCCACGCAGATCGGGCTGAATTGCACTATTTCTGAGGAGAAACGCTGAAAACAGCACATGGCTCGTCCTTAAAAATAAACCCGTCAGCTTCAGGGATCTGGCCCAGAAATGAACCGGGTGCCGCTCTGGCTCCGAGGCGGAGTGTGTCGCCTTGGAGCCCGGGGGAGGGGGTGCCGGCTGGGGTGACCCGGCCCCCAGGTGGGGAGTGTGCGCTGGGCCGCCCCTGGTTACACTCACCGGGGTCTGGCCTGGCTGGGAGGGAGCCGCTGGTCCCAGACACCCCACGATGCTAGACCGTGTCCCCAGACGGACAGGCCAGGGGCACCCTGGAGGGTTCGAGGATGGCACCCCAGCCGAGCCAGGCGGGTTTCATGGGGAGTCTTAGCTTTCTTGCATCTCATAAAGGGTGACGTGTAATGAACCCAACCAAGGGCATGGGGTTTGTTTAGTTTTTTAAATATCTTTTTATTCATTTCAGACAGGAAGGGAGAGGGAGGGAGGGAAACATCAGCGATGAGCCAAAACCGGTGTGGCTCAGTGGATAGAGCGTCGGTCTAATCGAGGCCCCTAGATTTGCCCAAGGACTCCCAGAAGGTGGAGAAATGCATCTATTTCTCAGACTCCTGGGGCCGGGGGTGTCCGGCACCCGCCCTGCCTCCTAGGAGATGCGTGGGGAACTCTGAGCCGCTCCCCACGGAGGCTGCCTGTGTGTGTGTGTGTGTGTGTGTGCATGTGTGTGTTTGTGTGCGTGTGCGTGTGTGCATATGTGTTTGTGTGTGCATGTGTGTTTTTGTGTGTGTTTTTTGTGCGTGTGTGTTTGTGTGCGTGTGTGTGTGCGTGTGTGTGTGTGTGTGGTTTTGTGTGTGTTTGTGTGTGTGTGTGTGTTGCGGGGGGGGGGGCAGACGGCACACACTCACGGGTGTCCTTTCCCTGGCTCCTGGGCTCTCCCTCCCCTCCCACTCTCTCTTCTTAAGTTAGGGTGACTCTGCCGGAAGCCCCCGTGTGGGATTGACGCTGCGCGGAGAGGGAGGTTTGTTAGGGCCGAGCTTTGTTCCCGGGCATTTTCTGCCTCGCCGGCCCCGGGGAATGTGAGCTGGGCAGGTCTGGAGCGCTGGGCGCTGCCATTCAAGTCCAGGCCTGAGGAGAGAAGTCTCCCCACTCTCTGGCCTTTTGACCCCTCAGGCCTTGGGCAGGAGGACGCTGGGCCCCCCAGACTCCCCTCTGCTGCCGGGGGGAGGGGCCACATCACACGAGGAAATACATGCTTTGATTCCGACTTCAAAATGGGCAACCTCTAATTGTCGCACCATCAAACCAGCTCAACAATACCTTAAAAAAAAAAATTAGCCAAGACTGGTTTGGCTCAATGAATACAGCATTGGCTTGGGGACTGAAAAGTCCCGGGTTCGATTCTGGTCAAGGGCATGTACCTTGGTTGCAGGCATGTCCCCAGTAGGGGGTGTGCAAGAGGCAGCTGATCGATGATTCTCTCTCATCGATGTTTCTAACTCTCTATCTCTCTCCCTTCCTCTCTGTACAAAATCAATAAAATATATTTTTTTAAAAAAATTATTTCTAGCCGAAACTGGTTTGGCTCAGTGGTAGAGCGTCGGTCTGCGAACTGAAGGGTCCCGGGTTCGATTTTGGTCAAGGGCATGTACCTTGGTTGCAGGCACATCCCCAGTAGGGGGTGTGCAAGAGGCAGCTGGTCGATGTTTCTCTCTCATTGACGTTTCTAGCTCTCTATCTCTCTCCCTTCCTCTCTGTAAAAAGTCAATAAAATATATTTTAAAAAATTATTTCCGGAGAAAGAGATGAGCTGGCCCTTGCATTTTGTCCTCTCCCCTGGACCTGTGTCTCCTGCTGTTATGCCACTAGAGGACACGTCTGCACGGTTCACAATGTGGACACAGATTTAAAAATTCTGTTTTATCGCTAGAATAACAGAAAATCTGCGATCCATGAGTGGGATGGTGACGGCGGCACATTATGGTGGATGGACTTGAATACCACTGACGTGGACACTTAGTTACAATAGCCCAGCCAGTGTGGCTCAGTGGTTGAGCCTTGACCTAGGAACCAGGAGGCCATGGTTCAGTTCCTCGTCAGGGGCACACGCCTGGGTTTCAGGCTCGATCCCCAGTAAGGGGCGTGCAGGAGGCAGCCGATCCATGATTCTTTCTCCTTGATGTTGCTCTCTCTCTCTCTCCCTCTCACTTGATCTCTGAAATCAGTAAAAATTATTCTAAAATACATTTGAAAATGGTTAAGATAGTTAAAGAGAAAAGTTTGCAGCATAACATGAAAGTTTGTTGTTGTTGTTTTTTTGGTTTTTTTTTAATATATATTTTATTGATTTTCACAGAGAGGAAGGGAGAGAGATAGAGAGCTAGAAACGTCCATGAGAGAGAAACATTGACCAGCTGCCTCTTGCACACCTCCTACCGGGGATGTGCCCGCAACCCAGGTACATGCCCCTGACCGGAATCAAACCCGGGACCTTTCAGTCCGCAGACCGATGCTCTACCACTGAGCCAAACCGGTTTCGGCAACATGAAAGTTTTAAAAAACAAAAAAGGATGAGCGGCTGTGACGGAAATGCTCTAAAATGAGCAGTGGAGACGGCGGTCCATGTCTGAATGTGCTAGAAGCCTGGCCCTGTTCGCTCCAGGGCAGCTGGGAGCATCTGGAAAGGGGCGTGTTAGAGGATTCGCCGGGAGGACTGCGGGCAGTGACGGAGTGGACGGCGGGGTCCTCTCCGGGACCCTGGGCGGCACTTCTCGGGGTGTCCTCCGCGGCCTGGGCTCCGCCCGCCCCCCCAGCTGTTCCGAGCGCCGCGGTGTCCCGGGCCGGCGCCGAGGGCTCTGCCCGGCCCACCTCCCGCCGGGCCCCGCACCCCACGGCCCCCACAGGATGCCCTGCGGGCCCAGAAGCAGGATGCCCGGCCGGGGACCCCTGCGAGGAGATCAGGGCCAGGAAATGCCTCTTCCTGCTGCAGGACAGCTCCGTGACCTGGAAAGGCGGCCGGGATGCTGTGTTTCCCCGGTGACATCACCTCTGCCAGCCCGCCGCGGCGCCTGGGCCTCGGTGAGCTGCACGGCCCCTGTGGTCGCCAGGGGGACTCGGGCGGCCGAGGTCTGTCTGCATCCAGGCAAGCACATCTTGCCTGGAACCCGCTGGGAGGAGTCATGGGAGCACGGACTCTCCGCTCCCCGGTGCGGAGAGGAAAGGACCCCCGCCCAGGCCCTCACTCTCCAGCGTCCCAGGGGCTTGCTCAGCTCAGGTGCACGCTTCCAGGGGCGGGGAGCTCCCTCGGAGCCAGGCCACGGTTTCCCCGAGAGACCCCGTCTAACTCTGTGCTGAAGCATGGGTTCCTGCCATGCCCTCCGCCGTCTTCCCTGCCCAGAGCGCTCTCTCCCTGTCCACCGAGTCCTTCAGACACACACCCGCTGGGCTCCCTTCTCCCGGCCAAAGAGCCACCCCTTCCAGCTCTGTCCCTTTAACATGACGTCAAGGCCCTCCTCATTCCGGCCCCTGAGCAGGTTCAACATGGCAGGAGGAGAAGCCCCGGGTGGACGGACGGATGGACGGACGGTCGGACGGACGGACACAGAACTCTACGTAGGGTCTGGCTGGTGTGGAAGGAAGCAGGGTCCCCTCCTCCAGAGACAGCCGGTGGGCTGAGTGGGAACCGAACTCACCACCCCTTGGTGCATGGAACGAAGCTCAGCCAACCGAGCCACCCTGAACTCATTCTCATCCTTTTTCTGCCCCCGAATCCCTTCAGAGCAGGCCACGCCCCTCCACGGTACCAACAAGGAGGCAGGCCGGGAAAGTTACCACAATGCCCCTCACCCCGGCAGCTGGAGCACGGGGGGTGGGACGCGGGTCTGCCACCCGGAGCGTGGTCCTCCCCGCCACGCTGCTCTGCCACCTGGGAATCACACAGCGGGCCCCTCCCTCCCACCCTGCCCCCTGGCTGCCTCTGCCCTGCCTGGCACACCGCCATGGGAGCCAGCATGGGGGGCGGGAGGCGGATGGCCACGCAGCCCCTCGGCCCTGGGCTGGTGATCACACAGCCGTGCGGTGAGAACCGGGGGCGCGCCAGTCACCCTGAAAGAGAGCCAGTTCCGAATGAGCGGTGAGCGCAGGTTCCCACACACCCAACACCCCGCGCGCGGCCCGCCCTGCCGGCCCGGGGCCGCCTCGCTCCCCTGGGCACCCTGGCACCGCTCGGACGGGCCGAGGCTCCTGGCTTAGGCCTCAGCCTTGGTCCCCAGGGAAAGGGTGGGGAGCAGCGCACCCCGATCCAGCCGCTGCCCTTCCTGGCTGTGCCACGCGAGCAGGTCCTATGGCCACGGGAGCAGCTCTCCCGTGGGATGGGATGGGAGGGGGAGCGGGATCCTCTGCCCCCAGCCCCGATGGCGGCCGGCACGCCGAGGACGCCAGGCCCTTGCTCACTCAGGCCTCCCCGGGAGGTTTGCACCATCTTCTCCTTTAACCTCATCCCCTCGGGAGGGGCTTCTGTTCTCCGCCCGGGAGGCATTAAAGAGGCTCCGGGGGGAAGCCGAGACCATGTGGCTGGATGCGTCAGCCCCAGACTTGGACCTGGCTCTCCTGACCCCCGATTCCCTCTTCTCTCCTGCCTCCGGGTTACCTTGACTCGCAGGCGTCCTCAAACTTTTTAAAGTGGGGGCCAGATCACGGTCCCTCAGAGAGCTGGAGGGCCGGACTATATGAACTACTAATTCCTATTGTAACACCTCGGCTGCGCTCACTGCCCAAAAAACCTGGCGGGCCGGTTCAGACTCCTCTGCGGGCCGCATGTGGCCTGCGGGCCGTAGTTTGAAGACCCCTGCCTCCGGGTTTCCTTGACTCAGAGGTTGATGCCTAGATGGTTAATAAACTTCTGTGCAGAGCGCCCCCTACGGGAACAGCGCGGGCAGTGATGCAAGCATGCACTGCAGATGGCCAGAGAAAGGGATAAGGGTGGGTGCCTGCCTGGGCCCCCGGGAAAGTGTGGGTGCCTGCCCTGGGCCCCCGGGAAAATGTGGGTGCCTGCCTGGGCCCCCCGGGAAAGTGTGGGTGCCTACTGGGCCCCCGGGAAAGTGTGGGTGCCTACTGGGCCCCCCCGGGAAAGTGTGGGTGCCTGCCTGGGCCCCCGGGAAAGTGTGGGTGCCTGCCTGGGCCCCCCGGGAAAGTGTGGGTGCCTGCCTGGGCCCCCGGGAAAGTGTGGGTGCCTGCCTGGGCCCCTCGGGAAAGCATGGGTGCCTGCCTGGCCCCCTGGGAAAGTGTGGGTGCCTGCCTGGGCCCCCGGGAAAGTGTGGGTGCAGTCCAGAGTCGCAGCCCTCTCCTGGCTGCTGCCTCCGGTGACGGCACAGATGACCCCTCCCTGGCCTTCACACCTCCCGCTCTGTGGGAACCGGAGCGGTGGCCCCTGCCCGGGGAAGCGGGGTCCCCAGCAGACCGCTTCCCACCCCCGGGGCCTGCTTCTCATCTGCCCGCGCCCCAGGCAGTAACCCCTCGTCCCTGAAAGCCGAGGAGGGGGGAATGTCACATGAAAGGTGCCCGCGGACGCCTGGCCAGTGTCAGGCCACCAAATGGCAGGTGCCAGGTGGTTAGCATTAATGCTCCGGAGGCGGGCCTGCTCCGAGGTGCCGGGAGGCGGTGCTGGCTCCCACGGCCCCTGGTCGCCAGGGAAGGCCCAGGAGCCTCTCCTCTCCTCACCTCTCCTGTGAGCGCCCTCCCGCCGCCCTGCCGCTGCGCTGGCTCAGGTGGCATCGCCTCTCCTGGGCACCATCCTGAAAGCTGCCTTCCTGGCTCCTGGCGCCAGGACTGTGCCCTCTACTCTGCCACCGAGCACGTCACTGTCCCCCGTGTGAGCCCCGTGTGGCTGCCCGTGGCCTCCAGGGTCTGACTGTAAGCCCGCCCTCCCCTGTCTCCAGCATGAGCCACCCTTCCACCCACCGGGCTGCCGCGATGGGGTGGGGGGGTTCCCCAGCTCCTGGCTCTCCTGGCACTTACATCGCAGGATCAGGCGGAGGGAGGGAGAGGGTGCCCAGTCAGCCTTGCCCTCTTGGCTGGGAGCCTGTAGGACAGACAGTGGCCTCCACTCCAGCGTGAGGGGTGTGGCTCCCCCTTTCCTTGGACGGCAATTCCCTGCGTGAGGCAGAGGCCGGGCGGGAGGGCAGAGGGGCCGGGGCATTGGTCCTGATCACTGGCACACACCCTGTTCCCTGGTCCCCCGGAAATGAACGGCCTGTATCGGAAGCCGTGAGTTCCTAAGCATTTATGGGGCGTCGTCACGCTGCTTTCTCTGCTCTGAAATGTCTCTGACATTTTCCAAAAGAAGAAGTAAAAAGCAAATAAAAATAGCCACAGCCCTCTCCACCCCGGGATGTCTGCCCCCGTCAACATGAAGTCCCTCTTATTCGCTTCACCCCTTCCTACATAAGACCCCCCACCAGCCCGACCTCCTGCCCTTCATTCCCACTCGTGTCCCTCTGTGCCCGCATGATGCCCCTATGCCCCGCGCCCTGGCCACCTGGGACCTCTGGCTGCTCCCAACCCCAATGCCACGTCCCTCTCCCTCCGGCTGGAGGCTGGACAGGCTCCATGGAGACATGGGGGTGAGCCCAGAAGGTGAAACAGGAACAGCCACCCCCAGAACCAGGGCCCCGGGAGGAGTGGAGAGGAGGCGGGCCCGGGTCCCCGGGGGCCAGGGCAGCCAAGGTTGTCAGGTGGGGACACACACTATCTACTCCGCATCTCAGAAAGCTCCCAGCGCAGAGGGCAGAATAGGGCCCGGGAGAGAGGGCTTGGGGGAGAGGTCAGAACGGCTGCCGCAGTCCAGGTGGCAGGTGGCAAAGGACCATGGAGGACTCCGGAGGAGGCAGGCCCAGCTGGGCTCAGGATGTGGCTCAAGGGCGGGAGAGGCCGCAGATGGCTTCTGGTCCCCGTGGGAGTGCTGGGTCATGAGGAAGAGCTATGGGCGGACAGATGGCACCTGCCTACGCTAAGCCCTTCCAGAACTGGATGACAATACGTATCCTCAGGCCCTGCCCCGGACCCTGGGGTCGGAATACTTGGGGCGGAGAGACTGGAAGGCTGCGTTTCAAAGTGCGCCTCCAGGCATGCTCAGGATCGGGCGTTTGGGAGGCGATGCTGACCGACGGATGCTGGGTACACGGGCCCCGTCCCTGGGCTGTGAGCACCGGGGCCAGAGCTGCCCCTGCTTCCGCTGTGTTTCCTGGGACCTTGCTCCCAGCCTGCACGTGGCGGTGGCGGTGTTTGTTGAAGGAAGGAGTTGGATGGATTTTTTAAAAAATATATATTTTATTGAATTTTTACAGAGAGGAAGAGAGAGGGATAGAGAGTTAGAAACATCGATGAGAGAGAATCATCCATCAGCTGCCTCCTGAACACCCCCTGCTGGGGATGTGCCCGCAACCAAGGTACATGCCCTTGACCAGAATCGAACCTGGGACCTTTCAATCCACAGGCCAACACTCTATCCACTGAGCCAAACAGGTTTCGGCTGGATGAATTCTTGCTCCAAGTAACCTGCAGTGAACGCCAGCCGTGCCTTTGATAGCTGGGGTGGGCTGGCCAGTCTTCTTGCTCAAGGTGACCACATTAAAAAAAAAAAAATACATATATATATATATATATATATATATATATATATATCTCGATATATATATATATCTCGATATCTATATCTATATCTATATCTATATCTATATCTATATCTATATCTATCTATCTATCTATATATATATATATATATTATTGATTTTTTACAGAGGGAGAGAGAAACATCCATGAGAGAGAAACATATCAATCAGCTGCCTCCTGCACCCCCATCTCCCCCCCCCCCCCCCCCCCCCCACACACACACACACACTGGGGATGTGTCCACAACCAAGGTACAAGCCCTTTACCGGAATCGAACCTTGGGACCCTTCAGTCCACAGGTCGGCGCTCTATCCACTGAGCCAAACGGTTAGGGCAAGGTAACCACATTTTAATCAAACCTTCTCATTGCATCCCTATTCACTTAGAGGGTTTCATTCCAGCGTGGCCATCCCACCACGTTTTCTTTCTTTCTTTTTTTAAAATATGTTTTTATTGATTTCAGAGAGAGGAGGGAGAGAAGGAGAGAGGTAGAAACATCAATGATGAGAGAGAATCATCATCGATTGCCTGCCTTCTGCACAGCCCCTCCTGGGGGTCGAGCTCAAAGCCCAGGCCTGTGCCCTGAAGAAGAAATTGAACATGGGACCTTTCCATCTGCAGGCGGATGCTCTATCCACTGAGCCACACCAGCTGGGGCCCGCTTCATGTTTTCCAACAGGAACCACTGGGAGCTTCTACCTTGCGGGGAAGTTTTACAACAGTGAAAAATAATTGCACTTTCCCCCCCACCCCTTTCCTTTTTTTTTTTTTTTTTTTTTTAATAAGAGAGGAAATGTTACCAATGGTAAGGTCTTCAAAAGGCCACTTCGCCAACTCCACATTTACTTGAAAGCACAGCATCTTTTGCTGGAGGCCAGGCGTGGTATGTTTCTGATTACACCGGTGACCTTCACCCCGAAAACCCTTTGTAGACGGGCCTTTTTTCTCGACAACCTACCGATGAGCAAATGATCTAACAGATTTCACACCACATAAATTTAAGCCTAATAAATGCCTTCAAATTCAGAGCTCCTAATTCTGGGCTCGGCGAGGTAGGCCCTTCACAAAAGCAATCATGTAGACAATTAATAAACCCACACACAGCTTGGGAAAGGAGCTGTCTGCCCCCCACTCGGTGGCCCACGGCGAGCCCCGAAGAGGGAGACTCGGGGAACGCAGACTCGCCGTTAGCTCCCGGTTGGCTGCCAGTGTCTTCTGCCCTGACCAGGACAGGAGCCACTGGCCACGGGCGGCTATTGAGATGTACATGTGTGTACGTTAACATGGTAAGCCCTGCCGAAACCGGTTTGGCTCAATGGATAGAGCATCGGCTTGGGGACCTTTCAGTCCCGGGTTCGATTCCGGTCAGGGGCATGTGCCTTGGTTGCGGGCGTATCCCCAGTGGGGGGTGTGCAAGAGGCGGCTGATCGATGACTCTCTCTCATTGATGTTTCTAACTGTCTCTCTCCCTTCTTCTCTGTACAAAATCAATGAGGTATATTTGAAAAAACAAAACAAAACAAAACAAAGTAAGCCCTGTTCTTCAGTTGCTCTGCCCGCATTCTGAGCGCTCGGCCCCGCATGTGGCCGGGAGCTAGTGAATTACAGCTCGGGACAGAGTCTCTCCATCACTGCAGAGCGCGCCACCGCACAGGGCTGACCTAGTGCGCAGGCAAAACCTCCCCGGGCCCAGGTTGCTTCTGTTTTGTCTCAATTATCAGTAACGGTGCCTCCCCCGGGACCGTTTTTATTGCATTGGTGTAGGTAAGCAAAATGAAACCAAGTTCAGACGGAGGAGAAGTATAGATTTTTTTTTTTTAAATCCTATTGTTTAATGAGAGAAAAAAGGAGCTTTGTTTTAAATCTGCTGATGCGCTTGCTCTTTTTCTCTTTGCTCACGAGGGCGGCTGAGCCACAGCTTCGGGGATGGGCCGTCTCTGTTACTCAGAGCCAGGAACTAAAACCGGCTTTCCCGTCCCGGGAAGAGAGCGCCTCTGTCTGAATGAACCAGGCGTTGCTCTGGCTGGTCGTCCTTGAGCCGTGAAGGGCGAGGGCACATGGGGACTGCTGGGGGCGGGAAAGGCCTGGGACATCCCTCAGGCCCACGGCCTTGTGGAAGGGTGGCAAAGGCGGGTGAGGGAGGGCGACTGCACAGCCGCACGGCCAGTCCCTGACTCCTCCCCCAAGTTCATTCTCCTCAGCAAACAGCATACACCCTCTCTGTTGGACCCTGTGCCTGGTCGAATTGGCTGCTAAGTGGGGAAAGCCTTGTCCCGCTGTGGCAGAGGCGCGAATTCAAGGTCAAGCCCAAGGAGATGTCCGGGGGACAGGGCCCTAGATCTAAGCTGTTGTAGGTCACCCCCAAAGCTGGTCTTTCTAGCTTCTTTTTTCTAATTATTTTTTTATTTTTATATTTTATTGATTTTTTTTACAGAGAGGAAGAGAGAGGGATATAAAGCTAGAAACATTGGTGAAAGAGAAACATTGATCAGCTGCCTCCTACACATCCCCTACTGGGGATGTGCCCGCAACCAAGGTACATGCCCTTGACCGGAATCGAACCTGGGACCTTTCAGTCCGCAGGCAGACACTCTATCCACGGAGCCACACCGGTTTGGGCCTTTTTAGCTTCTTTAGTGGGAGGCAGGCTTTGCCTCATAAGAGGAAGGGTTTTCCAAACATGAGGAGGAGGTCCAGATGGGGACAGCCCAAAATAATCACAAATGACAAACTCAAGCCCTCTCCATCTTTGTGAGGCACCTATAACTTAATATGTTTCAAAACTAAACTGAAGATCACGCTTCTCGATTCTGACCCTCTCCAGGGCCCACCAGGCCCGTGGGCAGCACTATCACTGTCTGGGTTAAACAAGCCAGAAGTCCTGGCATCACCTTCCCTCGCTTTGTCTTTCCACAGCCAACCCATCACCAAGCTCTGAGATCTCCACTCCCACCATTCTCCCCAGTCTGTTCCCTCTCCCCTTATCCTTGGCCCCAGCTACTGCCACCCCCACACTACTGCTCTGGGCTCCGACAGGTGAATCCCGACCCCCCTTTGCTCCCACCCCGCCTCCATGAATTCTCCCCTTTGAAAACCAGAGTGATTTCTTTGAAGTAAAATTTGACCTGGTCATCTCCCTGTTTTCAATTCCTTAACGACTTCCATGGACCGTAGGAGAAAGTCAAAGCTCCTTAATGGACTTGAAACTCTTACCTGGCTGCCTCTTCCTCTCTCTCTAGTCTCCCCTTGCAGCCCAGCTCCTCCTTTTCCTATTTCAGATGCACCCTCCGGCATCTGTCAGTCTCTCTCATCCCATTCTTCTCACCATAGAGACCTGGCAGTTTCCTTTGTGTGACTCACTCCTCCCCACCCCCTAAGCCTTGGCCATTACCTCCACTCTCTCTTCCCACCTCAGATCCAGCATTGCTTTGTCAAGGGTATCTTAAATGACCTCCCTGTCAAGGTCCAATTTCTAGCACAGGTCTCAGGGCAGCATGGACCTCCTCTCCAGTGCCTGCATTACAGCTGCAGTGTCACGCTGATTTGTGTGCTCACTGAACAAACCTCTTTCTCTCGCCCTGGAGTGTAAGCTCCCTGCTGACCAGGGCTGTGCCTGTGTGAGCGCCAAAGAGCCCAGGTCTGGCCTCGAGGGGGCGCCCTGAAATATGAAACGGCTGAGTGAGCGAACGAGCTACATTGTTGAATAGGCCACCCCTGGGCTTGAGTCTCGATCTCACTGCTTCTTTAGTTGTGTGGCTTTGGGCAAATCACTTCATCCTTCTGAGACTCAGTTTCCTAACACGGAGAAGGAGAAGAGCCTCGTATGAACTTCGTAGGAATTTGTGAGGGCAAATGGAACGATTGCGGCTCGGTGCCTGAAGTGGCCACTGGGTGCGGAACACAATAGGTTCTCAAGGAGTGGTTGTGGTCACCGTCTAAGTGTCTTTCCTGCTGGAAGACTAGGTTCCTACTCAGCATCCTTTAAAGTTATATATATATTTTTTCTTTAAATTGGCCTGTGTGTCTGTTGTTTGCAACCCAAAATCCTATATGAAATGCAGCTCTAGTTCAGACTAACAGAATGAAAGCCTCAGTGTCTAAGATGATTGGAAATCATTCCTTCTAGTTAACAATTATATATATATATATATATATATATATATATATATATATATATATATATATGGAGAGAGAGAGAGAGAGAGAGAGAGAGAGAGAGAGAGAGAGAGAGAGAAAATATATATCTTAATATATATTTATGGATTTCAGAGAGGAAGGGAGAGGGAGAGATAGAAACATCAATAAGAGAGAATCACTGATCAGCTGCCTCCTGGACGCCCCCTACTGGGGACGAAGCCAGCCACCAGGGCATGTGCCCTTGACCAGAATCGAACTTGGGTTCCTACAGTCTGCAGGCTGATGCTCTATCCACTAAGCCAAACCAGCGAGGGCCTAGTGAACATTTTTGAGTACAAACACTAATTCCTTCCAGCCTATGAGCATGCCAGCCCCCCGCGGGATGTGCTATTATCGTCCCTGTCTTACCCAGAAGAACGGAGGCACAGCCAAGGGAAGAAACCTGTGTCGGCCCCACAGCTAATCTGTGCCAGGGCAGGACTCAAACCCAAGCTGTCCTCCTAACCCTCACACACTGCTGCTCTATCTCTCCTTTGAAGAATTAACCCAAAACAATTAAAAGGTAAGCAAACAGAATGCTTGCAGCATGTTATATAAGCCACGCACCCACCACCACCACCACCACCACCAGGATCCAAACGATGCAAAGGAAAGAAAAAAAATATCATATCTATGTTTGTCACAGGCGTGGAAACAAAGACACAAAAGCAGTACAGCGCACCAATGGTCTCTGAGCGGTAGGATTCTCATACATCGCTGGAAAGTGCTTTTGTCCTTTTGTTTTTTCACTCATTCCCCACATTCTCAATAAGATAACATGCTTGACTATCATAAGGTAAGGAAGCATAAGCTTTTCTGAAAATGAGAGTAAGTACATCTCTTATGAGTTAAATAGACAAACAAATAAATAAAAGGAGAGAGAAAGAAAAAGCAAAGCCCCATTGATTGTAACCAACAGCCAAACAGGAAAGGAAGAGCAGGGAGTGGGGGGTCACAGTCGACCTGAAGCTTGGTTGGATGGGGCCCTACTCTGTGGACCTCATTCTCAGGCTCAACTCTCTTAGGATTTTCCGTGATAAGTGGCATTGAACGACAGCTGGCCCATTACATAGTGAGTAGGAACGGGGAGTCAGTGAGCATGAACTTGGAGGAGGACATCTGGGCCCCCTCACCACCCGCCCTGGGAATTTCTCTCCCTTTCTACCTGCCACAGGGGAGTGGCTGTATGGGCAAGATCACCTCCTGAAATCTGCTGTGAGCGCAGGGATGACAGCAAACCCTTCCTGTTGGAAGTCTTTTCATAGATTAACTCCCTAAAGCTGCAAGACAACCTGTCAGTTAGCGGCGATGGCCAGCCCATTGAACAGATGGGAAAGTGAGTCCCGGGGCAGGGAGAGAACAGGCTCACCTGCAGGCAGCAGCTAATCAGGCTGCCTGGATCAGAGTGTGGACTCTCCACGCAGCAGGGAGCTGCGCCCGGCGTGTTCCTTAGCTGCTCTGCCACCCCTTTCCCCCACGCCGAAGGGACACAGCTCAGCGCTGAATGAGGTGCAGCATAGGGAGAGCTTGGAAAAGGTCTAAACACTAAAATAATAATAATAATAATAATAAATAAATAAATAAATAAATAAAAATGCAAGCTGTTCGCTTGGAGCGTTTGAGAGGAAAGGCTTCTTGGTTTGGGGCAATGTTTTGGAATGGTGAGTGATTAGGAAATGGGTACAAACCTAGGAGAGGCTGCCCATAAAGAAAACATTTCCACCTCTCACTGGGAAAGAAGAAAGTTTCCAGCGAGGACACAAGCGAGCCAAGCAGGAAGACGTGCTCTTTGCTCAATCAAGTGCTGGGGTTGCGTCCGTCTGTCCTATGCCAGGACCCACCTCGCAGACAGGAGACGTGTCATGTGCTTAGGTAAATGAGGATCACCTGCAAGCAACCTTCAATCTCCCTCTCTCCCTCTCTCCGAGCATCTGTCTACCCACCATGCACTGAGTGAGCTCAAACCTGGTGCAAGTCTAACCCTTCCCACACTCCCAGGTGGACCAGGCTGCCTCTGATGGGCGTCTGCTATGGCCTCCAAGACGCCTTGGCGAGAAAGAACCGGAAGGGCCGCCTGGCTCACCCCTTCCCCCGCTTCTCCCCAAACCACCGCCAACAGAGGAGGGCAGTTTCCATTTGCAGGGACCTCCTGGGAAGAGGAGTGCCCGCCCCTCCCCACCCCGCCGGGAAGCCCTCATCAGTCGTAATCAAAATGTTTGGGGTCCGTGGGAGAGCTGCGGCCCGGGCCAGCTTATCAAGGTGGAATTTATTTACTTACTGTCCACATCATTTCACATCAGATTGGCTTGTTGCTCTCTGCGATCACCGGCTGGAGAGCGGAGGTGACAGATCTCTCCATTGCTTATTTAACCAGCCATAAACAGGACTTGAAAGAGGGAGCTGGCTGCACACAGCTCCTCTTTGGAGAATCTGACATGTATCAAGTTGATGGCAAACTTCTGCTCATTATCTCAAAACCCCTTTTCTGACCCCCCCACCCCCACCCTCACTCGGTTCCCAAAGGAAAGCAGTTACCTAGAAAACGGGCCCGGTTTGCTCCAGGGAGAGCGGTAGAATGGTGTGGCTCTCAGCCAGTAAGCTGTGTCCAATCCCCATGGCCTGGGGGCCAGGGAAGCTCTCCTATCCCACCCAAGTGGCCCTAAGAGGAGGAGGTCGGTGGTCGAATTTGGTGGCCCTTGGCGTTGATTCCATTTATCAAAACCCCGTCCACGGGTTGATTAGCTGTGACTTTTGGATCATCTACAATCTGGACTGCAAGTGGGTTAAGTTGTAATGAAGGTATCCTATCCTCACAGTGTTTGATAGCAATGATTTTTGGGGTCCCCTCTGGGGCTTCCTGGGGTGCAAAGCGGACAGTTGCTGACCAGGTCTTGGGCTCCTCTGCTGAGGGATTCTTTAGGATGTAGTTTACTACTAACAAGTCCTGGGGACCTTCTAGGGACCCCTGAAACTCCTGCCCTTGCTTCTACGTCCTCAAGTCATTGGGGCAATGGAGGGAGCACCCATGACCTCGCAGCCTGCAGGACCAGGTCGGACACATCTGAAGCGCATACTTGGGGTGACCATAACCCCACAGCTTCCTGGTCTGTGAGAGGAGGACATCACCCCCACTTTGGGGGAGAGGAGGCTGTGGGAATTCAGCGCCTGGGGCACGGAACAGCTTCATCCAATAATAGCCTTCTCTCCTCTCTGAGGATGTCAGTCAGCATCTTATCGGAACTGGAGACGGTGAATGAAAAATGTCTTCCCACCGGGCAGGGAGGGCAGCGCAAACAGCCTGACAGCTCCTCCATCAGCCGGGCGGAGAGTGACGGCTCCTGGGTCTGCCCCGAAAGGAGTGGAGAGCAGGTGTTCAAACACGAGCTTGTGCAAGGTCACCGCAGCTCGCTGGCTAAGAGGCAGAAGCAGCCCGAATGTCCAGCGGCAGCTGAATGGATACGCATGGGGAGGTTCGGGGGGGGGGGACGGGGGGTGCATGGAATGGAACAATGATCAGCCATAAAGCAGAATGAAGGACCAATACAAGCACAACACGGATGAACCCCGACAACAGTACGCAGGCGAAAGACGACAAGGGAGGTCACATATTGTATGATTCCACTGGTACAAAATGTCCCAGAATAGCACATCCATAGCAACAGAAGGAGATAGTGATCGTCAGGGGCTGGGGTTCAAGAGGAAAGGGGGGAGTGATGACTTCATGGGTCCGAGGTTTGCTTTTGGGTCATGAAAAGGTTCGGAACTAGACAGGAGTGACGGTGGAGCGTGATGGGTGTGTGGCACGCCCCTGAGCGGCACCCTCTGGCTGACACAGTACATTCCAGGTCATGTGAACTTCATCACAGCATTTTTGAAGAAGGACAGGGCAGTGCAGGCTCCACAAGGTCTGGTGAGAGCTGCTTTTTATTTTATTTTATTTTTAAAAGTTCATTTTTATTGATTTCAGGGAAAAGAGAGAGAGGGACAGGACATAGAAATATCAACAAGAGAGAATCATTGATGGGCTGCCTCCTGCAGGGCCCCTATTGGGGATCGAGCCCACAACCCCGGGCATATGATGCCCTTGACTGGAATCAAACCAGGGACCTTTTAGCTCACAGGCCAACGCTCTGTCCACAGAGTCACACCGACTAGGCCAGTGGTTGGCAAACTCATCAGTCCACAGAGTGAACTATCAGCAGTACAACGATTAAAATTTCTTTGGAGAGCCCAATTTTTTAAAATTCAACTTCTTCTAACCCACTTCTTCAACATAGACTCGCCCAGGCCATGGTATTTTGTGGAAGAGCCAGACTCAAGGGGCCAAAGAGCCACACGTGGCTCGAGAGCTGCAGTTTGCCGACCACAGGTCTAGGGTGAGAGCTGCTTTTTAATCTGGACAGGGCCTGGTCCTGGGCCTCATCCAGTGTCCCGATGCTCCCCTCCACCTCCGCCTCGCGCGGCTCTGGGCCACGGCTCCCACCCGCCCGCCTCCCCGAAGGGGCTCCTCAGCCAGACAAAGGCCCTTTCTCTCCACGGCGGGCGCTGCCGAGGGCACCGTGGAGGCATAAACACGGACAGGAAGGCCGGCTGCCTGAGAGCTTCCAAAAGCCCCTTCTGACAAGTGAAAAATGTCGGGGACTCGGAGTCACAGGCCAGGCTTTTAACAGCCCTCGGCGTATTTATTTAACCCAGTAAATACGTTTATTAGCCGGCCGCCTCCTTTGTAGCCAGGTAATGGATTCCCCATCTGTTTCTGCTTTGCAGCCCGGGGCTCGGTGGCCGACACCTCGCCTCCCGCGGCCCGCGAGGCGGGGGCCTCCGTGTGCGCCCCGTCGGGCCGCCCCGCCCGCGGGCAATTACGGCCGCTCCCCGAGGAGGAAGTCCCAGCCGCGGCCCCGGCCCGCGTCCCGCCACCAAAGGGCACGTCTCGGAGGGGGGAAGCGAGGGGCCATAAAGCTTTCACGTTATTAACTTTTTCCTTCTGAGAAGAAGCCTGAGAAATACCATCGCACCACATTAAAGGCGCGGGGAGAGCTGCCACCGCCTAATGAGGGTCGGGGCCCCGCCACATGCCAGGGTGGCGAGGCCCCGCGTGGCCGAGCCTTGGTGCCCTGCCGGCCCTGGGCACACGGGCATCGGGGCGGCTGAGGTTCGAACCTGCCTCGGGGACGCGGGCCCCGACGGGGCGGGTGCCACCCAGGTGGTCAGAGGCTGAGCCGGCGCCTCCCCGCGCAGGCCCCGCGGCATGTTGGCTTTGTCCCACGGGGCCTCCCAAGGCCAGGCAGGGGGGGCCATGGAAGCGCGCCAGTGCCCTCAGAGGGGCCAAGGTTGGGACGGTGTGCAGGGCAGGGAGCAGCAAGACTAAGCTGTGACGGACAGCCTGGGCCAAGGGCCCTGGAGGGAGAGGGTGGTGTGGGGGCTGGCAGCTCCAGGGTGGCCAGCGGGGGCACCAAAGCCTTTGCCCCAGACCCCAGCCACGGGCCAAGGGAAGGGTTTTTAACCGTTCGAACTCCTTTGGATGTTTTGACACTGGGTGGCATTTCCTCACTGGGCACTCGGTTAGGTTCAGTGGTTCCCATGGGGCAGTGGGAAGACGGTGGGGGGAGGGGGGAAAAGGGGTGATGACAGCCAGGGGCAGCCCTGAGGGCCCATCTCGCAGGTCTCATGACCTTGAGCGGTTGACTCTGAGTTCCCTTGTCTACACTGCAGGGCTGTGTGCTGGGAGGCAGCTCCGGGGTGAAAACCTCTCTGAGTCACTCCCTCCCACCACCACACACACACACACACACACACACACACACACACACACCCCACACAAACACACACCTCCCACTGGTCTGAGGCGCAGCCAGAGCTGGGCTGGGAGGAGGGAGCCCAGCTTCTTCAGACCCTAGAACTCAGCTCTCCGTGCACATCCTTCCTCCGGCCGATCCGTTAGGCCGTTCCGCAGGCCTCCCGGCAGGCAAGGCGTGGGCAGACTTCATGGCCCTGCGCTCTGAGAATCTGGTTCCTGCAGGAGCTCCCCGGGCAGGGAGCAGCTCTTCGGTCCTGTCACCCATCACACACGCTCCTGGCCCCGTCAGAAATAGTCCCGACGGAGAACTCTGGGTCCAGGTGTGCCGCGGACGGAGCCCTGGTCCGTTCCTGGGGCTGCGGGGACTCACACAGATCGATGTCTCTGTGATGGAGCCGCCTCGAGTCCCACAACGCAAAGCCCCACCGATCCACAGAAGCCCCCGCCTTTGTGCGCTGCTGGTGCCCTGTGTGCATGCCGCATGCGGATGGGGAGACCGAGGCCCAGGGAGGCTTGGCCCAGCTGGTGTCTAACTCCCTCCTGCAGGGAACGCCTGGCCGCCTTCATGGCTCTCTGCGGGAGAGGCAGGCATTAGGGATTCTCCTTTACCGGAGGGAAAGAGGGAGGCCGCCCCCGGGCGGGACTTAGCCTCGCCACTGCCCCCAGCCAGGCATGGCCCCGGCCAGCTCACCTAGTGACCTGGTCACGAGCCTGTGGGCTGCCCGGAGGCTGAGGGGCGCCTCCTCTCGCCTTGGCTGTGGAAGGGTCTCCCGGCTTCTCGGCACCATGGGTATCTGTGTGGCCCCGGGAAGCGACTGCTCTCATGAACCCCAAGAGGAAGCCCTGGGTTCACATTTCAACTCTGCTCGCTGGCTGCGCATGAGTGAGGCACGGACCTCCTGCACCCATCATTTACTCATTCGTTCACTAAGCACGCCCTGGGCCCTGCTGTGTGCCAAGCATGGACCTCGGCACTGAGGACAGCACAGAGCACCCAACACACACACACACACACACACACACACACACACCCCTGCAGGACATGCGCAGTGGCCATTGGCTAGATGCTCCAAGCTCGCTCTCCTTCCTCCTGGTGCGCTGTAGGCACAGCCTGCCCTGACCTCTTCCCAGGAGGGCGATCTCCCTCCGGGGCTGCCTCAGCCTTTGGGAGCCAGCGAGGGAGGGACGGAGGGAGGCGTGGGAAAACTACCCATTCATCCCTGCGCTCACATTTCCCGGCCCGGGGTGGCTGAGCATTGTCACGCTTGAGCTGGCGGTAATGTATGCCACCGCCAAGTGCTCCTAACCCGTGCGTGTCTTGGTGAATGATTTTCCTCGATAGCCAGAGCGCCTCCTGTGCCAGGCATGGCGTGTTGTTTATTTATAGGGTCGCTGGAGGGAGGGAGGGAGATGCCAGACTCCTCGGATGTGAAATGGGGCAGGCTTCGGAGCAGGGCTGGGTCCATGGAGAGATTGCAATCGGTCAATTAAAATGTCTGTGATGACCTTAAACAGTGCCCAGGGCATAGTAGGCAAGAAGAAAAAAGAAAAAAAGTGACCTGTTTCTTTTGTTATTATTGGAAGCATCGAATTCCACGGAGGGAACACGTCTCTGCTTGCAAAAGGTTCACATGCCGGCCCAACACTGCTCCTTCATTGCTGTGGAGCGGGGCTTTGCAAGGAAGCCGTGGGATAAGAAGGCGAGGCGGTCTTGCTTGTGTGAGCTGTGCACCCTCTGCAGGTGCTCACAGCGAAACTCCAGGCTTCCGGCTGGCGCTCTCCGAGGCAGCCGCTGTGAGCGTGTCTGTCGGTTAGAGCCGTGGTCGGCAAACTGCGGATCCAGAGCCACATGCAGCTCTTTGGCTCCTTGAATGTGGCTCTTCCACAAAATATCATGGCCTGGGCGAGTCTATGTTGAAGAAGTGGCGTTAGAAGTAGTTTAAGTTTAAAAAATTTGACTCTCCAAAGAAATTTCAATCATCGTCCTGTTGCTAGTTGGCTCTGTTGAGGAATGACTTTGCCGACCACTGGGTTAGAGGCCAGGAGTCGGGACGGTTAAAGGTTGGGAGATGGGAAGGTTTGGGGAGTAGCAGGACAGAGGGACATGCCCAGGATGGCTTCTTAGGCACATGTTAGAGAGTGAAGATGCTAACGCCAAGTGCAAAGCCTGCTTGCTTGTGCTGAAACTGGCTCTGGGTCACTTCTGGAGGAAGGGATGCTTCTGGAAACATTGAAGGGGCTTTGTTTCCCTCTCCAGAACACTCAGGGAATGCGGCAACTTTATGTCATACCCTAACAGTGCGCATTTGTGGATTGTCACGTAGAGAGGAGCAGACTGACGCTCAGAATGTTTCAGTGTGAGGACCATGGAGACAAACTACTTGGGTTCCAACCCCAGCTCTGCCACTGACTAACTACAGTCACTTTGGGAACGTTATTTCCCAATCTGTAAAAGGGGGTGATCACTATTACATGGTTGTTGCAGTGTTTAGGACAGTGTCTGGCACAACATTAGCCCCAGATCAATGTTATTGATGATGATGATGATGATGATGATGATGATGGTTAAGGCCTCGTCACTAGAAAAAAGTGGAGTCAGTTATAGCATCTTATCGCAGTGCCTCCCTCCAGTAGCTATGTAATCAATCATTTTTCTTCCATTGACCAAAGCAACATGTGCTCAAGACCTACTATGTGCAGGAGGTAGGGGAACAGAGATGAGCAAGCTAGCTCCATGGGAGTGCGTATCCGGGGAGAACCAGACAGGAACACAGTAATTTCAACATGCTAAGAGGTAGGGGAGAGGTAGCACATTCTGGCCGGGTTGCATGAACCACCTTGAGAGTCCATGTGAACTTGTTACCAGAAACATGGAAAAGGATGTCCCAGGCAAAGGGAACAGCCAGTGCACATGTGCTGCGGCCCAGAGGAGCCTGATAGAACTGGGGTGATCGGAAGGGGGTGTATGTAGCTGGAGAAGGAACTGGCAGCAAAGAGCCGGGAGAGGAAGACCTCAGGGGAGTTGGTCTAGCATCTCAAGGTGTTGGGCCAGTTTTAGGGTTTGAAATCTTTAAAAGAGAGAGAAACATCAATGATGAGAGAGAATCATTGATCAGCGGCCTCCTGCACGCCCCTTAGGGGGGATTAAGCTCTCAACCAGGGCAGGTGACCTTACTGGGAATTGAGCCATGACCTCCTGGTTCATAGGTTGACACTCAACCATGGAACCACGCCGGCCGGCCAGTTTTAGGGTTTTCGGCAGGGTGTGTAATCAGACGTGCGTTTCAGAGCAGAGGCCAGAGGCCTCCTCCCCTGTTAATCTGCTTCGATATGTGCCGTAGCCTCCGTCGGTGACCATGATGGCAGCCGGCCGATGCAATTATTTTGAAGGCAACGGCAGAAGCATGCCAATGTCACAACGTGGCCAACGCTCGTGGGCTGGATTGGGAATGGCGGTTTCTGTCTGGAGTGAGGCTATCTCGTCCCTCCCCTCCCCCGGGGAAGCCTGGAGCCCGGCATCCCCACTCTTGTCCAGCCCAGGCGGCTCACAGCTTTCAGCAGAGGATTACTTAGAATAACAAGTTAATGGCTGTCCTTGGATCGGGCCAGTGTGGCTGGAAGAGGCAGGCATGCCCGGAGTTCATTTCCCCCTGCTCCGAGGGGGCTGGGCTGGGAAAACACATTGCAAATTCCAGTCTAGCAAAAAAAAGACAAGCATTCTTCCCCCAGTCAAAACAGCATCCTTGGAAATGGCCTTTGGGAAGGGGCGTCGTTAGAAAATGTCAGAGCGGTTGTACCCGTCTTCTGAGCGTGCAGAGGCCTGGGCAGCAGACCTGCCCGGAGACAGGAGGGGCGGGCGGGTGGCTTCCTTGTCCTCAGGGTCAGCTCATCGGGGGCCCGACAGGAAACAGCGGGGGGCTCAAGTGTGACTGTGGAGTGGGGAGACGGGGACAGGGAATGAGGGGGGACGGAGGAAGGGCAGAGGAGAGGGCAGAGGCTGGCTCTTCTCAGTCAACACGGAGACCACCAACAGGCCTGACTGGCCCTCTCCCTGCTCCCAGCCCGGGGCCAGCTCATCGGGGGCTCCTACAGATGCAGAGGGTGCCCAAGCTCACTCATTCATTCCCCTGTCAATGGGTGGGGTCCCGAGCCTCCTGGGGGGCTGGCAGAATCGAATGACACAAAACCTCTCGGCCAGATGCTGACTTTGATACCTGCAAGGTCTGTCAAGGGCACCATCAGCCATGAAAAACCGTAGGAAACGCACGTGTGGCGGAGCCATGTTACTGACTCCCAGTGAGCTGCCGTCTCAGACACACTCTGGGTCCCGGAGTGAGGACGGGCGGATGGGGATGGTGAAGGGAGGACCAGACGGGAAGGTGACAGCCCCCTGGTTACTGTGAGCGGCAGGCCCTGATTCTAGTCTTTTTTTAATTTAAATTTTTTTTACTGATTTCAGAGAGGAAAGGAAAAGAAGAGAGATAGAAACACCACTGATGATAGAGAATCATTGATCGGCTGCCTCCTGCACGCCCCACACTGGGATTGAGCCCACAACCCGGGCATGTGCCCTTGACCGGAATTGAACCCGGGACTCTTCAGTTCACAGGCTGATGTCCTATTCACCAAGCCAAACTGGCTAGGGCCATTTCTAATATTTATCAGCAGAGATAAAGCAGGTGAGACTCGCTGGACTCTAACTCGGGGTGAGGGAGGGGCTGGGCCACTGGCTCCTCCCCTAAGCCAGGCCAGGGAGCTGAGCTTGGACCCTGTACCCTGCAGGGCCGGAAGGGCATCCAGGTCGGCCCGGGAGTGGCCAGGCCTGGGTGCTCGGCCTGCATGGCTTTGCAGGGAAAGAGGGGGAGGTGCAGGGGAGGTTAACAAGCCGGACCCTGCTGGAGGCTTCCGCTTTCCCTGGGAAGAAGCTGGGGAGCGAGCCGCAGGGGAGGATGGGAACCGAAGCCAGCGGGGAGCACAGGTGCAGGCCCCTGAGCGCAGCTGTAGCGAACACCGCTCAATGCCAGGAGCCTAGGGGGCAGGCCGTGCCGGCTGCCGCTGGGTGTGGGACCTGCCCTGAGTTCAGCTCTCAGCGGCTAAGGAGGCCAACAGAGACAAGGAGTGCTGGGGGTGCAGGCGGGGGAAGGGGGAGGGCCCAGAACTGGGACTGGCATGTCAGATGGCCAAGGACAAGGGTACCCTCAAGGGAGAGAGAGAAAAGGAGGTACCTTCTAGGTCAAAGGGGGTTCATACTGAACATGAGTAGCTGTTGCTAGATACGAAATCACCTCCCCAGCCCTCATTCTCTTCCGCAGTGTCTGCGGGCTCAGGTTTGGAGGTGGTGTGACTGGGCAGCTGTCGCATGATGTCACAGTCAGATGTCAGCTGGAGCTGTCATCATCTGAAGATGTGACAAGGGTGGAGGAAGAAGCAGTTTCCCCAGTCAGAGAGGGCCTTGGTGCTGCATGAAGGAGGTTTGGATGTGCATTTGCAGGCAATGGGGAGCCACCCAAGGCTCCGGAGCCAAGAAAAAGAGCATGGAGAGATGAACCATAAGCTTATCAATGGCTAATTTCACTCACGATCGTAAAAAGTGGGGGGTCTTTAAACATCTCCCTCTGAACGTAGACCAGGACAGCTATTCATGAGGCCTCTTCTTCTTTTTAAATATATTTTATTGATTTCTTACAGAGAGGAAAGGGGAGGGATAGAAAGCTAGAAGCATCGATGAGAGAGAAACATCGACCAGCTGCCTCCTGCACACCCCCTACTGGGGATGTGCCCGCAACCAACGTACATGCCCTTGATCAGAATCGAACCCGGGACCTTTTAGTCCGCAGGCCGACGCTCTACCACTGAGCCAAACCGGTTTCGGCATGAGGCCTCTTCTTGTAGAGGCAGAGAGAGCTCTCTGGGCCCCCAAGTGTGTGCACATAGCAAAGGTTCCAGGCGCTGCTGGGTCACGTCCAAGGCTTTGGGAGACACGGTCAGAGCCACCAGCAGCGGGTCCCAGGCTCCGGTCCCCAGGGAGGCAGAAGGAGCTAAGCAGACAGGGGTCCCACGGTGCACTGGGAGCGACCCTGGGAGATCCCGGGGTCTCCCTGAGCCCGGGTGCCTTCCCTCATAAAATGGGATGACTCCGCCTGCCTGTGAAGAGCCCGGGAGAGCCCGCCCACAAGGCCACCGGAATATAGCCAGTAAGTGCTACTTCCCATCAATCCCCATACCACAGTGACAGCTGGAGGCAGGGAAGAAACCCATACACACAACTTCAAAAAAATTCCTTTCGGGGAGAAAGAAAGAGAGAAGAGACAGGAGCACCAGAGAGGAAGAAAGGAATTAGTGCTGTCAACGGCAGGTCAGTTTGTCTTAAAACCTTTCAAATTGTGGAAAGAACTGAGAAATGTGTTTCCTGGGGCAGGAGGCAGGGGGCCGCACATGCGATCCCCACCCCCGATTGCCCGACGGTGGGACTGCTCCTCCGAGCCGTGCATTCCAGAGGGAGGGGGTCGACCATGCGGGGGCCCAAGGCCGAGGCCCCACCCGGAGCGGGGGGCTGGGGAGGCCAGGGGGCAGCGCCGGGGCATGCTGCTGTGGGTGACCCTTGGACACATTAGGCGCGCTGAGCGAAGCCAGATGCAGGAGGCCACATACTGCCTGCTTCCATCCACAGGAAGTGCCCAGGATGGGCGAGTCCACAGGCAGAGGCAGGACGTGGGTGAGCGGTTGCACAGGCTAGGGGTGGGGGTGGGGGTTGGGGAGACACGGGGAGCGGCTGTTAACGGGGATGGGGTTTCTCTTTGGGGAGAAGGAAGGGCTCGAAAATCGACTGCAAGGTTGGTGGCAGGACTCCCTGACCCCACTGAACTCACGGAATCGTGGACTCCACGTGAGTGGAAGGTGCAGTGTGCGAATCACATCTCATTAAAGCGCTTATTAGAAACCAACAACCGAACAAAGAAACTCCGGGAAAGACGTGCACAACACGGGGAAGGGCGCGTTTGCCCTGTGGTTCTCCACCTTCCTCATGCCGCGACCCTTTAATCCAGCCCCTCATGCTGTGGTGCCCCCAACCATAACTGTAACTTTGCTGCTGTTATGAATGGTAATGTAAATATCTGTGGTTTTCCATGGTCTTGGGCTCTACAGCAGCGGTTCTCAACCTGTGGGTCTCAACAGGTTGAAACCCGCTAGCAGGGTCGCCCGAGACCATGGGCAAACGCAGATGTTTACATGGTGAGAACCACGGCCTTAGTGACAAGGCGGGTTCACCGATGAAGGCTCTGGGAACCCCCAGCCCACCCGGCTCACCTTCCAGAGCTGGCGGCTGCGACCCAGGCACGCGGAGGGGCGGAGGGACTGAGGGACCGTGAGAAGCCCCAGTGCCCTCTTCCCTCCCCCCCCCCCCACTCCCTGCGAGGAACACGCAGGACCACAGCCACCTGTGCCAGGGAGGACATCGCTGCTGGGGGCTGCTCTGCGGCTGCAGACATGCCTGGATCCAGGCCCGGGGGCTCGAGAGCATCTTCCCGGAGGGATCCCAGGGCGCGGCCTCCCGGGGAAGGTTCCGGGCTCCTGTTCATGGGGGTCCCTGCCCTCTCCCGAGAGCAGGCCCCCCGTCAGGCCCCTGGAGGGTCCGAAACAGGCCCCACAGAGAAGAATGAGGGCAGCTACCCTTCTATGCCTTGTGGTCCTCACAATCCCCATAGCCGTGATTCCGCCCCTTCTAAGCCCTAAATACATCCGACTTCCAAACAATGAGGATGCCCAGGCTCGGAGAGGCTGAGCCGTGTGCTCAAGGTCACGGCCGGTGGAGAGGGGCGGGACGAGCACCCGGGGCCTGCCGGCCAGCCGTGATCGGGGTGCTGGAGGCGCTGTTGGCCCACCGTCTGCCGCGGCCCGAGCTGGCCGCGCGCCAGGCCCCCGCCTTTACTGCGATGTTCTGAGCCTTGTTGGGGGAAATGGCGCTTTGAACTCGCCTAATATAACACGGGCTGGTTCTCCGGATCATAAACATGTTTCTGAACCTAATTAAAGAGGCCCGTGAAGGGAGGGGGCGCGGGGCTGAGACATGACGGTCCGTCTGAAGCCTCCGCGTGGGCCGCACGGGAGCCGCAGCCGGGCCTCCGAGGGCCGGCCTCTCCGGGCGGAGGGAGCGTTAAGGGGCCGCGGCGGGAAGAAAAGGCTCTTTTACGGTCCTGGCTGGGCCCGGCCGCACCGGGCAGGGAATGTCGGAGGCATAATTGGGGCTTGTAAAACATTTCCAGACAGAATCGCTTAATGCGTTTTGGAGAGTAAAAGGCACCCGTGCACATAATCCATAAATGCTTTCGGGAGAGGCGAGAGAGCGCCCGGGTGGGGGGACCAGGACTGCCAGGCCCGCGGCCGATGCTCTGAGACGGTGGCGCTCCACTCTGGATGCAGGTCCTCCTCCCCTCTTCCCCCCACTCCCACCCCCCCAAGTGGCCAGACACTTGGCCTTGAATTTGTTGTGCTCCACAGCTTGGTCACTGTGTCTCTGAGGGTGGTCACTTGGTCATGGCGTCCTCTGAGCCTCAGTGTTCTTGTGTGGAAAATGGGGATACCATAGCACCCACCCTGTGGGTTTGTTGCGAGGCCAAAGGGCTGGCACGTGCCCGGCACACGGAGCGGTTGGTATGGAGGTTTGCTGCCATTGCCCGGCGGCCACCGGTGAGGCCAGCTCTGCAGCCTCTGTGGCACAGCCAGTGAGTTTCCATTTCGTTCTTCCTTCTCCCGGCTCTTCCCTGGCATCCTCCATAGGTACTTCGGCCCAAAGCACAGCGGACTGAGGAGGGAGTGGGTGTGATGCATGGAGTTCCTGATGCAAGTGCGCTGACTCCTGTCCTGGGTGCCGGCGGGCGCCACACACCCATCCCCAGGGAGCGCGTGCCTCTGTCAGCCCTTTATTTCCCGTGTGCTGCTCCGCTCGCGGGGGCAGCGCTGCGTTCGGCAATGGGAACCTTTGGAAAATGTCAGCCTTTGTCACACGGGTCTTTCCCCTGGGGACTGGGCCTGGGCACGCAGAGTGCACGTGGTCCTGAGCTGGGTATGGAGATGGCAGTCATCCATCCCGCAAATGCTTCTTCGACATGACTCAGCCCCCAGGTGCCTTCGGTGCTGAGGGCGCAGTAAGGAAGAAGTCCCTGTGGGTTCTGGGCTGCCCTGGGCACCCACCCCCAGGGAGTAGCTAATGCCAAAGGGCTCCTGGACAGCCCCACCCCCTCCCATGCCTCACCGCCACGCCGAGCCTCCCGGCCACACTGCAGACCCGCCGGAGGAAAGAGCTCACACGGAGGTGGGCATCCATGCTGACAGAGCGCCTCCTGTGGGCTGGCACCGCTCAGGGTCACCCTCACAGCCACACCGGGGTAACAGCCCCATGGACCCGAGTTGGAAGCTCAGATCCCAGAGCCAGCAGATGATGGGGCTCCTCACCCCAGGGCAGGTGCCCCTGAAATCCTGGATGACTGACATGCCCCTCTAGGGAAGAGACTTCTGGGAAATGTAGTCTTTAAGTTGACAAGGAACAAAGCTCATCTAAGTTGACAGGGAACAAAGTCTTAAGTATGAAATATGAAAGCGCCTAGCATGCTTTACTTCTCTCACATAGTAATTCTGATTCTTCTTTTGAGGAGATGCATCCTCCATAGGTACTTTGGCCCAAAGTACACCCCCCCCCCCCTGCTTTCCAACTCCAAGGCCAAGCCTTTGTGGAATGCCCAGTCTCTTTGGTACCAAATATCTACTTTCCTCCTGAGGAAGGAGAGCTGCCTTCCAGGACACCTGAGGGGCAGGGTCTGCTGAACCCCCACTTGCTCCTCCTGCCAGGGGCGCGCCCCTCCCCAACCTGGGGCCCTGGCCCTCGCACGAACGGATGGCAGAGGGGGATCAGGAGTAACAGGAACGGAGGAGACAAACACTCCCTCAGCACAGGATGCGCTGGATGTTGCTAGGGGATGCCCATCTTAGCAGGAGAACGTGAGAGCTTCTGGCCACTTCACCTCCAGGCCTGAGAGAGAGGGATGGGTCTCCCCACCTTCCTGCCCCTGCCTCGGAGAGGACCTGGCACCTCTGGCTCCGGAGCCGAGGGCAGAGGAGAAGGGGCCAGAGAGTCAAAGAGACGGGATCTCCTCGGGGCAGGGTAAATGCACCGGGCGTGAGGGCCGCGGACAGGAGTGCGTCTGGCGGGGCTGGCACTGTGGCACAGGTGTGATGGCCTGGTCTCCCAGCGGCCGCTGCCCCTCTGCCTGACCTGCTGCAAGGCACGGCGCCCTGCGCCAGACTGACGGGAAAGGCTTGATGGTTGGCAGGGAAGGTTTTTCTAAAACAGCTTCCATAGCAACCAGGGAGCGCGGAGAGATGCAGCCCGAGAGCTCCTGGTTGCTTAGCAAAGGCTGGCTGCTTGGGCAGTGGGATGCCTGCCCAGAAGGGGTGGGGGAGGGGCTGGGAGGAGAGCTTGGCAAACACAAGCTCTTGTCCTCGAGGAGCTTGAGGTCAGAGCAGAAATGAGGGCTCCAGCCTGCAGCCCGACTCCCGTCTCTTTCCACAACCCTGCATCTGCCGCACTCATTGAACACCCCAGCTTTTGAGTCCAAGCTCAGCCCGTCCTGACTCCCAAGCACCCTAGGACCCGGAGGGAGCACCCCAGGGGCCCAGTCAGCCTGGTGGGTGTTGTGTGGGGCTGTATGAGGTCACCGAGTCATTAAAGGGGAAGCCGGTGAGAGCCACAGACCACCTGCCCTCATCGGCACTGGGCGCAGGTGAGGTGTAGAAGCAGGGGGCTCAGGCTGGGTGCGGTGTAGAAGCAGGGACAGCCACGTGGCCTGGTTTTAGGAATGGGATTTCAGTGCCCCCCAAATGCCACCTCCCTGAGCCCAGAGTTCGCAGTGCCAGGCCCCCTCTGCTTCCAGCATTTTGAATCACCTTCACGCCCTGCCTTCGAGCACATGGAGGGCACCCTTGGCATCGACAGAGAGCAAGGGAAGCTTGTGACCGGTCCAGCATAACGGGCGGCGGAGTTAGGCTGGACCCCAGCTCCTTAGGGAGCAGCTCTCGCATCTGGGGGAGCTTCACCCTTTTCGTTGCCATGGGCCCTGGGAGTTCCTGACGGCTGGCTCGCCCGTTCTCTCCATCGGGGCCCTTCACCGCGTGTGCCCTATGGGCTGGCGCTGAGCTTGGTGCTGAGGCGAGTTAACAAAACAGAAGACAAGGCTCCCCAAGAGCTCACCGGGGGGGAAGCCAGCGTGCCGAGGCCCTGAGGGGTGAGCCGCTGGCCCCAGCTCCCAAGTGGCCACGTGGGAATTTAGATCCACCGTAGGCCTGGTCCCTAGAGGAGTGAGTGCTCCCAAGTCCTTGTCCCCTATTCGAGGCCTCGGGCTCTAATTCTGGAAAGAACCTCTCCCTCGTCCGGCTCGGCTGCTGCCGCTGGTGGGGCCGGGGTCCTCGGAGAGCAGCAGCCCGGGGTCGCCGTCGGGGGTCGCCTGGCCGCTCCGGGCTGGCCGCAGGGAAAGGTCCTGCGGCAGAGCCCTCACCCATCTTCGGTTCGCTCTTAAAAGCACACACCGGGAGTGAATTTAGTGGTTGTGAAATGTAAAAAGGCAAGTGCGGAGCTGGGAGGCATTTCCTTAAGCGCGGAGTAATGAAGTGGCCGCCCGCCCACCCGCCCGCCCAGCACGCCACATGGAGAGCATTAGCCGCAGCTGCTGAGGTGGCTCAGCCCCGACAGGCCCGCCCCCGGGGAGGGTCCTCGCCTCTCCTGTGTGTGTGTGTGTGTGTGTGTGTGTGTGTGTGTGTGTGTGTGTGTTTTAATGTACTTTTATTGATATTTAAGAAAAATAAATTCTATTTATTTTTTACAGAGAGGAAGGGAGAAGGATAGAGAGCTAGAAACATCGATGAGAGAGAAACATCGACCAGCTGCCTCCTGCACACCCCCCACTGGGGATGCGCCCACAACCAATGTGCATGCCCCTGACCGGAATTGAACCTGGAACCTTTCAGTCCGCAGGCTGACATTCTATCCACTGAGCCAAACTGGTTTTGGCTATTAATATTTTTGAGAGAGAGGGAAAGAGAGATAGAAACATCGATGGGAGAGGAACATCATCAATTGGCTGCCTCCTGCACAGCCCCTGCTGGGAATGCAACCGAGGTGCCTGTCCTTGACCAGGATCGAACCTGGGACCCTTCCATCTGCAGGCTGATGCTCTGTCCACCGAGCCACACCAGCTAGGGCTCGCCGCTCTTGTTTTATAAAGAAATTTTTTGAGAGGAGTTTTATGTTTATAGAAAGAAATGTAGTGGCAAAGATTTGCCATATCCCCCCCCCCCCCCCCCCCCACAGGCACAGCCTCCCTCATTACCAGCAGCCCCCACCAGGGCGGTGCACTTGGTACAGCCGATGAACCTACACCGGCACATCTTTCCCTGAGCCCACAGGTTACATCAGGCTCACGCCTGGTGGGGGACAGGCGGTGGGTTTGGACAAATGCATGAGGACGTGTCTTCATCATCACAGCATCCCATGGAGCAGTTCCGCTGCCCTGAACGATCCTCTGGGCTCCGACTATCCCTCCCTCCCTCCTCCAACCCTCTGGCCACCGCCCATCTTCACACCGGCCCTACAGTTTTGCGTTTTCCAGACGGTCATGGAGTTGGAACCGAACAGTGTGTGAGCCCTTCCAGATGGGCTCTGTAGCTTAGCAAGATGCCTTCCCATGTCCTCCGTGTCTTTTCGTGGCTTGCTAGCTCCTTCCTTTTTAGCCCTGAATAATGCCCCATTGTCTGAATGGGCCCCGGTTCATATATTCATTCACCTCCTGGTGGACATCTTGGTGGCTTCCAAGTTTTGGCGACTATGAATGAAGCTGCTGTACACACCCACGGGAAGGTTTTTGTGTGGACGTTAGCGCTCAGCTCCTCTGGGCGAGTACCAAGGAGCACAATTGCTGGATCAGATGGTGAGCATATATTTAGTTTTGGAGGAAACCAGGAATCTGTCTTCCAAAGTTTGGACGGTGGGGGGACCGGACTCGGAGCAGCAATGAATGAGCGTGCCCGCTGCTCCCATCCTGGCCAGCATTGGGTGCTGTCAGTGTCCAGGTGTTGGTCCCATCTCCTAGGGGTCCCCACTCCTCTTCTGAGGGGGAACCCTCACACAAGCAGGAGGAGCCCTTCCAGGCAGGGAGCACTTAGAAATTCAGTAACACAAGATATCATCGCTTACTAAAGTAAATTGCCCCTCTACCCCTTCTCTCAACAATTCGTTTGTTTCACATACTAATGATGGAATATATTTACTCTTTAAAAAAATATATATATATATATTATATATTTCATTGATATTTTACAGAGACGAAGAGAGAGGGATAGAGAGTTAGAAACATCAATGAGAGAGAATCAATGATCAGCTGCCTCTTGCACACCCCCTACTGGGGATGTGCCTGCAACCAAGGTACATGCCCTTGACCGGAATCGAACCTGGGACCTTTCAGTCCTCAGGCCAACACTCTATCCACTGAGCCAAACCAGTTTCGGTGGAATATATTTACTCTTGATTCCTTTCTCACACACTCACCCACTGTAGGGCAAGGGCATTTACATCAATGAGACACGCCCGCTTGGAGATGGCCCACTTGCGGGTGTGGAGACAGACACATACATAGAAAAGTGCAGCTCAGCACGACAAGAGCCTTTCTGTGAAGATGCACAAAATGCAGAGCCCAGCAGGAGGCCCAGCAGGAGGGAAGATCAGGGTAGGCTTCAAGGAGGAGGTGACCTGGAAGAAGGGGTAGGCACCGATGCAGGGCTGGACACGGGAGGAACAAATGGCTCAGTGTGGTTGAGAAGGAGGAGAAAAGGCAGGAGGGTGTGAAGGAGGCCCCTGACCCTTAGGAAAAGTGGATTAAAATTTTCCAGAAGGAAGAGTATCAAATCCCAGATCCTGAATGCCATGCTGAGGAGTGTGCATGTTGCCTCCCAGGGAATAGGAACGACTGGCAAACTTTCACTTTTCTTCTTTCCAAAGATGAGAGCCTGTGCTGGCCATTGACACTGCATTTCAGCCCCCACTGCCAGCAGCCCCTTGGGTGAAGAAATCTCGCGGGGGTCTCATCCTTGCGTTTACTGCCCTACAGGTTGTAAGTAATGTGAGGGCCCCGTTCCCTGGCCAACATGGCAGCTCGAGGGCAGAAGCAGGGGTTTGTTCCCAGGCCGGAGCCCGGTACGGAAGAAACCTCACTACAATGGGCTCCACGGAATGGATTCCGGAGGCACAGGGCATGAGAAGTTCAATAAACTATGAAGCAAGAAGCAACACGAGATAGTATTACGTTGATAAATGAAGTCGCTAAAGTGTTCATTGCCTTTTAATGAGCTCCATTCAAGGAGACAGCTATTTACTTAGGCATTGATGTAGCTATCTGCGCGGCCAATGGGAAACAGATGTTTTCTGACAACCCCCCTGTCCCCTTCCAGCCGCCGTGTCAAGGACAAGCTCCCTCGCGCAGCGGCTCCGCTCCTCCCTGGAAGGCAGAGGGGTGTCCTTGAACCGGGCCGGTGACCGTCCCCAGTGAGGCCTGCTCTGTGCTGGCTCCGCGTGGCCTGGGCAGGCCCCCTCCTTTAGCCGTCTGTACAGTAGGGACTCGTTCTGCCCCGACACCCAGCAAAGCTGCCTGAGCCCCCGGGCTCTGCTCACGGTCCTGTAAAGACCGTCCAGGGCAGGAGGGGGGCGGGGGGAGACCTGGGCCAGCCCTGGGAGGAGACTGGCAGTCACTGCTCTCCCAAGCGGAGGTGCCACGTACCTGTGCTGGGGTACCTGTGGGACATCCTCGTCCCCAGGCCCCGGGGGCCCTGAGGTGGAAAGGGTGGAGGGCGGGAGCAGAGGTGTCATTTGGTTTTCCCAGGGCGGCTGGGAAGAGGAGGTGATGAGGGTACCGCTGAATTAGGTCTTGCCCTTTGGCCCCTGTCCTGACCCTGGGCATGGCCTCCCTGGTGCCTGGAAACCGAGAGGGTGGGGTTCTGGGGAGAGTTTGAGCAGAAGCTTCCTAAACAAAGAGTCGGGCTGATTCACCCCCTCCTGGCCCTCGGCGCTAAAGTAAATATCAACCCGAGTGGCCCTTTGGAGCAGAGGTTCCGGAACTGAGCTCATCGGGCCTTGGGGAGTCCCGGGCCAAGTTCGGAGGCGTCTGGTGTTTCTTGAAGTGGCCCATCCTGGTTCCCTGAGGAGGCTGCTCCAGATGTTGGCCCCTCCTGGGGGGCTCCCAGGACCTCAGCCCCCCACTTACGGGCTGTGCCCTTTGATGCCACCAGCAGCCCTCCGGCCACGCCTCCTGTCATCAGGGGGTGGCCGATGCCCTCTCGGAGCCTCTGGCAGGCACCAGCGCCAGGCCCGGCCCTGGTGCCAAGGCGCATCCTTGGAGGGAAATAAACATGCTCTAATCAAAACAAAGCACTTCCAAACGGGAGTTTCCTGCTGGAATTTCCTGGCAGCTCCCAAGGCAGTTGTGATTATGGAAACACTTACTGTTTTTTTCTTCTCCAGGGCTGTGGAGGACATATGATCATGCTGGTCTTAGCGTTCCCTCTCTGGGCAGGGATGGCAGCTGTGGTTCTGGGAGGAGGCAGCCTGACATCCACGGACCGCACACCGGCTGCCGCTCCTGGCCACAAAGGCGCTAAATGCCTGTTCATTCGCCTCGGAGAATGGGCCGCGTTTTCCCCCTCTGGATCCTGGAGCAGTTTAGAGTAACGTATAAGCAAAAATCTGGGCATCATTTTTTTCAAAAGATATTTTATTGATTTTTTACAGAGAGGAAGAGAGAGGGATAGAGAGTTAGAAACATCGATGAGAGAGAATCATCGATCAGCTGCCTCTTGCATACCCCCTACTGGGGATGTACCCGCAACTCAGGTACATACCGTTGACTGGAATTGAACCCGGGACCTTTAAGTCCGCAGGCCGACGCTCTATCCATTGAGCCAAACCGGTTTGGGCTAGGCATCATCTTAAATGCCCCTCTAGCTCACCACGCCGAGGCTGGCTGAGCCCTATGCATTTCCCTGCTCCAAAGCCCCCTCCCTGTGAGTCTCCATTGCCTTCATCCTTTGCTCAGCAAGGGGGTCCCTTTGTGACTAGGCTAAGGTGACTAGACGTCCCGCTTTTGGTAGGACAGTCCCGATTTTTAACAATTTGGCCCGTGGCGTTTTAAAAATGTCCCGATTTTTGGAAAGATTCTCAATAGATATTTGAATAAACAAATGCCTCTTTCCAACCAAAAGGGGGCTGCATTTCCAGGCATGATCTCTTATCCTAAAAGCACCTGAAAATTTGGGACTCTTAGGCCCGATTTACAGGTGTGCCAGTGTGGAGAGCAGCTACAGCGTTTGGACAGGTTCGAGCTTGAGACTAATGAGTGGGCACGATCCTCTCGTGGCAAAGTCACGTGCAAGTGCCAGCACAATGACAGCCAAAGGCCGTGGCTGCAAGCTTGACCTAATGGTCCGAACCTGTGGTCCCACGTGGCTGAGTGATATGGGCTGCGGGAGGGGCAGCAAGTAAACAAAGCCTGAGTTCAGGTGCATGAAATGGAGTAGATTTGAAGCTCACGAGAACGTTGTAAACATCTTGACCATGCCCTCACTTCGGGGTCTGGCTATAATATTGAGACTGGGCTTTCAGGCCCAGCTTTCTTCTCTTGTCTGGCTTTTCTTAATCCTTCACCGCCCCCGCTCAAGCTCACGAACCTGGCTGTGCTGGTTCGGCACATGCCAGTGGCGGCCCTGAGAGTTTAGGGCCGTGGTTGGCAAAGTGAGGCTCGCAAGCCACTTGCGGCTCTTTGGCCCCTTGAGTGTGGCTCTTCCACAAAAATACCACTGCCTGGGCGAGTCTATGTTGAAGAAGTGGCATTAGAAGAAGTTTAAGTTTAAAAATGTGGCTCTCCAAAGAAATTTCAATCATCGTACTGCTGATATTTGGCTCTGTGGACTAATGAGGTTGCCGCACACTGATTTAGGGACCTGATTGAGAGGCCACACCTGGCATACAAGTTGCCCACAGTGGAACCCGGGCTTGCTTGTTGTCCAGAGGAGCCAACAGATGCTGCTGTTTCCTCCTAATTCTGCTGAACAGCATCTTCGGCTTTGGGCTCTGTGTCTCGCCCGGAGCCAGGACCTGGAGTCCGGGGCAAATGGCTAGGTCAGGTGTCGGCAACCTGCGGCTCTTTTCGTTAAGTGAAAAAATCCTTTTTCTGCACCATCCGGTATATAGCATTAAGGTAAGAAACAATATATCCAGTGTTACATTTGTTTTAAATGTCGCAATGGTTTTGCAGCTCCCAGGTTTTTTTTTTTCCTTTGAAAACAGGTCCAAGTGGCTCTTTACGTCTTAAAAGTTGCCGACCCCTGGGCGAGGCCCTGCCCCTGGGAACTCCTAACTCAGCGCAGCCCAGCAAGAAGGGCTCCACGCCCAGCCCCCTCCCCGCTTTTGCGCCCAAGGCCACAGGCACGGACACCCTTTTCTTTTTAATTGATTTCAGAGAGGAAGGGAGAGTGAGAGAGAGAAAGATCCATGATGAGAGAGAATCAGTGATTGGCTGCCTCCTGCACCCACACTGAGGATCAAGCCCCCAACCTGAGCATGAGCCCTGACCGGGAATCAAACCGTGACCTCCTGGTTCATAGGTGGACGCTCAACCCCTGAGCCACGCCGGCCGGGCGCATGAACACCTTTTCTCTCCGGTGATGCCTCTGAGCCTCGGCATCTTCGCAGACCCAGATGGCCAGCTGTGTGTGCAGGGCCCCTCGGGCCTCGGGAGGCCCAGCGCAGAGCCGGAGCGGGTGCAGCACCGATGCCTGAGTCACCATCACTCTGCGCCTGTGTTTACAACAGAGTTTAAACAATCTTGGGCTGTCGACAGCCCCCCACTGAAAGGCAGCTGCACACCCCTCCTTTCTGAGCTGACATCCCTGTTTAGAGAGGGACATCCGGGCTTTTCTTTTTCCGCTCGCTCTCTCTCTCCTTTCAAGTGAGATGTGAAAACAGGCGCGAGCTCTCCCCCCGCCCAGGGCCAAAGCAGGCCTTTTATCACCGAGAGGCCCCACAAGAACCCTTCCGAGAGCCTACTTCCTGTCCAGGGAGGAAGTGGCGAGGTCTTGACCTTGGACGCACTCTCGTTTCCAATCATTTTCCAGCCTGGAATGCAGTGATTCGGTTTCCATTTATACAGTGAAATCAGCGCGGGCTGAATGCTCTGCCAGAGGGCGGGGGGAGGAAGGAGGAAATGAGGCCCCTCGCAAACAATTCTCCCTGTTTGGCTTGGAGCTGGCTGTGCTGTGGAAGCATTTCCTCACGTTCAAGGTGCTAGCGGCCTCCCTCAGGAAGGGCCCTGCTGCATTCTCTTCTGCGGCTGGAAACAAAGGTGCCGGGGCGCTGTGGGATTCGGTAGAGGCTTGGCTGTCATCGCAACGCGTGTTCCTCCAGCGCTTGATGCTTTTCAAAGAGCTGACACACGTGCTATCTCCGCAGACCCTCAGAACAGCTCTGGAAGGGAAGCGGGGAAGGTGTTGATGGCATTTACTGGCTTTGCAAAGTGTGTCCATGCTGGGACCTTCGGTGGGAATGGCCAGGGAGACCGTGACCATTTCCCCTCCCCTTGTCTCTCGGGTCCAGCTCTTCCGAGTGGGGAGAATGCGTCATCAGTGAGCTGACCGCTGGGGCAGGGGATGTGTATTTGCAGGCCCAGCAGCCCTCACCAGGTTCAAGTTCACCAACCAACAACTGCCTTCCCTGAAGGATGGACGAGGGTACCCACACCAGAGCATGACTCAAGGAAACAATTTATGAACTTTTTTTTTTTTTAGGATAGCTATCTTTCTATCATCTACCTACCAATTATCTATTTATCATCTACCTCTAGCATCTATTTATCATTTGTATCATCTATCTACCTATCTCTATCATCTGTCCATCATCAAATTATCATCTATCTATCTATCTATCTATCTATCTTCTTTCCCTAGGAATGAGACTTCTGCTCACAGAGTACATCCATCTTCAGCATCACTGGATGTTGCCAGTGGCCTTCCAGATGGCTTTTCCTGGGGATGGCATTATTGGGGAAGGTCCAAAGTTTCACCAGCATCCCATCCTCGGGGCTCACATCCCCATGTAGCAGCCTCCTGGGCTCCTGGGCCTGTGAGGGACATCCGCTCCTTTGAGAAGGACTCACTGTCATCATGGCCATGAACTGACTCCAGGCGTGAACTTGCAACCGGCAAGGTCGTTCATGGAATCTTGCCAATGACCCGCTAAGCCCAGAGAAGTTTTTTTTTTCTGGTGCAAATAGTCTTCCCGTGGAATTTCCAAGGGCAGGAGCGTTTCCGTCAGGATATAAGATCATCCCTAGGCCTGGCGCCCACAGGAAGCGCCGCGCTGGCTCTGTGCTCCCTCGCTTCCATGCAGCTCTCCTCCTCAGCCTCGCTGGGGCTCCCTGAGGAGAAACCAACGTGTGTGCATCTCTCTCCTCGGTGCCAGGCACGGCATGGGCACAGAGAATTTTAGTTGAATATGTAAGTGCTGCTCCCTGCTCCCGAGACATAGAGAATCACATTTAACCTGGAGGTGCCTGGTCCTCAGGGGACGTGGGAGTGGAAAGAGCTTTTGGTTGAATAGACATTTGCTGATTTTCTATCCCAGCAACCAGCGCAGCACTGGTTGCTGGCATAGAAAATCATGATCTTTGACCTTGAGGAGCTCACAGTCTCACAGGAGAACCAAACCAAATAAACAATTTTGATGGACTAAGAGCTGCCATGGAGGTGTCAGGCCGGCTTTCAGAGACCAGCACGTCTTTTGCCAAGAGAAGATGAGGTCCTGCCGTGAATGGCAGGGTCACAGCTCAAGTTCAGACATCTGTGCTCGCAATGGCAGAGGTCTACCTGGAACAGAGGAATCGCTCTCCCTCCTTCCGATGCCATTGACGAGTGAACTGTAATTAATTAAAATACTCAGTGCCCACGATGAGCGTGGCACTGTGCCCGGTGCTGGGTTTGCAGAGGGGAGCCAGGCACACGCAGACACTGACCGTGTCTTTCTGGGGTTTGCAGCCCGGTGGGAGGACCGACATGCCAAAGAGAACTTCCCGAGTGACGTGTGTGAGTGGGAGGAGCTGGGGGTGTGGGGAGAGGCGTCTGGGACTTGGCCTGCGGAGGCCTCTCCACTCATTCAATCAGTCGTTCCACTCCTTCCACAAGGGTTCCGAGTGTCCAGCATCTGCCGGGCACTTGTCTCGGTCCTTCCCAGCCCATCGGTCTCCCAGCGCTGCCCCCCCGGCTGAAGCTGGAGAAGTAACCATTTCTGGTGTCAGGGAGAACTTGCATAAGCAAGAGCAATCCGTCCTGCAGCGGAGATATTGTCAGGGCTTTTTAACAGAAACCTAACTGTGTGTCTTCACACCTTCTGTTGCCAACGGAGCATTCTATCCCGGGCGCCGCCGGTGGGCCCCTCCCCGGCGCTGTGCTATGAGGAACACAGGATGGCTGCTGCTAAATTTGGTGTGTTTGAGAACAATATCGAGACAGCTGGATACGAGAGAAGTGAGCTTGGTGCTATCTGCCTAAAGACCCACTGGAGTCTCCATTCTATTTGTCCTCCTTGATCTTGCCTCTAGTAATCAGACCCTTTGCCTGCAGTCCCTCCCGGCCTCCTTGCCTGCTCGACCTGTCTCTGTGATAAGCTCAGAGGATGCACTAAGGCAGTGGTCGGCAAACGCATCAGTCCACAGAGCCAAATATCAGCAGCACAACGATTGACATTTCTTTGGAGAGCCACATTTTTTAAACTTAAATTTCTGCCGAAACCGGTTTGGCTGGTGGTAGAGCATCGGTCTGCGAACTGAAAGGTCCCAGGTTCGATTCTGGTCAAGAGCATGTACATTGGTTGCGGGCACATCCCCGGTGGGGGATGTGCAGGAGGCAGCTGGTTGATATTTCTCATTGACGTTTCTAACTCCGTCTCTCTTCCTCTCTGTAAAAAATCAATAAAATATATATATTTAAAAACAAACAAACAAACAAACAAAAAAACTTAAATTTCTCCTAACGCCATTTCTTCAACATAGACTCGCCCAGGCGTGGTATTTTGTGGAAGAGCCACACTCAAGGGGCCAAAGAGCCGCAGTTTGCCGACCATGGCACTAAGGACTAGACCCTCCTCCCTGCCCTCAAGTAGCTTCCAAGGGGAGACCAACCAGGAAGCGGCTCTGGGCAGCCCGGTGGGGAGAGCCGCGACGTGGGTGGGGAATCCCGAGAACACAACCGACACGCCCTCCGAGCTTCAGCCGTGGCTCACGGAGCGCGGGCGGCTGGGCAGCCAAGTGTCAGGATGAGAAGGCAGACGTTTCTAGAAAAGACTAGCCGGCGCCCAGGCAAAACCTTGAGATCTTTAGGGCCCGGAGGAGGTTCCGTGGGGCTGAGGCGGGTCGGCGGCCAAGGACAGAGACAGAGGGAGAAAGAACGTTTCCCCGCTGAGCACTGACCACGCACCCCCTGGGCCAGGCCTGGGCTGTGGCCCCCTGTGTTTGGCGGATGAGGAAACGGAGGTCACAGCAGCTCAGGGCAGAGCAGGGGTCTGGGGGTGGGTTTGGTCTTCCTTCTGAGGTTACGGATGCTCCCCAGGGGTTCTGGGCAGGGCCCTCTGGCCTCGTCTGCCTGGTGGGGCCGTGGCATGTGCCGGGGGCAGGACGCTTGCCTCCCCTCACCCAACCAGACCCACGGCCCCGGGTGCCCCTCCTCCCAGGCCCTCCTTGGCCCCCCGAGGCCTGGGGGGCCCACCACGCTCCCCCACTCCCCACCCCCCCGCACACGGGTGTGTTTACGTTCCTGCCCCAGACGGCCCCGCCGGCTTCCAGGGCATTTATCAGGACTGTGTATGTTTTTCTTGTGTGGGATTTGAAATGATTTCTTTAAACAAGATCTAAACTGGGATTGATTTCCTCTCTTTATGTAGAGTGGTTTGTTTTGTAATACGGCCCTTTTAACAGTCTAAATTGTGGGAACTGGGGAGGAAAAAAAGAGAATCTGCTGACTTCATATAAATACGAGTTACTTTATCTCTCTTTGAAGACTCCCATGTCTTCCCCTCGCCGGGGCTGGAGCCGCATTCTTCGCGGGCCCTCTCCCTGTCAGGACTGTTATGATGAGAGTGATGCACGCGCCCGGAGACTTCCATCCCGGGGCCGAGAATTGAAAACAACCCTGGCCTTGCCGCGGCGCCCTGTGCGTTTCTTCCTGACCCACAGCCACCCATCTGCCCTGCCCGGCACGCCGCTCTCCTTCCCCGCGCTGCCCATAGCGGCTCCGGGAGACGAAGCGGCGGCCTGGGAGACGCTGGATCACCCAGGCAATCCGTGTTCCAGAAACATCTTCCGGGATCCACTCTGTGGCAGGCTCTGAGCTGGAACCGACCCTGGAAATGAGCTAGCTCTTGGCTCCCGTTGACTGCTTGCCCCAACGACGTGCAGGTGGTGGTTCCCTGCCCCCCGGGACCGGGAGCTCGCCCTCTGTCGAGGTCGGCCATGCCAATTATGCCTGGCTCAGGTGGTTCCCATCCTCCCGGACACGGAGCTGCGGCCCCTGGCTGCTCCCGCTTTGCTGCAGGAGATCATGCCTCCGCCTCCCCCTCTCTTCTCCAGGAAGCCCCTCTGCTCTGCGTGTGCCAGCCTCTGGGTCTTTCAGCACATGCCCGTCAGACCCTCTCATTCCTTATTCTGGGCCCTCATTTGGCTCATCTTACTGGGAGTCACCTCATTCCTGCGGGCTGGCACCCCTCTGTCTTCCCCCTCCACCTCCTATGGGGCCCTGACATAGGACTCAGGGGGCAGGATTCACAGGTGCAGCCGCTCTGCGGATGCCCACTGCGTGAGGCCCACCGCCCTGCCTCCACGGAGCCTGTGCATCCTCGCTTCATTGTCCTTCAAGGTCACCTCTCTCCCGCGGACCGGACCAGCCCGCCACCCGCTGGCTTGCCCGGGTGCTAATTAGCTACGGAGCCTGAGCCCAGGAGAGGCCTCTGGTTGGCTGGCTTTGGCTCATTAGCAAATGAGCCTGGCATCCTTGCTATTTTCAAACGTGCCCATGAGGGGAACATGACCTACTTTGTCGTGGGCTTAGCTTCAGTATGGGTTCCTCCTGTCGACGGGATCATACGGATGTCCCAGGCCGGGGAGCCTATTAAGGAGGGAGTGAGGTTTAAAACAACTCCCTCTGAGAGCTCACAGGGTGCTGCCCAAGGCCCCGTGCTTCCCGGCACCTCTCTGGGTGCTCACCAGTCAGCCCTCTGCGTACCTGTTCGAAAGAAGATGTAGGCTCACGTGTGTGTGTGTGTGGTTGAGAAAAGGAGAGTCATAGGAGAAATTAGAAAAGCCAATCACAGCCAGAAATAGAGGCTGTGAAAGCAGGACTAAGGATTTGCAGGTTGTAGACAATTCTAATTTGGAGCAGGCTCAATCCTTTGTTGATTTTGGGTGCTCTCTCTTTCTCTCTCTCTCAGCTAATAAAAGTTAATATGCAAATTAACCATTACTCCGTCACAAAGATGGTGGCGCCCTTAGCTGCAAGATGGCGGCTCCCAGTCATCTCAACTCTGCCAGAGTCCCCAGGCCCGGGGGTGAGGGGTGGGCAGAGGGAGAGCAGTTGCTGAGAGCAGGCAGCATGAGTGGCCTGGTGGAATGCTTGCTTTGTCCCCACGCTCAGCTCGGGCTGACCCCCAGGAGCCAGAGCGGACACGAACAGGGACAGGGGGGCTGGCCCACAGCCTCCACGGCTGAGTGCAGGCCCAGAGAGGAGACGGCGGGCCCACCTCCCGGGGAAGCAGCATGGGTCCCTCCTGCCTCCCACGGAATCGGCCCGGGTCCCTCCCGGCTCCCGCAGAATCAGCGTGGCTCCCATGGAAGCAGTGCGGCTCCCGGCAGCATGCTCAGTTCCTACGGGCTCCCTCGGAAGCAGGAAGAGGCCTACTGCACATGATATTTCGAGATGGGTTATTATAGTGTGTGTGTGTGTGTGTGTGTGTGTGTGTATGGTTAACAAGTTGTGAAGCTGAAAGCCTTGGTTTCCATGTTGCATATTCTGTCGCATTAAACCCTTCTGGGTAGAGTGACCGCATGATGTATCTTGCAAACTATAGTTCCTGAGAACGAGAGGGGGTGCTGTCTGTAATTATACCGGGACACTAGGCCCGACCCAGGGCTTCTCGGCGTTCCTCCCACACGCTCTGGGATCCCCACACCTCCCGATGGGAGCAGATGGGGACCCTGTCTCCCTTTGACCCTGGGTGGGGCTGCAGGGCAGAGAGGGGGGACTGAGGGTTTGGCCAGGAGGCCGATATTCTGGGTTTGCTAAGCCTCAGCCACATTATGCCTTCAGCGTTTTCCTCTCACCGGCCGAGCTGTGTATTTTAAGGCCAAGTCCTTGCGTTCGGCTCTCGCGCCTTCACACTCAGCTCACTGGAGCCATCCTCGGACCAGCTTCTTGCTGCTGAGTGAGCGCTCCCTGTGGACCATGCCTCTCTTTGAACTCAGAGGCCTGTTTGTTTTTGAACTGGAAACTAGAAACCTCGGATTCCCAAAGCCACAGGCGCAGAGCCTTCTTGGCCGTGATAACCTGCAGAACCTAGAGAGGCGGGGAGGACCCCCCAGATCACGTTACAGGGGGCAAACCGGGTTCAAAGAGCAGGGAGGGACGGACTCCCGGTCGCCAGGGTTTTCTCCCTGTGTGTTCTCAGGAATATCACCGTGGCTGGCACCCTGCAGCAAATGGAGCAATGCCAGGTGAGTATAAATCCCGTTAGTGTATGCAGCCTCTGGTCACTCGTGATTCCCAGGCCGTGTGCAGACCCCAACCCATCTCCATGGTCAAGTGCAGAGTCGAGTCAAAAATCATTCATTATGGAAGCAAAGGGTGGATAAAAAGGGTCGACACTGGCTCTCCAACGAAGCTGGAGACGGCTCTCACGGTCGTTGACGATAAACAGGGTGCCCCCTTGGGACGCCCTGTGTTAGACACCTGGTCTGCTGCATCCACAGCGCTCAGCTGTCTCCTCCTGGGAGATGGTCCACGGTGGCTCTCCCCAGTCAGGACCCTCCAAGAAGCGCCCCATGTCTCCACCTTCCCCAGGCGGAGAGGCACCCTGGTCCGGGAGGATGACTTGGCCTCAGACAGGTTGGCTTTGTAGCTGGTCCTTTTGTCTTGTGCATCCTAGCATCCCCAAGACCTCGTCTCCGCATCTGAAAGACCATCACAGTCCTCCTAGGTTAGTTGCATTCCACGGGGTGCTGTCTGTCAGGGTGTCTGCTCGCGCCAATGCCCCGGTCGCTGCTTCACGAGGTGTTGTCACTGTCCTGTTAATGGAGGGTTTCTGAGCTTCGGCACGGTGGGCATCTTTTGGGGGGCGGGGTCCTGTGCACAGAGGATGTTTAGCAGCATCCCCTGCTTCCACCCACAGCCTGCCTGGAGTGCACCTCCCCCCCACACTGGGACAAGGAGGGGTGTCTCCAGGCGTTGCCAGATGTCCTCCGGACGTTGGCTTTTACCTTGTGTTCAGTTGTTTGGAGACAGAGTAACAAACTGGCAGGTAACAAGCCCTGGCTGGTTTAGCTCAGTGGATAGAGCATTGGCCTGGGGACTGAAGGGTCCCAGGTTCAATTCCCATCAAGGGCACATGCCCAGGTTGCAGGCCCGATCCCCAGTAGGGGGTGTGCAGGAGGCAGCTGATAAATTAGTCTCTCTCATCATTGATGTTTCTATCTTTCTCTCTTTCTCCCTTCCTCTTTGAAATCAATAAATATATATTTTAAAAAGTTCAAATTGGCAAGTGACGAGGAGAAGGGGACAAGGGGGCAAAGGGACCTGAGGATGTTTGCTGTGGGGAGCTCTTGAAGGAAGTGAGGGTGTTTGTCTTGGAGTGGAGACGGTGCAGCAGGAAGAGGGGGCTGAGGACAAACACCTGTCCTTTCGTTTTTTGGGTGTTTTTAAAAAATATATTTTATTGATTTTTTTACAGAGAGGAAAAGAGAGGGATAGAGAGTTGGAAACATTGGTGATAGAGAAACATTCATTAACTGCTTTTTGTACACCCCCTACTGGGGATGTGCCTGCAACCAAGGAGCATGCCCTTGACCAGAATCAAACCTGGGACCTTTCAGTCCGCAGGCCAAGGCTCTATCCACTGAGCCAAACCGGTTTCAGCCACCTGTCCTTTGGAAAGGGCACGGCTGTGTTTTGCCCAGGCCCGGGGGAAAGACCTTGGAGCATGACCTGCTGCCTCTTACTGGGGAGTCTCATGTCCCTGGAAGCCATCAGTGAGGACCCTGCCAGGGTCCCTAAATGACAGTGACAACAGCCACCACAGCTAACATGCGTTAGGCCTCCCCGCGTGCCGCATGCACCTTCTATTCACACGTTCACTTAATTTTCCCATCAACCCTTTCGGATAAGCACCATCACTGCTCCCATTTTACAGACGGGAAAATGGAGGCGCAGAGGCCTGACAGCTTGCTCCAGGTCACACATGGCAATGTGGCTCCAGAGTCTGAGCTCCGGGAGCCCGTGAAGAGTTTGAGCAAGAAAACCTCTCAGGTTTTCCCGGGCAGCGAGACTCAGGAACTGACTTCTGGTGGCCTGCAGGTCCCGTTCCACCTGACGCCCGGGAGCCCAGGCGCTGCTGACTCACCCGCCCCCGGCTGTGCCGGCTGGGACCACAGCCAGGCCGCGCGGCCAGCCCTGGCGGCAGGTGCCGGCGGCTGCGGTTTGGCAGCCGGTCAGCAGCTGGGAAGAGGCCTCCGGCACTGACCAGTGGGGACGGGAGTGTGTCCACAGGAGTCCAGGCTCGGGGACCCTTCGGGGATGGATGGACTTGGGGACGGGAACGGAATGCAACCCAGCGTGCAGCAGGACGGACGCACGGAGTGGGAAACCACACAGACCTCGCGCGGCACCAGGGGTGGACGGTTGATTGACTTTTGTCCACCTCGGTGCCCCTCCCCTGGGGCTCAGCAGGGGCTGCCGAAGGGCCTCTCCGGCCTCGGTCACTCCGCCTGTGTGGACTGAACACTGCAGTGCCAGGAAGGAAGAGGGACGCCCACTCCTTGGCCCCATCACTGAGCTGCCAGTCTAGGAGGCCCTCTGCTGGGCGCAGGTGGGGGGATGGGAGGAGGGGGCACCGAGGAGTTACAGGGACATGAGAATCAGCCATGGCCTCTTTGCCACCTGGGGAAGGCCACGTGTGCTGCTCTGTAATTTGCTTCCAGAAGCCACTCGGCCAGGCCCCGCCTCTCGGGAGCCCTGCCAGCAGCCTGTCCTTCTGGGCTCTGGAGAGGAAGTCCCGCTCAGCTGTCCCCAGGGAGGGAGTGACCTCCGCCTGCGGGACACAGCCGCCGGCTGCCCTCGCGGGTGGCGTGGCCACGTGGCTGCATGGCCGTGTTCCAGGCGCCATCTGTGTGACTGCATGACATCACTCCCCATAGGAGTTCCACCTCCTTAACTCTGGCAGCCCCGGCAGGTGTGGTCTCCTTGTGAGACGGGCTTTCACATGGTCTCCATTCCACAGCTGGGACACCGTCACCATCAGGAGGCTAAAGGCTGGGTGACACGGGTCCCGCGCGCGTCTCCAAACCAGCCCAATGGTGTCTCTTTAAGCTGGCCGTGGCCTGAAGCAATTTGAGGCTCCGCAGCCCCCAAATCTTTCGTTGCTTTTTCTACCCCGCCATGGCCCGGATCGGCACCTTCCTTTTCCCAATGTCTTCGAAAAGTAGTTAAGCCCAGCTGGTGCGGCTCAGTGGTTGAGTATTGGTCTAGGAACCAGGGGGTCACGGTTGGATTTCCGGTCAGGACACAGGCCCGGGTTGCAGGCTCCATCCCCAGTCGGGGGCGTGCAGGAGGCAGCCCATCCATGATTCTCTCTCATCACTGGTATTTCTATCTCTCCCTCTCCCTTCCTCTCTGAAATCAATAAAACATATACGTATTTTTTAAAGTATCTAAAACTCAGAGAGCTTCTGAGGTGAGCTCGTCACATCTTCCTCCACCTCCCATACCCCTCCCCCTGCATCTCCCCTAGGGCCTCTTCTCCCCCCCCCCCCCAGGACTGAACGCCCCAGGGGCGATGGGACGCCTCTGCTGGAGGAGCTGGAGTGGTGGGCGTCTGGTGTGACTGGCTCGCTGGTGGCATAGAAGCTCTAGGACCGCCTGTTGGTTTCCCTCGGACAGCCTGTGCTGCGTCCGCTAAGGAGGGTTTGCGCACGGAAGTCCCTCCCCCTTGGAGTGGGACACGGAACGAGAGAAGGGGAGGTAAAATCCAAGGGCAGACAAAATCCTGGCACCGACGGCGGCAGCCAGCCAAGCCCTGCTGTTCCTGCCAATGGAGAAGGAATTCCTGTCGAATTAGCGGTTCCCAAGCTCCTCTGATGATGACAAAGCAGGCGTGATCAGTACCTTTCTGGAGAAACCTGACACGCCTCCATTTTTAAAATAAGTCACCCGGCCCCACCCGCCCCCAGTTTCCGTCATCGAGTAGATGCAGAGGAGAAAAGATGGAGTTGAAGACTCAGTTCGAAGCTCCTTCACCTTGGGCTGGAAAGACCCTGAAGGGACCTAGACTAACCACTCCATAAGACTCGAATGTCAAGAAATGGAATGCCAAAAACACTGACGGTGCTGCACTCCTCATTTTACCATTATTTATTATTAGAGGCCCAGTGCACGAAATTCATGCAGGGGGAGGGAGCCCCTCAGCCTGGCCTACGATTACCACTCTTGTAATGCAGAACCCCTCAGGGGATGTCCGACTGCAAGTTTAGGCCTGATCCCGTGGGATTGAGTTTAAACCAGCAGTCAGATATCCCTCTCAAAATCTGGGATCACTGGCTCCTAACCATTCACCTGCCTGCCTGCCTGCCTGCCTGATTGCCCCTAACTGCTCACCTGCCTGCCTGATTGCCCCTAACTGCCTCTGCCACAGCCCCCTCTGCTGCAGCTTCATCAGGAAGGTTGTTCAGCTGTCTGGTCTAATTAGCATATTACGCTTTTATTATTATAGATTTTACAGACACTGCCTAGCCCTTACTATGAGCCAGACATTGTGCTTTCCAAATATTTGCTCATTTAACTTTCACAAACCCAGCCTGGTGCCCAGGGAGGTTCAGTCACTTGCCCGAGGTCACACGGTGAGAAGTGTTGCAGCCGCAGGCACGGGCTGCCTGGCTCTGGAGTATTGTTTTTCTTTTTAAAAAAATCTCTTTTCGTTGGGCCACAGAGCAAACGCCCTCTTCACCATCATCATAAAGTAAACGAGACGTCTCCTCCTGCGTCTGCGTGATTTCAAGTGCGGCCCCGGTGGGGTCCAAGTGGGCGGCCCTGGTTTTGTGTGGGGAGCCCCGTCTGACTTTCCCTCCGGATGGAAAAACATGCCCACGGGGACGGCCTCCCGAGTGCGCTGGGGGGCTTTAAAGGACGGACTCCGATCCCTTTATTCCCCCCGCCCCAAATGCTGGAGCGAGCCCCCCACACCCTGCCCACCGCGGCGGTCTGAAGTCTCTCCCTGTCTCAGACATTCAGACAGCTTGGGAGCAAAGGCAGGATGCCCCGCTTCTCTCTCCGGCACAGTTTATTTTTGAAGCATGCATCTGGCTGCTTTTCTGTTCCCCAGAAGGAGGAGGGAAGACGGCTCCCTGGAGCCGGGTGCTGCGTGGAAACGTCTCCTGGAAGCCAGCTCCTTCGGGGTCTGCAATAAGGGGCCCTGCCCTGGGCCGGAGTCGGAGGGCTGGAAAGGTCCTCTGACCCACCGGGTCCCTGGCAGGTGGGCAGACGGGGACGATGTTGGTGACTTGCTCGTGTTCGCCTCCCCCGAGGAGCCGATCTGATTGCACCGGGTCCGCTCACAAGAGGACCCCTTTCGGGCCGAGACAGCCCGTGTCACAGCGCCACCAGCATCCTTGGCTCCATGTCCGACCCTGGGCTGGCCCTGAGGACACAATGCCGTGAAGCGGCTGTTAGTGTCGCACAAGCCGCGGCCCAGGGCATCTGAGCATGCCCTGTGGCCATGGTCATGCCGCCAGTGGGAGAAGGGGTCGGAGACCGGGTTCGACGCCCAGGCCTCTGCCCCGTGTACCCTCTGCGGAGTGAGGGTTCACCCTTCCCCTCGTGCCTGAGGCAGCGCCATTCACAGGCCCCGCAGCACATGAGCAGCGAGTTCATGAGGACGAAGCTGCGGGAGAGACCACGTTTGGCCTCCGATCGGACGCCCTGATGATAAGTCTGACGTCATGGCTTCCCTGCAGGAGCCCGGGAGGCGTGAGAAAGTGCACGGTGTGAAATGCCACTGGTCGTTTTGGGACTACACTTCTCCTAATGGCCTTGGCCAAAGGCGATCCTGTGACCCAACACAGGTGGCTGGTGTCACCCCGGAGATCCTGTGGCTGCTGGCTCTCTCCGCCGAGGAGCCGGGGCGGAAGGAAGCCCGTGTGCGCAGCAGAATGCAGAACGGCTCTGCCTGCCACGCGGTGCCATTCCAAACGGCACCGCCCTTCTCCCGTGGCTGTGTCCATGGAAACGATGGACTCCTGGTCCTTCTGTCTCTGGGTGTGTCTGCCAGGACCCAGTGTCCGCGCGGACTGCAGGGCGGCCTCACTGGAAAGCACACCTGCCCTGCCCCTCCCCTGCCTCAGCCCCTGCCTTCGGGCCGAGTTCCAAGTCCTAGGGGAGCAGGTGGTCCATGGGGACGCGCCTCCACAAAGTCCCTGGACATCCCTTCTCCTGCCTCACTCCCCAGACTCTGCGTCCCAGGCCGAATGGAATTCTTCCTGTTCTTCATGCTCTGTTAATGCATCTGTATTTTGCACATGCTTGTGTGTGTGTGTGTGTGTGTGTGTGTGTGTGTCCAGGAATGCCCTGCTATCAACTTGCACACCTCCTGAGCCAGTCACAGATGGTCACATTACCCCTCCTCTCCTACCTCCTCCAGGCGGCGATCTTATTCTCTCTCCTGTGTGTCCCAGGCCCCCATACAAGCCTCAGTGCCGGCCTGGGCCACTCTGTGTTGCGATGACTGCTTAGGCGTGTGCTGCCCTGCAGGGCGGGGAGTGAATCCCCACCGTCCATCACCCTGCCTGGACCAAGACCACTGCTGAAGAACCATTCGCTGAGAAACGAGTGAATGAGTGAACGAGTGAATAGTGAGTATGTGGAGGAGTGGGCACAGGAAAAGGCTGGAGAAAGCAGCGACGAGAACAGCTCTGAAGCTCTGGTGCCGAGCAGTTTTAGCGTTCCTAACGGAGACCTCACAATAGCCCCTGGAGTAAGAGGTGTGCCCATTATGTGGACAAGGAAACTGAGGCCTAAGTTAGTTGTTAAGGTTTCCCACTTTGTAGGTGATAGAGCTGGGGAGCAAATTCAGATGCAAGTGACTTGACAGTCCATCCAGTGTGTAACCACAGTGTCATCAGGTGCCTGTCTGTGGCCAAACTGGGCCCCATCAGAGAAGACAGCAGTGGCCCTTCAAGAACAGAAGGCGGAGGGCAGAGGACAGAGAGGACAGAGGGCAGAGGGCAGAGGGCAGAGCTTCCTCTCTCTCATAGGGGGTTCAGCAGCGCCCCTTCTCGGAGCTGGCTCAATTGGACCGCCGGGCACACAGATGTAAGGGGAAAGGCTTAGTGACCTGTCGAAGCTCATGTGGCGAGGGCACAGGGAAGCCGGGAAGCTGGTCCCGGTTCTGAGCGGAGTTGTGTCCACCCACGCGGCTCTCCTGCTTTTCCACCTGCCCGCCGATTTCTCAGCATCAGGATCCCTCTGCAAGGCGCTCCTTTTGGGGGAGCACCTTCTCCACTGGGGGGCTCTCAGGGTCAGCGGCATGGACCAGGCTGTCTCAGTGCTTGCACAGAGCAACACCGAGGTGCCAGGCCCCCCGCCCGCGTCCTGCTGCTACTCCCCCCTCCACCCCACCCCCCCCCAAAGGAAGCGCCTGCCTGGGCCGGCCTCGGCCTCCCATCCTGCCGACCTGGCCTCCTTCCAAAGCCCACATCCTCTGAAGGCCCGAGACCAGGGGCCCCTCCCGGCTCAGGCAGGACAGGCTGAGGGGCGGCCGGGGCACGAGAGACAATGCATCTAAAATTACCCCTCCGAAGGCGGCACCCTCCACCCTTCCTGCACTCCTCCCCCGGCCCACCGCGGCCAGCCCGGAGACACCGCTGTGGACGGGGGCGGCGGACGCGGAGACTGCTCTGGGCTCCCCGAGGCTGCAGTGCTGGGGGCTCCCTGGAGAGACAGCCTGTGGGCAGCAGCTTGCCTGGGGGCTGAGGGCTCCCCCCCAGTCCTCTTTGGCGCTGTGGAGGGAGGGTCCCTGGGCTTCTCTGTGTCCTCTCCTGGGGTCCCATTTGCCGGACTGACTCCCATGCATTTCACAGAGGCTCTTGGCCTGGAAGCCCCTTCCTCCAGGCAGCTTTCCTTGCCTCCCTCCTGCCTCCTCCTGGGTTGCGTGTCTCTCCCCGTCCAATGCTCACACACACACCCCACCCACCCATAGAGCTTTTCACGCTAGTCAGTGCCTGCCAAGGCCTGGGTTCGGCGTGGTGTTCCCAACCCCCAGCCCCCGGGCCCACCCCTGAGAAAGGCTTGCTGGGGTTTGTTGAATGAACTAAGGAAAGCGAAGATGGCAAGGGAGAGGTGGGGTAGGACGGCTCTCCTGCACTCCAGCTTCGGTCGTCTCTCGCACCCAGAGGAGACACACTCCCACTCAGGGGTGAGTGGCGAAGGTGCCTCTGGAGCCTTGTGTTCGGACTTGCAAGCCCTCGGCCGTTTCTGCTCACGTCTCACCTTCTCTCTGAGTGGGTTCCTCGGGATAAACGTTAGGGGGTCCCTGCCGGCAGCGCTCTGAGAGGTCTTTCTCCCCGTTTTACAGAGAGGGACACGGAGGGCCCCTCTGGCTGGGGTCACACGGCCAGGGAACGGCAGGATTGGGCTTTCTCGTTGTTCACAAGGCGGGTCTGATGCTGACCTTCCCTGGGCTCTCCGCAGCCCTGGAATCACACAGGTGCTGAGACAGTGGCACGTCATCAGGGGGAGGACGGGAACAGAGAGAAGGGGGACGTGCCGTCCGAGTCCGAGGGAGGAAGGAACTGGTCAGGCGAGAGTCTGCCAAGTGGACCAGGTGGGAGGCGATGGGAGGCGCACAGGGAAGGCCAGGCGCCTGGAAGGCAGGCTTTTCAGCGACCCGGGCACCCTCCCCGCCTTGTGGGCAGCCGTGGGGATGAGACGGGCCTTTGGGAAGAGTGGACGTTGCTTTAGCCGTTCTCTAGAGCGAGGCCTGTGCCTGCCGTGGGCCCGCCGGCTCTCCCACTCCTGCCTGTTCTCCCTACGACACTGACACAGTCCACTCCTTCTACCGCCGTGGCCCTCGAACAAGCCGGGTTCCCGGGGGGCCGGGATTTCTGGAAGAATAAAAGCTTTGCCGAAACCGGTTTGGCTCAGAGGATAGAGCGTCGGCCTGCGGACTGAAAGGTCCCAGGTTCGATTCCAGTCAAGGGCATGTACCTTGGTTGTGGGCGCATCCCCAGTGGAGGGTGTGCAAGAGGCAGCTGGTCGATGATTCTCTCTCATTGATGTTTCTAGCTTTCTATCCCCCTCTCTTCCTCTCTGTAAAAAAACAATAAAATATATATTTTTTAAAAAGAATAAAAGCTTTGCCAGGACTCAGAACAGGCCTCTGGCTTGGTCCTGGGGTGTGTCCTGCTCAGCTGCCTCCCTGGCCCTGGGCTGTCTGTCCTTCCTGCCGTCCATCCCTCCGTCCTGGCCGAGTGGTCAGGGCAGGGCGGGAGCCACCATGGGCCTCTCCGGGGAGTGATGGATGTGCCTGGGGATTAGCGGACTTTCCCCGGCCCGGTGGTGCCAGGAGGGAGCGCATTCCTGGAGGGCCTGCGCTGATGGATGCCTCGGGGGCGGGGGAGGTTTGGGGAGAGAGAGGCTCCGGTTTGGGAGGGATTCCTCACATTCTGGGGAGGTGATGGACAGACAGCTGGGAGAACAGGCCGGGGCCGGGTGGGGGTGGGCCGTGGGGGGAGGGGAGGCCTTGATCCGCACCTCCCACCCCAGCCCCCTGGAATGTTATCTCCCCGCTAATCACTCCCAGGCCAGGAAGAATGGGGAGGTGGCACCTGTGCCCAGGCTACTTCCGGTTCGGAGGGAGGAGGGGGTTGGGAGGGCGGGATAAGAGCATCAGGCCGGAGGGGGCTAGAAAGGAGAGGGCTGGGGCTCCCCGAGTCCCACCCACAGACACTAGAGGTGAGACCCCGTGTGGGGGGCGGTCCAACCCCCCAGCTTCCAGATATACAGGATATTCCGGCCTCGCCCCCTGCACCCCCTTGGTTTGGTGGCCGGAGGGTCTTGGGCCCCGCGGCACATACCAGAACTCTTGGCTTTTGTGTTTCACGAGCAATCTGGCAGATAGCTCTTGGCCGGGGCCTCAGTTTCCCCAGATCTAGAAACCAGAGGGTTGCATGGGACGGCTCTGATGTCCTGGGACCGCTAAGAGCAGTCACTGCTGACACTCACAGCGGTGGCTGGTCCCCGAGCAAAGCGGGGGAGGGGCGGGGGCCTGTCTGGCTCTCGTGCCCCACGGGGGTCTTTGGAACACGTTGGCGGGAGGGAGCCCTTGGGAATCGACTTTGTTGGCTTGGCACCTGAGCTCAAAGCCTCCTCGCAGGGCGCGTCTCACAGCAGCCATGCGGCGAGCAAGAACCATCAGCGGCCAACCTGACACAGAGGTTGCTTTCCAGTCTCCGTTCGCTAAGGCACACCGCCGTGATCCCGTCACCGTGTGTCCAAAGTGCCTACTGCGCACCAGGCGCTGCGCTGGCCGCACACCTGCGCAGGTGTGCTCGTGTCCATCTTAGGAAATGCGCCCCTCTCCGTCTCCCCACTTCCACCCCCCGCCTAGCACTGTGCCCCAGATGCAGAGCTGTTTGTTCTGAAAGTGCTCTTATTCTTTGAAGACCCCCAAGAGCCCAGGCGAGGCTGGCTCTATTTTCCTTCAGCCAGGAAGCTTGAGAGCGGGGAAAGAGGCCCTTCAGCCTGGCTGGCATGGCTCAGTGATGGAGCATCGAACTATGAGCCAGGAGGTCACGGTTTGATTCTCAGCCAGGGCACACGTCCAGGTGAGGGCTCCATCCCCAATCTGGGGCATGCAGGAGGCAGCCAATCAATGATTCTCTCCCATCATTGATCTCTCTCTCTCTCTCTCTCTCCCTTCCTCTCTGAAATCAATATGTATATCTCCTATGTAATAAAAGCCTAATGTGCAAACCAACTGAATGGAGGAACGACCAGCCAAGAGACCAGTCGCTATGATGCGCACTGACCACCAAGTGACCAGTCACTATGATGCGCACTGACCACCAAGTGACCAGTCGCTATGATGCGCACTGACCACCAAGTGACCAGTCGCTATGATGCGCACTGACCACCAGAAGCCGGGCTGATGGCTGGTGAGCACAGCAGCGGTGGCAGGAGTCTCTCCCGCCTCCATGGCAGTGCTAAGAAGCAGCAAACAGGCAGGTGGACATCCACCGAGAGGTCCTGGACTGCAAGAGGGTACAGGCTGGGTTGAGGGACACCCCCCCCCCCCGCTCCAGTGCACAAATTTGTGCATCGGGCCTCTAAAGAGAGTGTGTGTGTGTGTGTGTGTGTGTGTGTGTGTTTATTTTATTTATTTTTAAGAAGAAGAAGAAGAAGAGACACTTGAACACTGGCTGGGAAGAGGGCTGGCGCTCCCTGAGCCTTTCCCAGCAGCAGTACGTGGGGTGGGTGGCAACACCCCCATTACCTCACCTCCCTTTCTGTCCTCTTTTTTCCTGGTCAAATTAAACAAAAACAAAACCTTTGCCAACGTTATTCGTAGGGCTGTTCTATATTAAGATGAGCAATTGTGAGGAAACCTAAAATTAGTCCCACATTAATCAGGTCCTGTCACCAAGCTGCACGGCTCAGCTTCCATTGCACAGGCCACGGGCCCACCCCGGCGGTGCCCTGGAAGGCAGCTGGCCCGGCCCACGCAGCACAGCGCCAGGCCTCGCGGGCCGGGTCGTGGGCACGGGTGGGACGTGCGCAAGCTTATGTCAGGCAGCCTGGGCTCACCTCGGGGCTTCAGCCCTCACGCGCATCAGCTCCGAGGGCAAACTTTTCGGCCTCTTTGGGCCTCAGTTTCTCTGCAGGACAAGAAGGGCCCAAGGCACCCCTTTTACAGGGTTGGTGCAGCACACCCATGAGATAATGTGCGTAAAGATAGCCCTGGCATTGTTCTTGGAGCAATGGTTCTTTCATTTATTTTCACTTTTTAATTAAATCTTTGTTGTTGAAAGTATTCCGTAGGTCCCCTTTTCTCTCCCATTGACCCCTTTTAGCCCTGCCCCAGTGACGGTTCTTTTAAAATATTGTTTTTTACGGAAACCAGTTTGGCTCAGTGGATAGAGTGTTGGCCTGTGGACTGAAGGGTCCCAGGTTCCATTCTGGTCAAGGGCATGTATCTTGGCTATGGGCACATCCCCAGTAGGGAGTATGCAAGAGGCAGCTGATCAATGACTCTCTTTCATCGATGTTTCTAACTCTCTTCCTCTCTGTAAAAAATCAATAAAATATAATAAATAAATAAATAAATAAATAAATAAATAAAATATTGTTTTCCTCCCCAGCACCAGGCCAATTTGCAGATACTGTAACATAGAAACCCCCACCCGAAACCTGTGGGAGCCTAGTAACCGATGTCACCCCAATAACTCTCAGAAAGAAAGAAAAAGAAGCCGGGAATGCCTGCCACCCATGTTATGCTAACAAAACAGGTGGCTAAGCATAAAAAAGCTGTCACTTCCGGTGGGAAGTGCCAGTAAGAGGGAGGCCTGGCTGCTGTGGAACAGGGTCCTCGCCAAGCGCAGAGGACTGGGCGTGCTCTGGGAAGGCTGGCCTTGGCCCCGGCCGGGGGTGACCGTCTGCGGGGGTGACCGTCTGCGGGGGTGACCGTCTATGGGGGTGACAGTCTGCGGGGGTGACAGTCTGCGGGGTGGGCATGGGGGGGACGGGGGCACATGGGAAATCTCTGCATCTTCTGCTCAGTTTTGCCGTGAACCTAACACTGCTCTGAAAACTAGGGTCTTCGAAACATAGTTTTTAAAAGAGCACCGTGGGCCCGGCTGGTTCCTCAGGCTCCTGTTTCTGAGTACGTGGCCGCCCCGTGGACTTCCGATGAGCCTCCTTCCCCCTCCCTCCTCCCCTGTGAGATGGGACAGGCGTGATGACACACATGTCATCGTCACGGGCCATGATGATGAGGCTGTGGGCACAGGGCCCGGCCCAGGGAGCGCTCAGGCCACCAAGGTCCCTGTCGTGTCGCTCTTTGGATTTGAAGGGAAAGTCCATTTCAGGGCCATGGCTGCTCTTGGGACGGCGCCCAGGAGCCCGGCTGGATGTGGGTCATGGATGACGGCACCCAGGAGCCTGGCTGGATGTGGGTCATGGATGACGGCGCCCAGGAACCCGCCTGGGTGTCGGTCACGGAGGAGGTTGTGCTGAGTGGCGGAGGCTGTGTTCTCTCGGGAGGAGGTGGCTGCTTCTTGTCGTAGATCCCGCCCATGACGGGGACACTCCCTTTCCTGTCCCCTCCGGCCCTTGGGCCTCAGCACCTGACAGCCGCAGGGAGAAGCACTGTCCCCTGAGCCTGGCGTCCTAAATTGGGCAGAGCTGACGGGTCTCTCCACCAGCCTGTCACATGCAGTGACACTTAGGGACTGAGTGATGGTCCCTCTGGGGCCTCTTCGAAGGCACCACCCGAAGGCCCCCCGGCCCTGCCGGCAGTGCTGCTGGGCACACCGGGGGGCGGGCTCCTGTCTGCTTCCTCTGCTCCCACCAGGTGGGCGCGGGGCGTGGAAGAAGGCAGGGGCGAGGGGTCCGGGGCCTGGCTTCTGGAAGCCCATCTCTCGGTGGGAAGACTTGAGCTGAACATCTCTGCCCTGTCAGTGCCCCAGTACTGTGGAGGCCCTCAAAGGGGAGCCCTAGTTTGAAAACACCCGGGAGCCGCCCGCTGCAGAAGGTGAGCCTGAGGAGGGGAAGGGCCATTGGAGGCGGAGTGCCTGGCCATGATTTGGGTCACCATCTGCTTCTCTTGCTTCTCTCTGGGGCAGCGGGCCTTCCGGTCATGGCTCATGTCCACATGCTCTGCCTGCAAGTCTCCCCAGGACACCCCCTTGGAGGCTGGGCTGGGAGACCCTCAGTTTCTCCTTGTTCCTCAGTGCCAGGAACCCGCAGCCCGGAGAGGGGGGAGTGGGGGTGTGCCTGGGGGCGATCCCGGGTCTGCAGGACCCTCAGACCAGCCTTGCCCCTCACAGCCAGAGGGCCTCCATCCCCATCGCAGTGAGCATGTCAGCAGAAATCTTTCGCCTCCGGAGCGGTGCGGAGGGAGTGTCTCCAGGACACCTTCCAAAAACAATGTTTTGACTCTCCCGCAGGGAAACACACAGAACCCATTCTTGTCATTTCTGAATCTCTGGCAGCAGCTCTCCACATTCTCCTGAGAACAATGCAACAATCTGACTTCTGTTTGGGCCCTTGGTCCTTTTGTCTGTCCCAACAGAGTGTGAAATATGCACTTCCGGCCATCAGACAGGGGCTCCGGCAGGCAGAAACAACAACAAACCACGCTGGCAGGTGAGGCCCTGGCTCCGCACCTAGCCCCTCGCCATCCCTGCACCATCCCTGCCCGCGTCACCAGGAAGATCAGAGGAAGTAGCTGTCCACAATGGCCTAGTTACACCAGGTCGGCCACGTTGCAACGTTTTCCAGTTGATGTTTCTCTCCCTCTCCCTCTTCCTGAAGTACATAAAACCACATTTTTAAAAAATGCTTTGGGTCTAGTAGAGGCGATGGTTACATGACATTGTGACTACTAGATGCACTGACTCATTCACTTTCAAATGGTTAATTGTCCGCCATGTGGATTGGGGTTTGTCTGATACAAGTAAAACTGGCACAGTGCTTGGACAGTTCACTGAAAAGGGGGTACTACCCACTTTGAGCATATGGATAGAGGTTCAACCTCACCACTAAACAAAGAAATATAAGAACAAACCAGTGAAGTCAGATGGTCACCTCACCGGCTGGTCCTCGTTTGCCTTAGCTCAGAGTGTAAGCGGAGAGTCTGCAGTGGCCTGTGAAGTCCTTCCTGGACCAGCTTGGGGCCACGCTGGGCTTACTTCCTGCTGCTCTTCCCTGGCTCACCCACTCCAGCCTCCACGCCTCCTCGCATGCCAGCCCCAGGGCCGTTGCACTTGATTTTTTCTGCCGTAAACACTATTTCCCCAAACATCTGCCTGGCCCGCTCCCTCTGCTCATGTACCTGTTCTCTGAGAAGCCGCTTTAAACACGGGCCCTGCTGGGCGGTGTGAGGCGAGGCCTTCCCCCGTGGGCTCTTGGTTTCCTCTCTCAGCCCGCCCAGCAAGGGCTCAGGCTGGACAGGACCCAAGGCCTTTCAGACCCCGTGGCCAGGCCTCTTTGAAGGCCTAATGTCAGCCTCGCCTGGCAGGGTTCACTTTCTGGGAGGAAGGAAAAGAAATGCGAATTGTTTGTGATTTAAGAGAAAGTTAGGCCAATTGCTTCTTTGTTTGTGAAAATGGCTTTGTCAACTTCCTCAGCCTATTCCCTGCTTTAGCACCAAAATAGCCCCTAATTATCTGCAGGCAGCAATGGTTTCCTCCCCACTGAAGTGCTCCTTCCTCCCTCTCTCTTCCCCCGCCCCACCTCTCTCTCTCCTCCTCCTCCTCCCTCCCTATCCCTCCCTCCCTTTTGTTCTTCCTCCTCCTCTTCCTTCTCTTCCTCTTCCTCTTCCTTTTCCTCCTCTTCCTCCTCATCTCCTCTTCCTCCTCCTCCTCCTTCTCAGCTCCATCTGCTGTTTCTGATCACCCCCCAATAGCCACCAGAGAGTGTCCCTACTGCCTACATCACCAGCCTCAAGTCAGATCTCAGCAGCTCAGCTGATGGTGAAGGCCAGACCCCAGCGCCTGCAAAATCAGAACCAGCCATTTTCAGCTCTGCCTCCCACCAAGACTCATGGGTGGCTAACATAGACAGAAAGAGTTCAGATTTGGGGGGAGGGGGGCAAAGAGAATGACAACTGTCCACCCAGCATCATTACTGGGCACACAGTGTGACCACTGGGTCCCAAAGAGGAAGAAGGAAAGCACAGGTGTGTGGAGGCCCCGCCCTGGAGGCCAGTGCCTGACCCCAGACCCAGATCACCCCCCACTGGACCCTCAGACCCCTCAGCCAGGTAGACAGAGCAGGGCTCACCAGATGACCAAACGGAGGCCCAGCCATTGGCGGGGATGAGTCGAAGGTTCCTGATGTCAAAAATGAAAGCTGGTCTTGTCCCAGGAATTGGATTCTCACCCAAAGTTCTCCCCAGGACATGGAGGCCAGGGCACTGAGGGAAACAGGACTGTTCTCAGAACCGGCTCTGCCCGGTTGACACAGGATCTGGGCTGGGAGGTGGGTGTGGGGAATGAGCCTCAGATCCCATCAGAGACCCAGGGCGGGCAAGTGTTGAGTGCAGTTATTGTGCCTGATCTGAATCCGCCTCTTGTCTGCGCCCCTCCCGGGACGGGGAGTGTGGGAGTGCAGTGCGCCGGGGGCAGGACGCAGGAATGCCCATTCTCCCTGCAGGGTGGGCAGCAGGCGGCTCCTCCTGCGTCCGGTGGGTTCCCTGGGGACTCGGAGTTGGCGGCATCCTTGGCCTGGTGGGGCCTCAGCTGACTCTGAGTTCAAACCACAGAACCTCTGAGCCAAGCATCGGGCTGGGCGTCACTGGGAGCCTGGCTCGTGGTCAGTTCACTGAGGTCACTGGCTCGCAGCAGGAATGAGCCAGCCCTGACCTGGGGCCTGGGGAGGAAAAGCCCCTGCAGAGGAGCGGCTAGTCCGTGCCCCTCCAGCCCAGGCGTGGCTTTCCCTGTCTGCTCTCCTGCCTGGGCTGGAAAGGAACTCCTGGGGCATCTGAGCTGTGAGCCCCGAGAGGCCTTCGGGTCCTGGGGGAAGAGCACTGCCTTCGGAGTCACATGACCCCCGACCAGTCCCAGATCAGCCCTGGCCAAGTCACTTAGCTGGGCTGAGCCTCAATGTTCTTTCCTTACAAATGGGATGATACTGTTGGGAGGATGACGGAGCTTGTGGATGAGAGAGCTTAACAACATGTGGTACATCGAGGTCCCTCGTGAGTATCTGTGGATGATGGAATGGCTCAGTGTGGGGCTGCCATGGGCCCCAGGAAGGGGTGTGTTTTCAGGAGGGTGGAGTGGATGGAGCAGAGGCACACGGGGTTTGTGAGGGACCTTGGTGCCCTGTCCAAGGGCATCACGTGACAGGTAGGAACTCAGGCCTGGAAGCGAGAGGGAAGTTATGTGGTGACTGGGCCCCATCCTCAGCACCCCAGTCTCTTCTTAGTCCTGCTGGGTCCCACCCCAGCTTGTCGCCCTCAAACACGCAATGGAGACCCTGGTAAAACAAACAGCTCGGGCTTTCGAAGCAGTCAAGGTCAGGGTCAGGGCCTAGCTGGGGGGCTTTGCCAAGGTCATCTAGCTCTGGGGATCTCTGTGTCTCTTATCTGCAAGATAGGAGTAGCTGCTGAAACCGGTTTGGCTCAGTGGATAGAGCGTCGGCCTGCGGACTGAAAGGTCCCAGGTTCGATTCCGGTCAAGGGCATGTACGTTGGTTGCGGGCACATCCCCAGTAGGTGGTGTGCAGGAGGCAGCTGATCGATGTCTCTCTTTCATCAATGTTTCTAACTCTCTATCTCTCTACCTTCCTCTCTGTAAAAAATCAATACAAATATATATTTTTTTAATTATATATATATGGTTAAAAAAAAACAAAAAACGGTTGGAGGTAGCAATGCCAACCTCTGTGAAGACCCTGACAGGACGGTGAGGACATCAGCCCCAGGTGTGGCCATGGGAGAGCATCAGAGCCCACCTGACCCCTGTTGGATGCCGTTGTCTCAGAGGCTTGTGGGTGAAAGTGAGACGCTCTCAGCAAGGGGATGGGGCCAGGCCCGCAGGGGATAGGCCCCCTCTGCCTTCTACCTACCGTGTGACCCCGGGGGCCAGTAGCCTTGGCGCCCCCTCTGTGACATGAGGGGGGCACTCTTTGCACCTCTCAGGTTTAAACATTCGCTCAGTGTATTCATTGCAAACCTCCTGGCAGTGTTTCCAGGGGCCAGGTTTCCTACCGGGTCAGTTCTGAAATAATGACTAGGGAGCTCATTAGCGTTCTCTGCCCATACAGGCCACTTTGGGGGGTGGCGGGGAGGCACGGCACGTTCTCTACTCTTGTGCACGCGCCAATTTTCCAACCACTCATGTTCTCAAATAATAGTAACTATTTAGTTCGAGATGGTTCGCTCACAAAGGTCTCCCTGTACCAAGGAGCCCGGGGCCGGGGGCTGGGCACACGGATTTGGCCATCTCCTCCCTCAAGAATGTGTCTACACCTGCATGACAATTAACCAAATACTTTAAGTGAAAATCTCACCACTTTGCACCTGAAATATGCTAATAACTGGGGGAAAAACAATCTGTGGGAGTATTTCTGACTTTAATTATCTGGGTAATTGCCTCTGATATTCACGTAGCATATTTAGAGGTAATCTCAGTAAAGTGAGAGTTTGCCTGATAAAAAGACACAGGGTTTCTAAACCTTTTCTTCAAGGCCTGGGGCTTCCTGGAAATCACAGCGTAGGGAAGAGCATGTTCTTTGGGTTCAGGAAAACCTAGGCTTGAATCTCAGCTGAGTCATTACAGCTCTCTGTCTTCATGAGGCGAACGCAGCTGGTGCAATCACACCCAGGAGTGAGCTCTGCCCTCAGCTGATCCTCGGGTGAGTTGTCGTCATGTAGATGGGCCAGCTCTCTCTTACCACCTGCCCTCTCTTGGTGCCATCCTGTGCCATGCCCAAATCTTTGCAGGAGCCTCTCCATTTGCTTCGAATGACCTTGTGCCCTTGGCAGCCTAACTGTTCCTCCTTCCCCGGGGCCTTCAAGAGTTTCTCCCTCTGTGAAGCCTTCCCTGACCCCAACCTACCTGTATACCCAGACTGGGCTAACCCGTCCCTTATTCCCCTCGGTGCCTCACAGGGTTAGGGACAAGGTTTTTAGTGCATAAGTCAGAAGCTGCTTTTAGAGAAATATGTTGATCTAAGTGAAGAGGTAAGTATCCTCTTCCTGGATTTCTTAAAACTCATAGAAGGGTCTGGTGTGGGGAATGTATTTGAGAACTTTTAATTGAAACAATAAATGAAACAATAAATGAATGAGTGAACTGGAGACTCTTTGCATTAGGTCAAAGGCAATGGAAAGTATTCCATTCATTCACTCACTCATTATTTATTGTGCTCACAATATGTCAAGTAAGAAGAGTCAGACATGGTTCTTGCAGTTACAAAATGTATATCTATGGGGAAAGAGTCATTACAAGAACTATAATAAAGTTGACAAGGTAGGATGGTGTGGAGATATAATACAAGGGAAAACAAACTGGTCTAAGGGTCTGGGAAGTCCTCCTGCAGCAAGTGGCTCTTAAAATGAAAGAATAAACTAGTATGAGAGGAAAAAAAACTAGTACTAAGAGAATAAACTTCTCAAGTGTGAGAATAACCTACCCGAATGGAAGGGTAGAGATGATATATATAAATATATAAATGATATAAATAAATAAAAATATATTTTATTGATTTTTTACAGAGAGGAAGGGAGAGGGATAATTAGAAACATCGATGAGAGAGAAACATCAAGCAGCTGCCTCCTGCACACCCCCTACTGGGGATGTGCCCACAACCAAGGTACATGCCCCTGACCTGAATCAAACCTGGGACCTTTCAGTCTGTAGGCCGATGCTCTATCCACTGAGCCACACCAATTTCGGCAGTATATGGGTTCTCACAGGTCACAACACTTGTGGGGCACCTACCCTTTGCAGAGGCCTCCAAACGGGGCTCGGCACTGGGAGCTGGGCAAAGGTTCCGACCGCCCTGCTGATGTACACAGTGATGTCTGCTCAGGCTTATTCTGGGCTTAGAGGATCAGGCTTATTCCGGGCTCAGAGGAGTGGAGTGGGTTGGCATGCACAGGGTTACAGCACTGACTTAGAGTCCTTTGGCTTGAGTTTGTCCCCTTTGCCTCTCATGTTGGCACAACTCAGAGATGCTGGATTGTAATGGAGCCGTCCTGAGGTTTACAGACTGGCACGGGGGGAGGACTGGGGTCCCTGAGGGAGGGAGGATGAAAGGAAGATGGTGAGGTGGGCTGGGCTTTCTGACGAGTCCTCAGCTAGACGAGGCATACATCCGCGCAGGTCAGCGGAGCCCAGTGTGAGGGGAAGCCGACTGGGCTGGCCATCAGGAGACCTCCCGTGAGCCCCTTTGGTACCATGGTAAATAAGTCTCCTCATCTCTCCAAACTCCGGTTTCCACTTTTGTAAAAACGCTGGTATCTTCGTATCAGGACGGTGGTTGGGACGTGAGGGAAGGACCGAGCTGGGAGCCTGCACACAGTAGGCGCTCTGGGGCCATCGCCTCTCCTGTCTGTTTGGCGTGACCCAACGCAGAGCCCCGTAACCTGAGCAAAACTGGGGTCCAGCGTCCATTCCCAGGTGACCTTCTGTAACCCCTTCCACCCTGGGCAGGTCGACTGACCTGTGACCCTGAGGTGTTGACAGAATCTCTGACCTCCAGCAAGGAGCGGTCACTTTGCGGAGTTTGTGCAAATAGATAAAGAACAAAGTGGCCCATAAATCAGGGCAGCAGGGGAAACAAATAACTCTTCTCCCCCTGGGAAAGGAACGGCAGGGATGGGGTGGGGGAGGGGATGCCAGCCACGCAGGTTCCCCCAGGGTTCCCCGTGCAGCGGCCGCCTTGGGCACCAGGTCCCTGAGGCCAGGGCGCTGGGGAGAGAAGGCCTCTTTCCTGTGGGCATTACTCGCCCCTCTAATCACCGAGCAAAAGAGCAGGATGGCTGAAACCGGTGTGGCTCAGTGGATAGAGCGTCGGCCTGCGGACTAAAAGGGTCCTGGGTTCGATTCCGGTCAAGGGCATGTACTTTGGTTGCGGGTACATCCCCAGTAGGGGGTGTGCAGGAGGCAGCTGATGGATGTTTCTCTCTCATCAATGTTTCTAGCTCTCTATCCCTCTCTCTTCCTCTGTAAAGATTCAATAAAATATACATTTTAAAAAAAGAAAGAAAGAAAAGGAGCAGGATGGGTCTCACAAGGCCTCCCTCGGGACACCCACCCCGAACAACCCACCAACCGGGATGGCGGACCAAGCATTCCCTCCGCCCTGAGTCTCAGGCTCCCCACCCGTAGAAGGGGAGCCGATCCCTGTCCCTCCCGCGTCTCCCGCATATGGTGCGAGTGACAGGGGCCGTCTCTGTGTGAGGACTGTGTGGCTGGGGGGTCAACGTCCCGGGCAGGACACTGGCCCCAGCCCCTGGCGTTGAGCCAGCAGGCCTCGCTCTGCCTGTCTGCCTGTCTCGTGGTGATCTGTGTCCCCTGGAGCCTGGAACAGGACTCGGCAGCAGGAGCCTCGCCATCCGGTTCTTTCTGGAGGAACCAGTCCCCAGATGAATCTGGGGCTCTCGGATCCAGATAAAAGCAGAGGAGAGGCCCAGAGGACGGCTTTTCAGAATGAGGATGAGAAATCAGAGTTTACGGCGGTCCCACGTGGACGGATGAGGTGTGCGCTCGGGTGGGAAGTGGGAAGCCGGGCTGGGCACCCCGGCTGGGGGAGGAGGCAGGGAAAGTGGAGGAGACTTCAAAGGCCCGGCTTCTCTGGGGCCAGTTTCCCCTGTGAGGCCACATGTGAGGCCATTAACCAGATAATTCCAGCCCCTCTGCCCAGGGCTCCATCACCTGGCTATTGGGAAACCAGCGTTTTATGGGTAATGAGTGCTAATAGGCCATTGTCCAGAAACACTCAGTTTGCTCTTTGGCATTCAGGAGGCCCGGGCAGCAGGAAGCTCAGCTTGCCTCTCACGTTTGCTGATGTGGCTCAGTGGCTAGAGCATCAGCCTGCGGACTGAAGGGCCCCAGGTTTGATTCTGGACCAGGGCATGTACCTTGGTTACAGGCTTGACCACCAGTAGGGACCATGCCAGAGGCAGCCCATCAATAATGTTCCTCTCTCATTGATGCTTCTCTCTATCCCTCTCCCTTCTTCTCTCTCTGAAAATCAATAAAAACATATTGACAAAGAAAAGTTCACACTAGCTGGGGAGGGAAGGAAGCACTTGGGAACTGAGGAAGGCCCCGGATTCGCAGGCTAGACGGGGTTTGTCCTGGAGGAAGGAGGAGCCATGGGGCCATGGAGAAGCCAGAGGAAGAGTCAGCATGGGGAGCAGAGGGCTTAGACACCGCCCTGAGGCAGGGAGACCAGGCCGGGGCAGGGCGTGGGCAGGAAGCTCTGACCCGCGGGTAGGAACCAGGAGCAGCACAGACCACAGGCTCCTCCTGAGGACCATCCGGCCTCCTGGGGACGTGCTGCCCACAGGAAGAGAGGGGGTAGGGAAGCTTCTCGCCCCACCCAGCCATGGGGCAGTTGCCGGGAAGAAAGCCTCTCTTCCAGCGCTGCAGTGTTTATTGTTCTCTGTCACGGCCCATTTCTGTTACATAGTGCATCAGGCCACCCCCACGCCCAGACCTGCCCCCACGCCTCCAGCCCTCAGGCCTGCGATTGGGCCAGCAGACTGGCAGGCCCCTGCCCACCCCTCCGTGGAGGTAAGTCAAGGCACATCAAAATGTGATAAAGGCACGCCTGGCTGGTGTGGCCCAGTGGTTGAGCATCCACCTATGAACCAGGAAGTCACGGTTTGATTCCTCGTCAGGGCACATGCCCAGCTTGTGGACTCCATCATGTGGGGTGTGCAAGAGGCAGCTGATCAGTGCTTCTTCGCTCTCATCATTGGTGCTTCCCTCTCTCTCTCTCTCTCTCTCTCTCTCTCTCTCTCTCTCTCTCTCCTCGTCCCTTCCTCTCTACGACCAATATAAATGCATGTGTTTTATAAATGTGATGAAGGCATTGCTCCAAGCCCTGCCATCGCCTCGGAGCCGTCCACGGCCTGCTTACTCCATTTACTTATCTGACCTGCAAGAGAGCAAGCATCTGGGAAAATATCAAGAGCAGGAAGGAGACTGCACAACAATGAGGGAAATGTAGGACAGACATGGGCCATCTCACACGGGAAGGCAGCCGCTCGCAGCACTTCCCAATAGGCTAAGGCATGGCGGGCCCATCACACGTGGGAGGAGGGTGATGTAGCTCAAGTTCAAAGCGCTAATAAGTGGCCAGGCAGTCCTTTGCTCCCCTAGACCTGTCCCAGTCTCCTCCAATCTGTCCGCATGCCTCAGAGATGTTTGTTTTTGAAGCTGAGGGCCGAATGGTACCGGGGAGGCGGTGAGGGAGCCCACCTCTGGACAAAAGGCAGGAGGGCTCTGGGAACGCGCAGGAATGCGTGCTGTCACCTCCGTGCACCATCCATAACCTCCCAGGCGGCTGTCATCTTATCTGGCGCGGGCTTAGCAGCCCCTTCATTAAGCCCCGAGAACAAAGGCCGGCTGGCCGGGGGCTCCCCACGTCCAAACAGGCTGTCACCCCGAGTGTGAGGGGAGGGTGCCCTCGGAGGGAGGGCGGCGCTGTTTACAGATGGGGGAGATAAAGCGGGGAAGGTCGCCCAGTCCTCTCCCCCCCCCTCGCCCAGCCCCTGGGGGGGGCGTGTTCCTGGCCACCCTGGCTCTCCAGCTGGCCTGGGGCCTCGCTAAGCCCCGACAGGAATGCGAGGGGGGCTCCCCTTCACACCCCGCGGAGAGGGAAATGGGATGGGGGCGGGGGGGCCCGCAGAAACCAAAATTGGATTTCGGTGCAGCCTAGCCTGCTAAGGGCATGGAGAGCAGGAATGGAGCTACAAGATAACAGTTTGCCGCCCTCCTCGGCCCCCTCAGGAGCCTCCTGAGAGCCCTCTGGTTCATTCTCCCTTCAGCCAGCCTCCTCCCCTTCTCCATGGTCAGACCGGGGCTTGGGGGTGGGGGTGCTTGGGGAGCTCACTCCTCCGAGGGTGGTGGTGTGGGTGTCCGTTCCTCCAGAGAGCAACCAGCCTGTCAGAGGCGTCTCCCCAGGGCCCATCTTTGCGCTCTAAGTTACTCCCCGAAGTCAGACACTTCCCCAGGCTGCATCATCCCCACCCCCAGCGCCACAGGAATGAGTGCTCACCAGCCAGCCTTCGGGGGGACGCCTCGCCCTGGGAGAGGACCCCTACTTTCCAGATGCTTTCACTCCAGCGTCTGTGTGAGCCTCCTAAGAGGCCTGCGAACCCAGCCTCCATCGGCCTCCTGGTTTCCGATGAGCAGGCCATGGCTTGGAGAGACGAAGTCACAGGCGCAGGCCAGCAAGAGTGGGGCCAGCCCGCCCTGCGTGGCTCAGTGGTCATGCATCGACCTATGGCCCAGGAGGTCACGGTTCAATTCCCAGCCAGGGCACATGCCCAGGTTGTGGGCTCCATCCCCAGTGTGGGATGTGCAGGAGGCAGCCAACCCATGATTCTCTCTCATCATGGATGTTTCTTTCCCTCTCT